>NC_092402.1:67953456-68271269 GCF_030028105.1 Mobula birostris
CATGAAAGAATTTTTTCAGAAGTAACCCTCTTCCTGGGGCTTTGTTATTTTGGAAAGAAGATGCCGAAACTAAACCCTTGCACCTCTCTTCTATTTTCTCTCATCTCTCAGAAAAGGGTGGGAGAACAGCGTACCTACTGAAAGTCAGAACCAAAGCAACCATTCTCTGTGTCTGAGATTTGACCATTTAATCAAAGGGTAGAAGGGAGCCTCAAAGACCAGTCTAATCCAGTGTCCAGGATTCCCTGCAGAAGATGCCAAGTGGTGCCCAAGTGTCCCATTTCTCTACAGAAGTTGCAAGGTGGTGATGAGAGTAGAGCACATCTTCTTCTCAATTGTCTTGAAGACCAACAGCTCCGCGGTGGTTATACAAAGTCAAATCATCTACTTATGCGGACACAAGCCTGGTCTTTATCCAAACTGTATGGTCAGGTCCACACTGGTGCCCTGTACACTGAACCATCCTTTAAATATGGGTATCTCAACAAACCCAGGAAATGGCCTTTAGCTTTGAGAATGCAGTTGTTGAGGTTTTGAGAAAGAGCCTGAAAGCGAGAGATCGCTTTTTATCACCCTGTTAAAATTTACCAAAGAAACAAGAAAGCAAAACAGTCCAATCTGTGTTCAAGATGACAATGCACAACAGTTAGAATATTATAGCACAGTATACAGGCTCTTTGGCCCATGATGTTGTGCTAACTTTTTTACCTACTCTAATGCTTCTCTCCCTCCATTTTTCTTTCCTCCATGTGCCTATCTAAGGTTTTCTTAAATCTCCCTAATGATTCTGCCTCTACCACCACAGCAGAAGCGTGTTTCGTGCACCGACCACTCTGTGTAAAATACTCAACTCTGACATCCTCCCCCCTTATACTTTCATCCAGTCACCTTAAGATTCTGCAGAAACTTCTGAGAAACCTGATTAAGGACAAAATAAAGCTTCAAAATTAAACACATCCATAAAAGAGCTTTATTTTGTAGCATTTCACCTTGGAACATAGGCCAATGTTCAATGTCTGATTAACACTTGCTGAACGAAAGCAGTCTTGACCGTAGACAAATTTGAAAGTATTTTTCCCATTCTTTTCATAAAATTTTGCAGAACATTTTACAAAATTTCTTCCAGATAACTTGACACGTTTTGCTTCCCAATCAAAAACCTCCAGTTTTGTACAACACAGTGGTTTCAGACAGTAACTCTCATTGTCTGTGGTGCATATAAAGCTGTGGAATTTCTTTTCCCGCCAGTCACATCTCACACATTCATCCTGCAAAGAGATGCTGACTTTAAAATGATGAAACAGCAGCTAAAGGCTGGAACAGAATATGCTAGAAAACTTCAGCAGGTCAGGCAGCATCTGAGGGGAGAGATGTAGATCTAACTTTTCTTTTCCACGGGTTTTTGACCCAAAGATGAACAGTTATTTTTCCATAGCCGGACCTGCAAAGTTTTTCCACTGGTTTCTGGCTTTGTTTCAGATTTCAAGCATCTATGTTTTTTTTTATTTTAAAAAAATATTCTAGGTAAGTAATGAGTTAAAAACCAAATTTAAAAACTGTATTGATATAGCCTTTTTCACTAAGAAATGTGCCCCAATGTGACAAACATTGATGACTTTGAATTGGGGTATTTCAGTGCTCTGATGGATTCCAGATTTGTGCACTTCTGAGATTAGAGTTGCAAATCATTTCACCCAGACACAATGACTACAGATACAGGTATATATACAGATGACACAACCCCATCCTTTGATTTTTGTGACCTGGAGGCCAGAATGTGACATTATAGTGCTTACTTAGTGCATCCCTACTTGGCAGTGTGAATTGAGTCAGAATCAGGTTTATTATCGCTGACATACGTCATGAAATTAGTTGTTTTGCAGCAGCACTAGAGGGGGCACGGTAGCGTAGCAGTTAGCGCTCACATTACAGCATCAGCAAGCATAGCAAAATTCAACTCCAGCTGCTGCAGGTAAAGAGTCTGTATGTTCTCCCTGTGACTGCGTGGCTTTCCTCCCATATTCCAAAGAAATAGAGTTATGGTTAGAGTTAGTGAGTTGTGGGCATGCTATGTTGTTGCTGGAAACGTAGCGACACTTGGGGGCTGCCCCCAGCACAATCCTCACTGACTTGATCGAAACCAATGCATTTCATTGTATGTTTCAATTTCGGTGTATACTAGATTAGATTAGATTCAACTTTATTGTCATTGTGCGGAGTACAGATACAAAGCCAATGAAATGCAGTTAGCATCTGACCAGAAATGCAAAGAATAGTGTTATTTACAAAATAACTGCGAATAAAAAAAGTGCTACAGCACACAAATATAAAAGTACTGAGACAGTCCAATATGGGTGCAATACTGCTTAGCGCTGTGATGTGAGGTTCAGCAGGGTCACAGCCTCAGGGAAGAAGCTCTTCCTGAGCCTGCTGGTGCGGGAGTGGAGGCTCCTGTAGCGCCTACCGGATGGGAGGAGAGTAAAAAGTCCATGGTTAGGGTGAGATGCATCCTTGATAATGCTTTTCACCCTGCCCAGGCAGCGTTTATGGTAGATGTTCTCAATGGTGGGCAATTGGGTACCGATAATCCACTGGGCAGTTTTCACCACACACTGGAGTGCTTTGCGGTCCGATACAGGACAAGTGCCATACCACACTGAGATGCAGTTGGTGAGTATGCTCTCAATGGTACAGCGGTAAAAATCTGTCAGTATCCTGGGACGGAGGTGAGCTTTCTTAATGCTCCACAAGAAATAAAGGTGCTGTTGCACCTTTTTGATCAGGATGGAGGGGTTCAGGGACCAGGTGAGATCCTTGGAAATGTGGACACCAAGGAATTTGAAGATTGATACACGCTCTACTACAGTCCCGTTGATGTAGATGGGGACGTGAGTGTGGCTTCTAGCGTGCCTGAAGTCCACAATGATCTCCCTGGTCTATATGTGACAAAAAAAGTGAAGCTTTACATAAAGTACTGTAAGTTACAATAAGAATATAAAAAATAAATATGTAGTACAAAAAGAGAGCAAAATAGTGAAGTGTTCATGGGCCAGTCAGAAATCTGATGGCAGAGGAGAAGAAGCTGTTCCTAAAACTTTAAGTGTGTGTCTTCACCCTCCTGTACCTCCTCCTCCCTGAGAAAAGGGCACGTCCTGATTGGTGGGGGTCACCTTTTTGAGGCATCACCTTTTGAAGATGCCCTCAAGTATAACAGTCCAGAAGTAATTAGGTGGTGGGTTTCATGCAGACTGAAAAGAGGGAAAAGAGCTGGTTCAGAACACAAAATAATGGAGGGAAGCCTGGAAAATAAAGGCCAAACAACTGAAGGCAGAAGTGCCTGTGGGAGACCAAAGTCAAACGAATGCAGATCTTGCTGCAGAGGTAGCTTGGGTAAGGCTACACTGGAGGTATGAGTGGAACTATGTCAAACAGAATGGAAATTCTCAAGCCTAGAGATGATAGAAGGTCAGATGAAGGTTTCGATAATAGATCACCTGAGGTAAGGGGTAAAGGAAAAGTAACTGAATTAATGGTTTCAATCTTAGTGACATTGATCCACTTATTCCTGGCAATGAGGATGGAAGGGTCATGGAAACAGGATCAGTTTGCAATACAGAAAATAAGCCATGTGGACTGAAAGAAAATATATATTTCCAGGTAGGAAAATTCCAAGTGGAAACTTTTACGATTATTCAGAAACAGAACAAGCACTGTGACGGAGACAACATAAATGCAGCAGAAAGGCACATGTTTTAAGAGAAACTACAAATTTCTGAAATTAGTAACAAAAATTCAAAATCAGCCTGATACTCTGTACAAGGGACTCTTTGGCAACAATACAGTATGTAAATCAGTTCTAGTCTCCAGCGCTCAATACAGATTAAAAATAATGGGAATCATTGACATTCCTGGGGGCGGGGCAAAGAGGATGAAAGAGTTAAAAACATAAGAAATAAGTAAATGACCTTTAAACGGGATAATTCTATGGTTTTAATGCTGAAAGATTTGCATCTATGTAGCACTTTATCGCATGAAGTTAATTACTTGAAAGTGCCAAACACAGGATCCAATTTGCAAACACCCATCTCCCCCAAACAATGAAAAGAATGTCGAAACAATCTGCAGCTGCTTTGACAACTTGTAAATTAAACTCTGGAACTCGGTAATTCCAGCTCCTGATGTATAGGATTCCAGAGAAGCGGAAAGCAATTGTGCTGAAATTCACTTGTAGGGTCAATGTAGTTCTCAAAAATACCCGAAAAGGCTGCCCACAATCTATCCATTCAGGACAATTCCACAATTCTGACTTCCCTTTCTTCAGTGTGACTAGAGCCTCAAGATCAGGATTGAGATCTGGGTCATTGGGAAAGAGGAGGTCAGTGATGGCCATACCAACGTGACTGCACAAGCGTGGAATGTGAAAGTACCCACGGTTCTGGGCAAACTAGCAAAAACGGAACAAGAAGAATTTAGACAGAATTAATCTCCTTCACCATCCCCAAGATCTTTGCTCTCCAATTCCAGTCTCTCGACCTTTACCGAGTTTCACCATTCCACCACTGGCGGCCGCGCCTTCAGCTGCCTGGATCTCAAGTTCTGAAATTTCCTCCCTAACCATCTACCCTTCTCCTCCATCCTTCAAGACGGTTTCAGACCCAGCTTCAGGTATCCGCCCTGATATCTGCTCATGTGGCCCCGTGACAAGTTTTAAATTCAGAATTCTAGAAACCATTTTTTTTAAGTTGTTGGGCTACTGGGCTCCATCACATCCTTCAATCGCTTAAAAATTATTGTAGCATCTGACAGTGACAATTAAATATTAGCTGTAAGTCTGTAGTTTTCCAGAATCTGGCTGTGATTTCCGATATTTAAATCACGCCCTAAATTTGCTCGTCAAACAAGTAATCGAAAGGCGGCAAGAAAAAAGCATTAGTAGGGAGGACGGGTGAACGCTGACCTGGTCTCGGTGCTTGCTCACGCATGCACTTTCCGCTCGAACTGGCTGACCTGATTTTTTAATAATACAATTTAACACGTTCATCGCCGAGCAAAGTAAGGTTCCCGAAACCTGAACCACTCCCATTAAGCAACTCCAGTTTATCGTCAGTCTTACGCAAAAAAAGCTTAAACAAACAAGGTTTTATAGCTCTCAAGTTTCTGTATTGAAAGGGAGGTTGTCATCGAAGTTTTCCCCCAAAAGGACAAACTTCAATCATTATTACCACGAGAATTATTACTAAATTAGTTTGAGCTAAAGTTTTACTGTACCGTTTAACAAATGGTAGACCACTTATGTGACTTAAATGGCAGAAAACGTGGGTTGAACCCACCTTACCTGGTTGAGAGGTTTCACCATTTCGAAACCACAGCCACAATATGCCCAACACCTGCAGAATGTCCATCTTCTATTTTCCAGATTTCTTTCGTATCGTTGGGTCACTTTTAGGAATTTGTTTCCATGACTTGTACTTTTTTAAAAAATTCAATAAGTACCAATAGAGTGTTAGATCGTTTGAAAACTTTGAGAAATGTTTTAGTCAATCTTTCTCATTCCCACTCGAGTTGTTTCTCCGCTCTCGTCAGTTTCACGCTGATATGACACATGGGGTTGGCTCCACCTTCTGAAGCCAAATCACATCACCAGGAAGGTGAGAAACTACACTGCAAAGACGCAAGCACCACTTTTCATAAATCCAGTGAATCGTACTTAAAACTGTTTTGATTTTAAGAGCGAGCTCGGCGACATTATAAAACAAACACGTAAGAGTGTGTAAAATCCTCTTTTCCAAAAGTTGAGCCGTACAGTTTATTAAGGCACTTCACGGCCAATTTCCGTGTCCAGAGCTGATAGATATATATAGGGAGCAAAATAAATTAAAAATATAAATTAGCACGTTCTACTATTTAAGGTGAAATACGTAGCAATCATTAATAATATGCTTTTAAATGTATTAACTTTTCTCCAAATTTAAAATAAAAGACAATTTGTGTGTGGGACATTTAAAAAGTTTAAGTTAACATAGTAGCTTAAAATCTTCCTGATCTTCTTGCTAATGTTTCCTGTTCTCCATTCTCTCCAAAAGGTGCTGTTTCAAATTGAATTACTTAATCTTGCAAACTTTGATACTGGCTCGCATTCAACCGAACCTGTCCTCGCAAGCGTGCAGACGCAAGAACTTACCAGGAGGGGGCAGTAGATAGGGATCGAGAATATTATTTTTTATTCTCTCCGTAACTGGCGTGTATGTTGGCTGGAAGGGATGGGATTTGTATATCCTCGATCTTTACTCCATTAAGTACAGTTAGCCAAGGACTAAAGATTAGATATCCCTATTTTGTGTGGTTTAAGCAAGATTTGCATTTCTGTAGTACCTTTTATAATCGCGGATGCCCTAAAGTGTTTGACCGTGAGCTAAATACTTTTGAAATGTAGTCAGCGTTTTCAAAGGTCACGCACGATATATTCACCGACTTGTTTATCAAGACATTGCCATACTTTACGTTTGGAAAGGAAGTGTCAAAGTTAATTAATATGTAAGAAAACTGTAGCAATAACACAGTGGTTATGTTTTCGCAGCATAAGAAATCGAAAATAATAAGCTTAAGTCACCTGGTGATGGTTTGAGATTTTAAACTCAATTTAGAAATATGGAACCACTCTTCCCTCCCCCCACCTTTTAAATCTACTTCTCATCTTTTGTTCTCCAGACCTGCCGAAATGTTTCTGCCCGTAATGTCGACTATACTTTTCTTTTCCATAGATGCTGTCCGGCCTGCTGAGTTCCTCCAGTATTTTGTGTTGTTTTGATAAAAATCCTTGTCTACTTTCCTGTTTGTTACCTGCAACTCTTCATTGCAAATATCTGTCCATCTCAGCTTCATGATTTCTGCGATGTCCAATGGTCTTATGTATTTAGATATATGCATTTAGGAAATATCAAATATTCCCAATTCCTTCTTATGTCAGTCTTAAATAGGCAACTGCTTATCCTAATCTATGCCTGCTTGTTCCAGATGCCTTACAGCAGGGGTTCCAAAGCTTTTTAATGCCATGTACCCCTACCATTAACCGAGGGGTCCATGGACCTCAGGTTAGGAATCCGTGCCTTACAGTATCCACTCTGCCACACCCCTGTAGAGTATTAGGTTTCGGTAGTCTCATTTTAAATTCAAGGCCGTTGATCCAATCTAATAGATCTTTCTTCAAAGAACAACATTTTCATCCCAGGAATCAATCCAGAGAACGCTCTGCACTGCCTTCAAGGCAGGTTTATTCTTATATAGTAGAACCAAAAAAAAAAACAACTCCTTTGAGGTTATGCTAGTTATAGCAAACCTCTCTCAAAAAGGGTCAACATTTCATTTTATGTCTTTGTAATTTACTTACTAGACCAGCATGCCAATAATCACCAGATCTCTCTGAGAAACTGAAAATGCTGGAAGCTCTCAGCACGTCAGACAGCATCTGTGGAGAGAGAAACAGAATTATTGTTTCAGACCAAGGACCCTTCATCAAAACTGGGAAAGAGAGAAAATCTAACTTTTCAATAGCAGAGAAAGTTGGGAGGAATGGACAGTACAAAGGGATAGGCTGAGACGAGGGTTGCTGTGGGGATAGATTGCACTGGTCATTCAATCAGTTGGCTATCAGGGCAATTTGAGTGTGATAATACAAGTAACAGGGTTGTTGGACATACTAGAAAGTCAGGCGGTACCAACTGAGCAAAAAGCACTTAATCCAAGCAGGAATGGCTCGTGTTGACACAGAGAAAGCAAGTTACCTTAAATGATAGAATTAGAATTCAGAAAGCCTTGACAGAAAATGATGCTGGGCATTGCTGTAAGAGTGCAGGAGGCCACAGAAAGGTCAGAAAAGTGTCCTTTCATGATCATACAAATGAAAATCCTTCCTTCATAAATTAGTCAGTTTGATTTTGATAAAGTTTCTTAAAAAAGTTTAGCGTAATACTTTTCTCACACAGTAAAGAGAAAAGACATTCTCTTGGATTAACGGGATAGGGGTTTCTGCCTATGATCTCATTCATACACCGTCTCCCAGACCTTGATCATCATAGAGAGGTGGTCAGAGGGTCTTGACTCTTTTAACAGTTGCTGCATGACTTGCTGAGTGTTACTGCCTTTATTTTTTGAAGGCAGCGATGTCTGTTGCTCCACCTAGTGGCTAATTCTAGACCAATAGTTCAGGAGATTCAGAGAACTCAAAAAATGTCTTGGACGATAAAACAGAGAAGCAGAATGAGGCCATTCAGCACGTTGTGTCTGCTGCACCATTTGATTATGAGCGATCCATTTTTCCTCTTAAACTCATTTCCCTGCCTTCTCTCTATAACCTTTGACACCTTACTAATAAAGAACCTATCAGTCTCTGTTTTAAAAATACCCAAAGACTTGGCCTCCACAGTCATCCATGGCAAAGATTTCCACAGATTCACCATCCTCTGGCGAATGAAGTTCATCATCATCTCTGTTCTAAAGGGAAATCCATCCATTGAGGCTGTGCCCTCTGGTCCTAGACTCTCCCACTATTGGAAGCATCCTCTGCACATCCACTTATCTAGGCCTTTCAATATTCGGTAGGTTTCAATAAGAAACCTTATTTTTCTAAACTAAAGTGACTGCAGGCCCTGGGCCATCACATGTTAACCCTTTCATCACCAGGATAATTCTCCTAAACTGGAGTTGCAGCTGAATGCCCTTCGACTCATGCAGGAAACTGAAGAGGTGGCAGATTGGAGCAACAGGGAGGTGGTCACCCCTGAGTTGCAGGAGGCAGGTACCTGGGTGAAAGTCAGGAGTGGGAAAGGAAATGGGCAGCCAGTGCAGAGTATCCCTGTAGCTGTTCCCCTCAATCAGTTTGGATACTGTTGGGGGTGGGGGAACCCACCAGAGGGAAGCTGCAGCGACAGGGTCTCCGGCGCTGTGGCTGAGAAGGAAATGGGGAAAAAGAGAGCTGATTCCATAGCTGGAGGAGTGGACACAATAGGGACACCTTGATGGTATGATGCCTCCCAGGTGCCAGGGTCAGGGATGTCTCAGATCAGATGCATGACATTCTAAAGGGAGAGGGTAAGCACCTAGAAGTCTTGACATGTATTTGCACCAATGACATTGGAAGGAGAGGTGAGGAGGTCCAAAAGAGAGGTTTTAAAGAGCTAGGTAGAAAGTGCATAAGCAGGACATCCAGGGTAGCAATCTCTAGATTGCTGCCTGTGCACACACCAGGGAGGGTAAGAATAGGATGATTTCGTAGATGAATGGGTGGCTAACGAACTGGTGCAGCGGCAGGGTTTCAGATTTAAGCATCATTGGGATCTCTTCTGGGGGAGGTATGACTTGTATAAAAGGGACAGGTTACACCTGAACCCGAGGGGGACCAATATCCTTGCGGGCAGGTTTGCTAGAGCTGTTGGGGGGAGGGTTTACACTGATTTGGTGGGGGGAGGGGGTATGTAGTGAGACTGTCAGGAAGGACAGGCAGATGATGGGGCAAAATTGCAGTCAGTGGGATGAGTTGCAGTGTAAAAGGGCACCAAAATCAAAAAGGGTAACAAATACAGGACTGAGGTGTTAAATTTGAAAGCATGTGTATACGAAATAAGGTAGATGATCTTGTAGTACACAGAGAATGGCAGGTATGACATTCTGGGCATCACTGAGTTGTGGCTAAAGGAAGATAATAGTTTGCAGCTTACCATCAAAGAATACACATTCTATCAAAAGGACAGGCAGGTACACAGAGGGGGTGGCATGGCTCTGTTGGTTAAAAATGTAATTAAATCTTTAGGAAGAGATGACATAGTATTGGAAGACAGATTCTTTGTGGGTAGAGGTATGAAGCTGCAAGGGTAAAAAGATCCTAATGGGAGTTATATAAAGGCCTCCACAAACAGTCATGATGTGGGCTACAAATTACAATGGGAATAGAAAAGGCATGACAAAAGGGCAATGTTATGGGGAATTTCAAAATGCAGGGAGATTGGGAAAATTAGGTTGGTGCTGGATCCTAAGAGAGAAAAATTGTAGAATGCTGACAAGATGGTTATTGGAGCAGCTTGTGGTTGAACCCTCTAATAGAAAGATTATTTTGGACTGAGTGTTGTGTAATGAACTGGATTTGATTAGGGAGCTTAAGGAATTCTTAGGAGTCAGTGATCATAACATGATTACTAGTGATCCTTCAAGAATCACTGGAATTTGGCATAGTTCCAGAGGACTGGAAAATTGCAAATGTCACTCTACTGTTGAAGAAGAGACAGAAGAAAGGGAATTAAAAGGCAGCTGGCCTGACCTCAGTGATTGGAAAGATGTTGGAGTCAACTGTTAAGGATGAAGCTTTGAGGTACTTGGAGACACATGATGAACTAGACTGAAGTCAGCATGGTTTCCTTAAGGAAAAATCTTGCCTGACAAATCTGTTGCCATTCCTTGAGGAAATAAAAATCAGGATAGACAAAGGAGAATTGGTGGATGCTGTGTACTTGGACTTTCAGAAGGCCTTTGACAAGGTGCCACGCATGAGGCTGCTTAACAAGATATGAGCCCATGGTATTACAGGAAAGATACTAGCATGGATGGAGCATTGGCTGACTGGCAGGAGACAAAGAGTGAGAATAAAGGGAGCCTTTTCCGGTGAGCTGGCGGTGATTAGGGGTGTTCCACAGGTGTGAGTATTGGGACTACTACTTCTTATGTTGTATGTCAATGATTTAGATGATGGAATTGATGGCTTTGTGGTCAAGTTTACGGATGGTACAAAGATAGGTGGAGAGGCAAGTATTGTTGAGGGAGGAGGGATACTACAGAAGGACTTAAATTAGGAGAATGGGCAAAGAAGTGGCAGATGGAATACAGTGTCAGGAAGTGTTTGGTCATGCACTTTGGTAGAAGGAATAAAAACATAGACTATTTTTTAAACAGGAGGAAAATTCAAAAATCCAAAATGCAAAGGGACTTAGGAGTCCTCATGCCAGATTCCCTAACGGTTAACTTGCAGGTTGAGTCTCTGGTGAGGAAGGCAAATGCAATGTTAATATTTATTTCGAGAGGATGTGCCTTGGAGTTTTGTGAAAAGCTTTGCATCCTTTATCTAAGAAAGGATGTGCCGACATTGGAGAGGGATCAGAGGAGTTCACGAAAATGATTCTGGGAATGAAAAGATCTTCATATGAGGAGCGTTTGATGGTTCTGAGCCTGTACTTACTGGAATTTATAAGAATGAGGGGGGGTATCTCATCAAAACATATTGAATGTGGAAAGGCCAAGGTAGAGTGGATGTGGAAAGAATGTTTCCTGTAGTGGGGGAGTCTAGGACCAGAGGGCAGAGCCTCAGAATACAGGGATGTCTGTTTAAAGTCATAGAGAAGTACAGCTCAAAAAGAGGCCCTTTGGCCCATCTAGTCCATGTCGAACTATTTAAAACTGCCTACTCCCATCGTCCTACACCCAGACTACAGCCCTCCATACCCCTACCATCCATGTACCTATCCAAACTTCTCTTAAACATTGAAATTGAGCTCACAATACACCACTTGTACTGGCCACTCATTCCACACTCTCACAACCTACTGAGAGAAGTTTCCCCTCATGTTCCCCTTAAACTTTTCACCTTTCACCCCTAACCCATGACCTCCAGCTGTAGTCCCACCCAACCTCAGTGGAAAAAGCCTGCTTGCACTTACCCGATCTATACCCCTCAATTTTGTATACCAAATCTCCCCTCAATCTTCTACGTTCCTAGGAATAAAGTCCTCACCTATTAAATCCTTCATAACTCAGATCCTCCAGTCCCAGCAACATCCTTGTAAATTTTCTCTGTTCTCTTTCAACCTTATTTACATCTTTCCTGTAGGTAGGTGACCAAAACTACACACAATACTCCAAATTAGACCTCACCAATATCTTATACAACTTCATTATAACACCCCATCTCCTGTACTCAATACCTTGATTTATGAAGTCCCATGTGCCAAAATCTTCCTTTATGACCCTGCCTTTCTTTGCCACCACTTCCAATGAGTTATGGACCTGTATTCCCAGATCCCTTTATTCTACTGCACTCCTCAGTGCCCAACCGTTCACTGTGTAAGATCTACCCTGGTTGGTCCTACCAAAGTGCAACACCTCACACTTGTCTGCATTAAATTCCATCCGCCATTTTTCCAGCTGGTCCAGATCCTGCTGCAAGCTTTTGATAATCTTCCTTGCTGTCCCCAACCTTGGTGTCACCTGCAAATTTGCTGATCCAGTTAACTCATTATCATCCAGAGTGTTGATATAGATGACAAACAATGGACCCAGCACCACTAGTCACAGGCCTCCAGTTAAAGAGACAACCAACTACTATCACTCTCTGGTTTCTTCTTACAAAGCAAATGTCTAATCCAATTTTCTAGCTCATCTTGAATGTTGAGCGACTGAACCTTCTCGACCAACCTCCCATGTGGGTCCTCATCAAATGCCTTACTAAAGTCCATATAAACAACATCTAATTTCCTGGTAATTTTTTTGAAAAACTCGAAAGTTTGGTTAGACACAACATACCATGTATGAAGCTATGCTGATCATCCCTAATCACTTTATGTCTATCCAAATACTTATATATCCAGTCCCTTAGATATAGGGACTTATCCACTACTGATGTCAGGCTCACTGGCCTATAATTTCCTGGTTTATATTCAGAGCTTTTTTAAAACAGTGGAACAACATTGGCTATCCTTCAATCCTCCGGTACCTCACCTGTCACTAAGGATGATTTAAATAACTCTGCTTGGGCCCCTGCAATTTCTGCACTTGCCTCCCACGGGGACAAGGGAACACCTTGTCAGGCCCTGGGGATTCATCCACCCTAATTTACCTCAAGACAGCAAACACCTCCTTCTCCTCTGTAATCTGTATAGGGCCCATGATCTCACTGCTGCATTGCCTCACTTCTACAGACCCTGTGTCCATCTCCCGAGTAAATACAGACGCAAAAAATCCATTTAAGATCTCCTCCATCTCTTTTGGCTCCACACATGGATTACCATTCTGATCTTCCAGAGAACCAACTTTGTCCCTTGCCACCCCTTTGCTCTTAACATACCTGTAGAATCCCTTAGGATTCTCCTTCACCTTGTTTGCTAGGGTAACCTCATGGCCTTTCAGCCCTCCTGATTTCTTTCTTTTTCTCTTGTATTTCTTATACTCCATAAGCACCTCATCAATTCCTACCTGTCTAAACCTGCTATGCACCTCCTATTTCTTCTTAAGCAGGACCTCAATATTTCTTGAAGACCAAGATTCCTTACGCTTGTAAAGCACACGGTATTGGGGGTAAGGTATTGATGTGGATAGAGAATTGGTTGGCAGACAGGAAGCAAAGAGTGGGAATAAACGAGACCTTTTCAGAATGGCAGGCAGTGACTAGTGGGGTACCGCAAGGCTCAGTGCTGGGACCCCAGTTGTTTACAATATATATTAATGACTTGGATGAGGGAATTAAATGCAGCATCTCCAAGTTTGCGGATGACACAAAGCTGGGCGGCAGTGTTAGCTGTGAGGAGGATACTAAGAGGATGCAGGGTGACTTGGATAGGTTAGGTGAGTGGACTAATTCATGGCAGATGCAATTTACTGTGGATAAATGTGAGGTTATCCACTTTGGTGGCAAAAACAGGAAAACAGATTATTATCTGAATGGTGGCCAATTAGGAAAAGGGGAGGTGCAACGAGACCTGGGTGTCATTATACACCAGTCATTGAAAGTGGGCATGCAGGTATAGCAGGCGGTGAAAAAGGCGAATGGTATGCTGGCATTCATAGCAAGAGGATTTGAGTACAGGAGCAGGGAGGTACTACTGCAGTTGTACAAGGCCTTGGTGAGACCACACCTGGAGTATTGTGTGCAGTTTTGGTCCCCTAATCTGAGGAAAGACATCCTTGCCATAGAGGGAGTACAAAGAAGGTTCACCAGATTGATTCCTGGGATGGCAGGACTTTCATATGAAGAAAGACTGGATGAACTGGGCTTATACTCATTGAAATTTAGAAGATTGAGGGGGGATCTTATTGAAACGTATAAAATCCTAAAGGGATTGGACAGGCTAGATGCAGGAAGATTGTTCCCGATGTTGGGGAAGTCCAGAACGAGGGGTCACAGTTTGAGGATAAAGGGGAATCCTTTTAGGACTGAGATTAGGAAAAACTTCTTCACACAGAGTGGTGAATCTGTGGAATTCTCTGCCACAGGAAACAGTTGAGGCCAGTTCATTGGCTATTTTTAAGAGGGAGTTACATATGCCCTTGTGGCTAAAGGGATCAGGGGGTATGGAGGGAAGGCTGGTACAGGGTTCTGAGTTGGATGATCAGCCATGATCATACTGAATGGTGGTGCAGGCTCGAAGGGCCGAATGGCCTACTCCTGTGCCTATTTTCTATGTTTTCTTTACCTTTTATTCTGACAGGCACACATAAGCTTTGTACTCTCAAAAAATTACTTTTGAAGGATACCTTTGCCAGAAAACAGCCTGTCCCAATCCACACTTGCCAGATCCTTTCCCATACCATCAAAATTAGCCTTACTCCAGTTTAGAATCTCAACCCAAGGACTAGATATATCCTTTTCCATAATTACCTTGAAACTAATGGCATTATGTTCACTAGGTGCAAAGTGTTCCCCTACACAAATTTCTGTCACCTGCCCTGTTTCATTCCCTCACTCTCGTTGGAGCTTCCAAGTACTGATTAAGGAAACTGTCCTTTTATAGTACGAGAGTCCCAGTCAATATGTGGAAGGTTAAAATCCCCTACTATAACAACCTTATGTTTCTTGCAATAGTCTGCAATCTCTCCACAAATTTGTTGCTCTAAATCCTACTGTTAGGTGGTCTATAATATAGCCCCATTAATGTACCTTTCTTATTCCTCAATTCCACTTATAAAGCTTCACTAGACGAGTTCTCCAGTCTATCCTGACTGAGTACTGCCGTGACTTTTTCCTCTGACTAGTAATGCCACCCCTCCCCCTCTGTTGTATTTAGAATGGAGATGAGCAAGAATTTCTTTAGCAAGAGGCAGCTGTGGAAGCCAGTCACTGGGTACATTTTAAGACAGAGGTTGATAGGTTCTTGATTATTCAGGGCGTGAAAGGCTACAGGGTAGAGAAGGTAGAAATGGGATTTGAGAAGGAAATGGATCAGTCATGATATGGCGGAGCAGACTTGATAGGTCAAATGGCTAAATTTTGCTCCTACATCTTAATAGTCTAAATCTCCTCTAGGCATGCTCCAATGACGACATCTTTCTTAGATATAGGGCCCAAATTCGCTCACAATATTCAAAATGTGGTCTGACCAATCCCTTTACACCCCAATTTCTGAATTTGCTCCCCATTTAGAAAATAGCCTTTATTCCTTCTACCAAGATGCATGACCATATACTTTCCTACATTGTATTCCATCTGCCACTTCTTTGCCCATTCAAGATTGTTTAATGCCATCGCCACTGTACAAGTGTAAAGGAGAAAATAATTGTTACCCCAGATCAAATGCAGCACAAGAACACAATATAAATACAAAAGATATCTTATATACATAGATTGATTGTATGTCCATAAAGTGACAGTAGACACAGGTATGTCTGTATATAAGATGATTGACAGGAAATGATAAAGTAGTGGTGGTCTCCTGGGGAGTCCCATGATCTGGCCAAGTCCTTCTGCGGACTCCCTGCTTCAACACTATCTCCCCTCCACCTATCTTTGTGGCATTCAAAAACTTGACCACAAGGCCATCAATTCCATCATCCAGATCGTTAATATAAAACCTGAAAAGTAGTGGACTCAGCACCACACTTGAATTTCTGGATTGCTGCTGGTGTCTATCACAGCAAAGACTTACACAAAATACCAGAGTTTGCCCACAATTTTTGTCTCCTTTACTGCTTCTCAATGCAACTTTCTCCTAGTCTAATATCCACTCTTGCCCCTTGTTATTAGCTAACTTAGTATTTTCATTTCATCTTTTTCTCTTGTTTTTTTTAAGTTGCCTTCTGATAGTTTTTAGAAGCTTCCCAGTAGTATATACAATATTGTATACCCTCTCTTAAGATGCCTGTGCACATCTCACCAGATAAATCAAAATGAATCCTTACCAGAAATAAACTTGCCATTCATTTACCCATTTTATCAACTCATTGAGACTATCCCATAGCCTGATACTATTCTCACCATCACCACTTTGTGTTAGCAATGAATTTACTGATACCTCCTATATTTGCATCTAAATCATTAACGTATAAAATAGGAGTCCCAGCTGATTCTCGTGGGACACCACCAGTGACAGACTTCTTATCATAAAACCCCTCCTTCATCACTCTGCCTCTTACCAAATGTCAGCCAGTTTCTATCGATTCCATCCTTGTTTATCAATGTCCTCTGTGGGACCTCATCAAAAGATTACTTAAGACCCCAACTGTCATCTACACACCTTATTACCTCTGAATAACTCAATCATTAGTTACACAAGATCTACCTCTAACAAATCCATGCAAACCATCTTTGATTAATCCCAATCTGTTCAAGTTCAGATCTATCCTGTTCTTCAGAATTTTGCCAATTCTGATTTACACACACAGGCCTGTTCTTCCCATTTATTGCAACTATTTGAAAATCTCATCAGATCCTGGGGATTTATGTATCAATGAGCCCACTGAACATCTAATACTTTATGGTAAATTGTTCTTGAATTTTTTTCTGAATTCTCACCATATCCTCTCCAAGTGAATACAGGTGTTATTTATTCCTCACTTACACCCTCTGAATCTGCAGATTTCCCCTTTGGTTCCCAAGAGGCTGTACATGTCCTGGTTACCCTCAATATTCTAAAATGGTTTGTGATTTTCCTTAATTTTGTTCATCAATGCCATCTCATGCTGCCCCTCTTTGCCCTCCAAAACTCAGCTATGAATGAGTATTATTTGACTGATCTGAGATTGTTTTCTTTGGAATAGAGGAGCCAATTGAGGCATGTTCAAACTGAGTAGCTTAATTCTGACAGGACCCATCCCAGCAGTCTTATCAATTTTTAATTTCCCTATATTCCCAGCAACTAATTTTTTGGTCCCATACCTTTTGATTGTCATTTACCTACATTGGGGGCAGGACTGAAACTGATCACCGTCACTGATCTCTGGTACAGCAGTCTTTGAAGGACTTCATAATACAAGTCATTGGAGGCATCATATAAATTTGTCAATTTACTAATTTCAAGGAAAACACTGATATACAGCAATTAATCACCCAGGCTACTTTGACAGCATTTCCCAAACCCAAATACTGTACTCTACCACAAGGAAGTGCATGGGAATACCACTACCTGGACTTCCCTCTAAGTTGTATACTATCCCAATTTGAAATTTCTATGCTTTGATCAGCAGGTTGAAATCCTGGAACCCTATCTGCACTAGTATTATGGTAACACCTTCAATAGAAATACTGCACTGAACTCACCTCACCTTCTCAGGTGTATTGCTGCCCCTTTCAGAAACATTCATCACATAAACGACACAAGTCAAACTACACTGAAATTTAAATTTTGTCTTAGCCCAATCTATACACAGGTCAGACAGCATCTTTGAAGAATTAGTGTCAATTAATTTTTGTTAAAACCATAAAGGTTAAAGTCTAACCTTAACCAACATAAGATATCTCCGAACTCAACATGCTGTACCTTATTCTCTGTTCTAATCACCAGGTACCATTGTCAGTGTTGTTTCTACACTTTCACTACAGCCAAAGCCAAGAATTGCAATACATCTACAAAGTCCAAAATGTTAAGTGCAATTTTGCTGAAATGATGCACTTAAATTGTAGATTGAGCTTTAGATCCCACAGAGCAGTTTCCATGATCAATTATACCCCTGCAGACTTCTGTAACATCTGGTATTCTCACTATTAAACAGTTGCTGTAAATTGCACAGTGAAATGGTAGAACCTGGAGTGTGAGAAGATGAAAATGCGTGTATAAAATTAATTAGCATAGAATTGGTGTAAATGGGCAGTTTCCTGTCCCTGTGCTCTACCTCTATGTCTCAAGAGTCAGATCACCCATTCTATGCCTCTGCAGCTATGAACAGCTGACAAACATTCCACCCGATAAAGCTAATTAAAAACATCACAGAAAGCAGAAGCGTGAGTATTTTGCACGTAGATAGCAAGGGGAAAAATAATATCACTAATCATTTGAATATTCTCACAAAGCATTGGAAACCTATTGGAACAGAGGTAATATAAAGTAAATGAATTGCTGAGATACACATACATAGCCTGGTACAGATACAAGAACCCTCTTGAGAAACTAAACAAACTTTGTTGTTGAGTTTGTAATTTTGAAAAATTAATAAAAAGATTTAAAAAGAAAGAGAAACTAAACATAATTTCCTTAGCTTCAAAAGACAAATAATTCACTTGATAGCTCTGTAAAGTTGGAAAGGAAATGCAAATATAAGCAGCAAATCCATTCCTCACTGCATTGTCCAAACAGCTTTTGTAGATCCAAACTACCAGAAAAAGGTCCAATAAACATGCAAACACTTCTCAGTGGTCCAACATTTTTATTAAAATCAATCCAAATGACAGGATCAGCTAATGTTTACATTGGCTTGGGAGGAGGCCCACGTGGGATGTTAGCCTGGAAAGGACAAAAGAAAGAAAAACATTAGGTGCCATACAGAAAGTAGTTAACTGTACAAAGAATGAAATTGGAGTGCTTATTTGTGCCCAAATCTGCCATTAATTGAATTAATATCTGAGCTCATTTTCACACACCACATGCAGGAAATTTAAGAACAATCAGTTACCGAGGCATTAAGTTGTGGCCACAGCAGTTTGGGAAGAGATGCTACCTCCTTTCTCCTGCTGAGTGTAGCAGTTAAATACATTGGATTGAAACAGCTTTAAATATCTACGAAGATCTCTTTGGAGCTCAATATGTTGTGACTGGGGTCAATGACTAATCTAAGCAGCAATATCTGATCTCAGACAGTAGATGATGAACTCTCAGATTTCAATACTTACTCCTGGCCTGAAACGTGGAGGAGGGGTTCGGTCCTTCCTGGCTTCCCGGGAACGGTTTCTCACCACCTTGCTGTGGATGGCACAGCTGACACAGTAATGTAATTTCACATATAGCTTGGGCAGCACATATGCTGGAAACAAAGAAAGGACCATCAAGACAATCCACAGCAGAATCCAAAAATCAACAGAAAACATTTCAGATAAAACACTGGGGTGAGCATGCAGGATTCCATAGAAACTCACCATCAAAAACACTGGCCTCTGAAATATCTCGGACTGCAGCTGCCTCCACAATGTTTCGAATGACAAACTTCTTGATAGCCTTGTCTTTGGGGACACAACGGGCACAGTTTGTGCACCTGATGGGCTGGACATGGCCACGGCCCTTCTTGGCACGTCCATTATTCCTTCGCTTCTTAGTCTGAAAAAAAGCAAGGCTACAATTAAAATTGACCATAAAAATGTATTGATAAATCTAGACTACTTTTCCAAAAGGACATTCACAATACTTTACTTCATATTTACTCTTACTTAACCTTATTAAAATTAAGCTACCCAGAGACAATTACTTTATCAACGGATATTTCACAACTATTGCTGCTAACCTCTGCATTACCAACTTTAACAGGACTCAGTATCAAATTCAAACTTGACAGCTCGACCCCTCGTTCAGATTAGCAAACCCCTACACAGTATAGGGATTAAACTATTGATGCTTTCTCCCTACATTTACGTTGCCTAACCTACTGATGATTTCTAGTTTTTTTTTTAAAAAGTGACTGAAAGACAGCTGCATGAGCCAGTTTATCAATGAGTTCGGCCCCAAATCCACACATCTTCATCGCCAATCCCCAAATTTTGATTTTATTTAACTCTCGCATTTAAAATTAAATGAATTTGGGAACAGGGTTCCACACATTCAAAAGCTTTCTTATTTAGAATTGTTTCCAGGCCTCAGCCCAAAAGACAATTAAATATTTCGAGAGACATTATATTGAAAGACAAAATAGAAGCTTCGTTCCTCTCCCCGCTGATGCTTACCAACTGTCCATTCCACCCAGCAAAGCCTTTCTAAAGGTATTTGCTTCCCCGTGTATTATCACAGTTCTCCTAAATTTCAGCAGCCAGAGCTGGTAGCCCTACCCTAGATCGGCCCTGTGCCGGCACCGCATCCCACCGACACTGGACTACTGTGCCAGATTGTAGGCTTCGGCTTAGAATTTCGGTTGCTCATGTCACCGAAGGATTGCGGGGAAATATGGAGCGCACACGAGGAGAATCGCTACAGGAACCCGAAGGGCACACAAAGTCGGCGGTACGACTGCCATAAAGGCACTCACCATCTCAACACGAGTCACAAAGAGGAACAGAAGCAAGCGCACACGCCTTTTATACTTCCGCGCTCAGGTCCCGGAATTCAGGGAAACAATGCCAGATCATATAGCCAACACCAATATCACAGAACCTGTTGTCCCACCGAGCTGGTACACTGCTGCGTAGAACCGGAGATCTCATACATAGTAGATTTGCTTCGGTAACCGCCTGGAACTATTTGTTTCTGCGGAGGGCTATGCCGTGTAGGGCACGTGAAGCGTCAATTACCCAGGAGGAAGCGCGCACAGCAGAATTGGTTAGAACTGTCCTGTGACGTAACCTGTCAATCAGTTGAATCACCAGTCACCCCCACCCCTTGTTGAAGGCACACTTTCGAAGGTTTCCTGAAGCCATCTATGGGTAGTTTTCAAAATCTAGCGCTTCGATATAATAAAACGTTCTAATATGGCCACCAGTTGTGTTATCAAATGCAATTAACACGAAGGTCTGTAGGGGACGTAAAAGAAAGAAGTTTAAAACAATGCTTTTCCTAAACTGAGAACCATATCTGCCCAGAGGATAGCAATTAACATGCGGGACAATTAAAAGGCCAAAAATGGATAACAGCAAATCGTATCAGAGAGTCATACGGTACATAAATAGGCCCTTGGATCCAGCTGATCAAGATATCCATCCAAGTAGGCCTACTATTCCAAATCATCTACTTGTCCAAATTTAAAGGAATAGAAACATGAGAAAATCTGCATATCTGTGTTTTGCTTGGAAGAGAATGGAGGCAGGAAGAAACAAGGACACGTGGGAATTTGGAAAGAAGAATGAGAAATGAGGTAATTCTGTTCGTCTGCAATGCTGAGAATTTCTAAAATGAACACTTTAACACTGAGGTATCACTTAAATTAGAGTTAATTTGAGAGTTGAGGCTGATGGGTGATGGGACTGAAGGTAAGTTATTACACTAGCAGCAGAGAGTTGGATGAGCTTAGGTTTGTGCTGTTGGTAAATGGAAGCAATTGGGTTAGGTGGTCAAATCAAGATGCTGAGTTTACAGATGGTTTAGTTTGAGAGGGTGGTTAAAAAGGGGAATAATAAAAAGGCAAAACTTTTGGAGACACTTAGCAGGTCAGGCAGAATCCATGGAAGAGAAAATTAGTAATGTTTCACGTTGATGATCCTCCATCAGAACTGGAAAAGTGAGTAAATAACTTAGTTTTCAGTGGCAGAAGGGATAAGGAGGGGATGGATATACCAAAGAGAATGTCTCTGATGAAGCAAGGCAGGATTGCAATGGATTTTGCTGTTTTCAGAACTGCCTGGGTGATAGCTGAATGAGGAGAATGAGAGAATAAACAAGGGGACATGCAAAAGCTGTGAAACACAGGACAGAGCTTTTGCTAAAATTTAAAACCAAAGAATGAATTCTGGTAATGCCCAGCAGATAAAAACATGCCAGTGCAAAGAGGAAAATTGAATTACTATTGCAAAACTGACTAGTTCTAACACAAACAGAAAAAGCAAGTTATCTGAAATGGGTGAATTCAATATTGTGTCTAAAGGATGCAACACGCTGCACAAAAGATGAGATGCTGTTCTTCAAGCTTACATTGGGGCTTGTTTGGAAAAATACAGAAGGCTACAGCTACATAGATCAGAGTGGAGGTGGAATGTAGCATTATAGTTACAGGTAACTGGAAGCTCATGGTTGCCTCTGTGGACTGAATGGAGGTCACCCAATCTGCATTCACATTTTCCACTATATAACAGGTACACTGTGAGCCCTGAATGCAATACACCAGATTGGAGGAAATGCAAGTGAATCACTGCTTCATCTGGAAGATTGGTTCACTGGATTGTAGCATGGGAAGAAAAGAAAGGACAGGTATTTCATTGCCTCCAGTTGTAAGGGAAAGTGGATAATAAAGTTACTGGGGATGAAAGAGTGAACCAAGATATTGAGAGGGGAGGGGAAGAGATCTGTCTGGTGGTAAAGTCTTGAAGTTGACAGAAATTATGCAGGTTGACTTGTTGAATGTAAAGGCTGGTGAGATGGAAGGCAAGGACTGGGCATTCTTTGTTCTGGCTGGGAGTAGAGGGACTAAGAGCAGAGATGCAGGAAATAGATGAGATGAAGACAAAGGTTCTGTAGATTGTGATGGGGAAGCCATAGTTAAAGAAAATGGAAGATATTTTAGAGGCTCTCAGAGGGCAGGAAAAACTTTGATTTTAGTATTTCCATTGTTTAATAGGAAGAAATTTCTACAGTGGTTAGCAAATCTAGAGACCGTGGACAGGTTGAGAGCCTATGATGTGAAATTCAGCGTTATAAATTTAGATACGAGCTTAATTTCGTTTTGAAGAGTTTATTGTTTCTGAAATGTGATAAAGTGTTGTACCAGGAGGTGTTCTTTCATTCTTTAATTTGTGTCTGGGCTGTTAGCTATAATTTGCTCTTGCACAAGAAGAATGACTTGTAGCAGACACAGCAACTTCAGGGATGGAGGAGAGTGCATGGAATGCGTGTCCCTACTGTCAGTGTGGGAACAGTTAATTTTCTTAATTAAAGCTGTTATTTTTGATCTAATTTATTAACAGTTCACTCTTAAGAAACTATTTCACCAAACCTTTTTTTTCCTCTTCCTCTGGTGCAATAGATATTTTGTATTCACTGTAAAGAATCTTTTCCGAGGAATGTAAATTCATAGAACAATCTCAAGTAAGGCTACAAATGCCTTGCACTAGCAGAGTGCACTATTTCCAGGCAGCTTGGACTCAAATAAACTTTCTTTCTCAAAACATCATGACCCTCAACCTGGCCAGCTACATCCTGCTCCGAGGCCTGATCCATAACCAAACTTGTACAGAAACCAGTCTCGAAGTTCCCAGAATCCAAGTTCAATTCCACATCATACAGACATTTCCATAAGACATAGGAGCAGAATTAGGTGATTTGGCCCATTGAGTCTGCTCTGCTATTCAATCATGGCTTACCATTTTTTTGTCCCCCTCCTCAGTTCCACTCCCTGGCCTTCTCCCCATAAACTTTGGTGGTTGATGGCCCATCAAGAACCTATCAATCTCTGCCTTAAATACACCCAATGACCTTGCCTCCACAGGAGCCTGTGGTATCTCTGTTGTCTTGAGACTTGGGCAGTCCCATCTCCTGGCTGGATCTGTGCAAGGCCTACATTCTTTTTCTCCATGTTACACTGGTAATGTTCATTGGCTCCAAGGTGGTGTGTATGTTTTGCACAGTATTAACAACAACAAATGGGTTAAGGAGGTTGAATGCATCACTGTCAGGATCTCAGGGAAATATTTGTGACTTTGCTTAGAGCTATTTAAACAGGAGGGAAAAGACATCTCAAAAATGCAAAGAAAATATGGTAGTTTTCAGAGACAGAGCTGAGAGCTGCTTTTATTTAAAAAAAGTTAGGAGAATGGAAGTTCTACATTTCTACAGCATCATTCATCATTTTTAGGATGCACTGTATTTAATTATTGAGATACAGCGTGGAATAGGCCTTCCGGCCCTTCAAGCCACGTCGTCCAGCAATCTACTGATTTAATCCTAGCCTAATCACAGGACAATTTACAATCACTATTTAACCTACTAACTGGTACGTCTTTGGACTGTGGGAGGAAACCAGAACATCCTGGGGAATCTATGCATTCACAGGGAGGAAGTACAAACCCCTCCAGACAGTGGTGGGAATTGAACCCCGGTTGCTGGTACTGTGAAGCGTTGTGCTAACTACTATGATACCATGCCATCCAACCACTTTGCAGTATGAGGTACTTTGGGAGTGTTTTGTAGACTAGAAACATGACAACTAATTTGGCCCCAGCGATTCTCAAATACACTAATATGATGATTACCAGAGAAGTGATTTAATATGCATGGTCTGAAAACATGAAACAGCCTTTGACATCAGATAATCATCTGCCAATTTAGAAATAGTGGAAGCAGCACAATCCAGATCACAATTCGCAATGTAAAAATATTTGTAATCACCTTAATAACTCGTTACTGACCCTAAACACTTAGTCTTATCAAAACCCTTCATGATTTTCGCTACTTATAGTGTGACTTCTAATCTCTAATCTGAGAAGAACTACTTCAGGTTCTCCAGTCTCTTTTGCATAACAGACATTCCTGGTACCCTCCTAGTAAATTCCCTCTGTACCTTCTCTTTCTTGCCATCCTTCATGAAGTGCAGTGTCCCAAATTGGTCATAAAGCCTGGATTATCTACAAAGGGCATCGCAAGGCACTGGAAATACCACCAGAATCTCTGCAAAATCCTCCAAATTCAGTGGCAGGATAATGAACCCAATGTCATCTATCAATCAGGCCAACATCCCTAGATTTGAGGCCCTAGTTACACTCTGATGTCTCCCTTGGACAGGTCACTATTCCAAGATCCACAAAGGAAGAGATCACTGGGTGAACAGAGGAAAAGATTCAAGGATGTGCTCCTGGGAACCTCTGGACAGCAGTGAGAACCTCGAGTCCAGAAGCAGAGAAAGGGAGGAAGGCAGCAATATAGTGAGACACCGGGGTGCACTTTGCTCCAAAACTCACTCTCTCATTGGAAATTGGTGGAGGTGAATGAGTCACTAGATCATGGCAGCACGAGGGCACGTATAAAGTCAAGTAAACGGCAGAAGAATGAACCAAGTTACAAACTACCCACCCAGGCCATCAGGAAAGTCCCTGCCACACATGTAGCAGAGTCTGCAATTCCCACATTGCATTATCAGACACCCAAAACTGGGGTCCTCAATGCTGAAGGAGAAAACATTGTGAATATGTATCAAACAGAAAGTTACTTGCCATTTTATGTAGAACAATTCATGTACTTTATGAAATAAGGCCCTCTAGAGGCAACACTAAAAATAACCAAGTTGGACAAACCAGTTCATTAGTGGCATCTTCAACAGTGGCACTTCACAGTGTAAACATTCTGACATTCAGTGATAAAGCAACCTTCAAAAATGTGGCTGTGAAAGCATACTGTTGGGGGTAAGGTCACATGTTTCTATAAATACAGTAAGCTAGTCCTGCAAGTTCACACCTGGGAAATTCCATGTTTTGTACAGAGACCAGCTCCCAACGCAGTGTTGCTGTTCTTCCAAAACAAGAATGAAATAAAGCCAAAGGGCATATAAGTGACAAACCCTTTGAGCAGCTTTTTTTTTTAGAAGCACATTGCAATTTGCTGTGTTTTTCCTAGTTCTGGTGAAAAGTCATCGATCTGACAGTAACTCTTGTTTCTCTCTCCCCACAGATACAAACAGACCCACTGAAAAACTTAGCATTTTCTGTTCTATTTCACTATTCTGTAATCTCACTGTATTTTTCAGTTTAGTTAGGAACCATTTGGAAGCAAAGGTTGCCTATGGAGAGGAACTTCAGTATTCCACACCCATCTATATCCAGATTATAGCTAAACATTTTCAGTATTGTGACAAACTTCATATAAAAAATGTGCATGCGGGTCAAAAATCAGAAATGGCTGAAAGAGCCAGTCTGTTTAATTAGTCCTGCTAATTGGCTTGTGTATCCCAATGACAGAAGCAAAAGGAAACATTTTCAGTCAGCAGCAAGCAACCCCACAGAGCTGATCAAACCACTTCATGTTTTTCAAACAGAGGTCTAGAACAAGTGACAATCCCAAGTATGCCAAAACAGTTTCAAGCTATTTCCAGAATAATTATTCTTCAGGTTGGTGTGTACAGTTAACATTTAAAGCATCTCTGAGAGATAATGACAAGAAATGAAGATCACAGTGCTCATCCAAAAAATGTGTGAAGTGTTTAACCACCTGCAGTGGAGCTTTCTACAGATCTGGCAATGATGGCATTCAGGCTTAGACTGATAATTGTCAAAGTCTATGTCTGCCTCTCACCACCTATTCTTGACATTTAATAGTTTTACTACAATCAAATTTCTCCATGAGTAACATCCTAGTGGTCACCATTAATCAACAATGTACCTCAGCTATTCAGCAGTGTGTCTGTCTGCAGTGTGTACAATCTATAAAATACTGCAGGAACTCACGATGAACAGAAGAAATGGACACAGGACATCATGCCTGCTCTGATCATAGCTGATCTTGTGCCTCACTGCCACATATCCCCATATTTCTTTAATATCTGAAAGTATCTAAGCCTTCCTCAACATTTCCTGCCAAACCTAAGACTTCTGCCACATGGTTGGCACATGAGAATATCACAACTGCATGTTCCCTTGGAAGTTGAACACCATTTTGACTTTTTTTTCTTTCCCCTCCATTGTTACTGAGTTTAAATCGTGGAACTCCCTACTCAACACCACTGTGGCAATGTCTTCACCAGAAGGACAGCTGCACTTCTCAGTGAGCCACCTCTAGGGATGTGCAATGGATGCTGGCCTTCCCAGTGCTCACGTACCCCATGAACACAAAATAAAATTGCACAGATTCTATAAACCAACATGGAAGTTGGAGAAAAACAGAGAGTTCATAATGTAAACAACAATTTTTTGAGGGAAGATGATGTTTTAATCAAGTATTGTAGAATATTAATTAATTTATCTAACTGCAAGCCCTGTTGCCTTTCAATAGCAATTGTCACTGAGTTTTGTAGCACAGAAACAGGACTTTTGGTCCACCACGTCCAGGCCAATATTTTTGTCCATCGATGCCAATCTCATTTGCCCACACCAGTTTCATATCCTGCTATGCCTTGTTTATATAATTATATAACAATTACAGCACGGAAACAGGCCATCTCGGCCCTTCTAGTCCGTGCCGAACTCTTACCTAGTCCCACCAACCTGCACTCAGCCCATAACCCTCCATTCCTTTCCTGTCCATATATCTATCCAATTTTACTTTAAATGACAACATCGAACCTGCCTCAACCACTTCTACTGGAAGCTCATTCCACACAGCTACCACTCTCTGGGTAAAGAAGTTCCCCCTTGGGGGGGGAGGGAAGGAAGGGCACCCCAGTCGAATGGACATAATGGCATCAGACCCAGGCAATGAACAAACGACGATGAGGAAGCAGTGTGCATGTAGCAAAATCTGCAAGAACGATCACGGCTTGAAGATCCACCAAGTGAGGGTGAAGTGTTTGGTGGGAGCAGGAGCAGCACAACGCGCAGGTGTCCAACCTGGTGAGACGAAGGAGGTGCCAGGCCCAGAGTCACCCCATAGTGCCCGGAACCTCCAAGTGTTGCAAACTAATCCCTCTAACATGAAGTCTAACAGGAGGTGGATCAAATGGCCTGCAGCTAACATGACTTCACTGTGGAAGCAGTTTGATGACAATGTTAACCAAATTCTGGAGGCAACGGCAAAGGGAGGGGTTGATAGGAAGCTGATTGGCAGCCCGTTCTTTAGTTAGAGCCTTCAGCGATTTGGGCATCGAGGGAGAGGGGAAGAGGAGAGCCATCCGCAGTACCACTGATGTGGCAGAGAGGGCCTCAAGATGGCTGTGGCTCAAAAGAGGGGAACCATGGAGTCATAAGTAGCTAGCCATCTGGACACAAGCTGGGGTCTGATCAGCCCCGGCTGGGTCACCTGGAGGAGGTTGTATGATGTTGAAAGACCCGAAACACCCGATGATTCCAGGAACATCACTGAAGATGTGTCCAGAAGCATCAATAGATGTATGTACACAGCTTCACCCCTTTTGGGAAGCTCTGGATTTGAACCTAAGGTCTCCCTGTTCATCAACATTTCTTTGTATCTGACCAATTACTGTTTACCTTCTTCCTCTATTTGATTTTACAAAATGCATCACTTTCCACTTATTGGGATTACATTCTATCTTCCAATGTTCCACCCAACTTTCTATCCAATCTATAGCCTTAGTTAAATGTCCTTGCTGCCCACATCACTACTAGCTTCTGTGTAGTCAACAAACGTACTAATCATTCCTCTTAAATTCACAATGAAGTCATTAATATATATCACAAACAAAGGTCCTAAGCACTGAACCTTGCGGTACACCACTGATTACAGACTTCCTATCATCAAAACAACCTACACACCACCCTGTCTCCTATCATCAAGCCAATTTTGGATCCAATTAACCAGCTCATCTTGGATCCCATGTGCCTTAAACGTCTGGGCCAGCCTACCATGCAGAATATTGTCAAATGCCTTTCTGAAGTCCATATAGATAATATCTACAACCCTGCTTTCAGCAATCTTCTTACCTACTCAAAAAATTCAGTCAAATTAGTGAGGCAGGATTACCCCTTCACAAAGCCATGCTCTCTATCCCTGATTAAACATTGCATTAGTGGTAATTTCCCTACCACTGATGCAATACTCACCAGCCTGTTGTTACTTGGCTTATCCCTGCTGCCCTTCTTAAATAAAGAACCAATATTAGTGGCTAAAGATGCAAAAATTTCTGTCAGGGTCCCAGCTATTTCCTTCCCTGCTTCCCAAAGCATTCTAGGATAGATCTCAGTTCAGGTTATTAGGGATTAGATAGAACTATATTACTTCAAATCCTATGATGAATTGCTCCATTAAAATGATGGGCGAAGCTTCATGTTCAGGATGAGTAGTAGCTCAGATTTCAAACTTCTACCTCAGCAACAGCATAAAATCAGGTGCTTATAGAAAGTAAGGAGGGACTGCAAGTACTTTATGGAGCTTTTTAAAATATCATAAGCTTGCTAAATAAAGTTAATAAATTAAGCAACACCATCTAATTAATGTTCAAATTCTCTTCTGCTACTGTTCCACTAACACCAGCCACTCTCAGGGACTGTCCAAGTTGTTATTAATTATGAGCTTTGACAGCATTAGTGGAACATTTAACCACAGGTGCATCGAAGGCAGATATAACCCAGTTCTCATTTGCACTCCATACATGAACTTGAAGAATGGGAACCCATGTGGTTTTCTCTTCCTTAGTTAATATAGAACATAGAATAGTACAGCACAGTACAGGCCCTTCAGCCCACAATGTTGTGCCAACCCTCAAACCCTGCCTCCCATATAAGCCCCCACCTTAGATTCCTCCATATACCTGTCTAGTAGTCTCTTAAACTTCACTAGTGTATCTGCCTCCACCACTGACTCAGGCAGTGCATTCCACGCACCAACCACTCTCTGAGTAAAAAACCTTCCTCTAATATCCCCCTTGAACTTCCCACCCCTTACCTTAAAGCCATGTCCTCTTGTATTGAGCAGTGGTGCCCTGGGGAAGAGGCACTGGCTATCCACTCTATCTATTCCTCTTATTATCTTGTACACCTCTATCATGTCTCCTCTCATCCTCCTTCTCTCCAAAGAATAAAGCCCTAGCTCCCTTAATCTCTGATCATAATGCATACTTTCTAAACCAGGCAGCATCCTGGTAAATCTCCTCTGTACCCTTTCCAATGCTTCCACATCCTTCCTAAAGTAAGGAGACCAGAACTGGACACAGTACTCCAAGTGTGGCCTAACCAGAGTTTTACAGAGCTGCATCATTACATCGCGACTCTTAAACTCTATCCCTCGACTTATGAAAGCTAACACCCCATAAGGTTTTTTAACTACCCTATCCACCTGTGAGGCAACTTTCAGGAATCTGTGGACATGTACCCCCAGATCCCTCTGCTCCTCCACACTACCAAGCATCCTGCCATTTACTTTGTACTCTGCCTTGGAGTTTGTCCTTCCAAAGTGTACCACCTCACACTTCTCCGGTTGAACTCCATCTGCCACTTCTCAGCCCACTTCTGCATCCTATCAATGTCTCTCTGCAATCTTTGACAATCCTCTACACCATCTACAACACCACCAACCTTTGTGTCATCTGCAAACTTGCCAACCCACCCTTCTACCCCCACATCCAGGTCGTTAATAAAAATCACGAAAAGTAGAGGTCCCAGAACAGATCCTTGTGGGACACCACTAGTCACAATCCTCCAATCTGAACGTATTCCCTCCACCATCACCCTCTGCCTTCTGCAGGCAAGCCAATTCTGAATACACCTGGCCAAACTTCCCTGGATCCCATGCCTTCTAACTTTCTGAATAAGCCTACCATGTGGAACCTTGTCAAATGCCTTACTAAAATCCATATAGATCACATCCACTGCACTACCCTCATCTATATGCCTGGTCACCTCCTCAAAGAACTCTATCAGGCTGGTTAGACACGATCTGCCCTTCACAAAGCCATGCTGACTGTCCCTGATCAGACCATGATTCTCTAAATGCCTATAGATCCTATCTCTAAGAATCTTTTCCAACAGCTTTCCCACCACAGACGTAAGGCTCACTGGTCTATAATTACCCGGACTATCCCTACTACCTTTTTTGAACAAGGGAACAACATTCGCCTCCCTCCAATCCTCCGGTACCATTCCCGTGGACAACAAGGACATAAAGATCCTAGCCAGAGGCTCAGCAATCTCTTCTCTCGCCTCGTGGAGCAGCCTGGGGAATATTCCATCAGGCCCCGGGGACTTATCTGTCCTAATGTATTTTAACAACTCCAACACCTCCTCTTCCTTAATATCAACATGCTCCACCTAGTTTGATCAACATAGATGGATGGTCTATGTGGGACTTTAGTTCCTCAAGAGAACAAACAGAAGCTCTTGGAATTGACAGGTTAAACTAGGAGTTTGTTGTAAGATAATTCTGTTGCTATTAAACAGAGCAAGTGCCAAATTCCAACTACCACAGATTAAAAAAATGTTGAGTTGAGACAGATTTAAATCATCTATGTATATTTTCAGAAGGTTATTACAGGAAAAAAATTAAACCCATTTCTGAACTTAAATGATTCATAAAGTGTATTTATTTTTTCACCATATTCAACATTATCATTTTTGAGCTTTAATATAGATCGAAACTAAAAAATTAGTTAAATGAATTACAAATATTTTAACCTATATGAGAGAATTTTGTAGTTTTACAAACTTTGTCTTAGTAGCAACATTGTTCAACTGGCCACTAAACAGTGTACGACAGATATGCTTCCAGTTTGGGTCCCCAGTCTGTGTGATGTTAGCCAGTTAGAGCTTGGGCAGCAGTCAGTTCAACAACACAGACCAAAAGAGCAAGATCAATTTGAGCTGTTTCTCTTGGCACTCCAGTAATCCATACTGGAAAGTGTAAGTTTGCAAAAACTGGATAATAACCAGTTGGGACAGAGCTATGATGCTATTCAGGTACATTCAATGAATGATGAGTTAGGCAAAGTATCAGAGGGTATCTGGTGCCCGAACCCATAGCTCATGACTACCATCTTCAGGAGATAAAACAGAAATACTATTATCCAACCTCATTATTGCCATTCTCCCCCTCTCAAAAAAAACCCTGCAAAAGTCCAACATCTAAAATACATTTTCCAAAAGGGGTTTCTGTATAGTGATCAGCAGCAGGAAGTGGTCATTTGCCCATCTCCTACAACGGAATCAACTGGATTTCCCTGATTGTTACCCTGAGATCAGATCAATTCAGGAGGCAGAACTGAGCCTGGCACCTGCCTGATCTGCTTTGCGCCAAACAGCATTTGGTGGAAAATTTACCCATCATTCCAGGAGAGATCTTAACCCACAATTATACTGTTGTTCTTTGATGATCTTGAACATAAGGTTAGTCAATGTACTATTTTTCAGTGCTTAATGTACTGAGGCCTCTGAAAACATTATTTGCCACATAGCAGCCTGACAATTCTGCAAAAACACAGTTAAATGACACTAATCTCTGCAATAATAACCACTGTGGTAACTACTTGGTGTTTTTCTTTTTGGTGAGAAAAGTACATATTATGTACTAGGACTTTGTGGAAATGTCAAACTTAGATAACTATCGAGGTAAGTTGAAATCAGCTACCACATCAATGAGTGACTTTGAACATTATGGTCTGATGTACCCAGAGACAGTAAAGATTCGGAGTGTACACATTCAACTACAATAACAGACAGGCATCGGATCTTAATCACTCATCTTTCTGCAGATGCTTATGCCACAGCATTTCTGTGTAAATTAGTTTGAAATTTGGCTCTTTGGGCTTTCAATTAACCCTTTCAAACCCCAATAAACTCAATCCCTGATCCACATCTTCCAAAACTCAACAAATACATCTTATTTGCTGGGAGATATATTCTAGTATTTGAGAATTGCAGCTTGGTGTTTTCATTACCTCTTTGATGATGAAGAATGCAAGTCTTGAATAGTCATGACCCAAAGCTTGTTCCTTCCACAATCCTCTCCACCATGGACTTGATCCAAACCTATTTAATCTCTTGAGGATTGAATCTGGGATCCTCCTTGTCTGCATTGTTTTAGTACCACAACATACCCAACCAAGTAACAATACTTTTAATTTGATTTATATTTTATAAGTTACAGTAAAATTTAAATTATCAATCCCTTTATGTATTTTTGGAAGACAGAGATGCAATATGTTCTTAAAATTCATGTCTTTAAAAAGTATAAAATGTGTAAAGTGTAAAAAGTATGAAGTGACCACACTTCACTAACTTCACAAATATATCATTAGCCATAAAGCACATGAAAGGTGCTATGTAATACTAAACTAATATTTGGTCAACATGTGCTTGGAAAGATTTAAAGAATTGAGGATGGGAGGTGTGTGGAGGAATATGGTCCGTGTGCAGGTCAGTGGGACTAGGCAGAAAATGGTTCGGCACAGCCAAGAAGGGCCAAAGGGCCTGTTTCTGTGCTGTAGTTTCTATGGTTCTATGATAGGTTTGTTTTTAAATAAACTGTCCAAATCAGACACATTGGTCCAATTACTTTTCAGATCCCTCTACTTTGCTTTATTGGTGCCTCATTCACACCAAGTTAATAGTTTTGTGCTCTAGACTGTGGCCCTACGGCAAATTATGAGAGTTTCATTTGTTACTCTTCCTGCCAGAGAGAGGTGATACTTCAATTACTTCTGTCAGAGCTGGATGCAAAATGTTCTCAAGAGAATCGTCTTCTATTGCATTACAGCACAAGACTGCTAATGTCAGTTTGTTGGTGGAGCTGGTGATGGCTTCCCAGTTTATTCTATTCCAGTTGCAAGTTAAGTTGACATGTAATAGGAATTGATAGGAAAATTGGAATTTATCCATAGGCCAGCCTATAATCCAATAGGATTCAAATAGTGAATCTTGTGCTAATCAAGGTGAAGTACAACAGTGGTGAAAGTGGAAATTATCTACTTTAGAACCTGTCAAATAGCCCAGCAAGGTGTTGTGCATGTTAGAATAACATTAGTTTACTTTTCCCCAATATTATTCTTCATACAACCTGTTTAAGTTTACCATTTTTACAACTGCCAACTTCATGAAGTGAAATGCTCAGTTTATGAGGTATTTTGTGCTGTGGACTCACCAGAAACTGGAATTTCATTTCTATTTGTAGGAGTGTTTGCAGCCTGCAGGGAAGACACTTAACTTGAAACTCAGCTCTGCACATCAGCACAAGTCTGCTAATCCACAGTGGCACCTGAAAACTGCTTTCTCTTCAGAGAGAAGCTGGCTATTTGTCTCATTATTTCATATTTTCACAAGTATAAATTTTAAATGTTTAAAATGTCAACTTAAGTAAATGCAGAAATGCATACTGTCAGGCAATGATGAGACTTTATTAAGCTTTCTCAGTCATTTTGCATTAGGTGTAGTTATGCTGAAGTCAGATTCATTTGAATCTGATTTTGTCTGCAGTGCAAATGTAGCAGTTCATTTCAGTGTCTCCCAACGTGAAAGCATGAGATTTAGTGGCTTAACACCTAGGTCAGAAAACTTTAAGTTGAACACCTCCCAGAAGTTTAAGTTAAACACTCCCCTAGAATATTAAGTCCATTATTTAGGATAAATTGAGTGTTGCATTAAGGAAGTGCTGCACAATCAGAGAAGGCATCTTTCAGGTGGGTTGTTAAACAAACTGCTCTCTCAGGTGGACATAAATGGTTCCCCAGATTATTTGGAGAGCAAAGAAATTCTCCTCAGTGTCCTGGCTAACGTTTTTCTACTGACACCATCAAAACCAAATTCGTTAGCCATCTCATTTGCACTTGTGGCATCTTGTGCGCAAATGGTTAACAGCATTTGCCTACAAGAGTGAATACACTCAAAGCATTTCCGTGTGTGCGAAGCAGATTGGACATTTTTAAGATACATAATTAAGCGCTATACAGAAGCGAGATATCCCTCAACGAGAATAAGTAATTTGGTCTTTTATTTCATTGCTCTGGGAGTACTTGTGCGCAATTGGCAGCCGCATTTGTCTATTTACCAATAGTGATTTATACTACAAAAGGTGTTAAATCCTGGGATGTGAAAAGCACCAGGTATGAAAGATCTTTATTAAATTCTTCAAGAACATTGACACAGACCTCCTTGCACTTTTCGTACAGATGTGGATATCTATTTGGCCACATTTATACATAATAACATAATCACAAACACAAGTCATAGATAATAGTGTAATTTTGAAAATAATCAACTTGTCAACGGGTTCCTGAGTTTCTCAAGTTTATTTTAGTAGACCTTCAGCCATGACAGTACAAAACTTACAGTAGTTTTTCTCCAGTACACAAATATATATAATTATAATATAATACATGTACAAAGGCTCTGGAGCAGTTTTTAAAAGCAACATAATGCAATTCATATTGATCACAGGAGAAAAAAAAGTCAAGACAATAATGGTCTGTTATTGTACTTACACACAAACGTATACGAATAAGTCCATCAAGAAAACTACTGTAAAGAAGGACAGTGGAGTATTGCACTTGGAATTCCGTACATTGTATAAAAACACAAGATTCACGCATTTTAAACACGCTATGGGTCAGCTTTTTTGAGGCAGCACATCTTTATTAAGATCACATTTTACTGTCCTCAGACCAATTAACAGTTTTAAACTAAACAAAATTTACACCTACAGGTTAAAAAAACTGCTTGCAAAAAATCAAATCAGCAAGGTACGATTGCAATTATTTATAATTGATAGTCGATCCAGAAGTCAGTTTATTATTAATGTCATATTCACATTTTCATGAGGTATATAAGAATATGTGCATGTTATTTTTTTAATTAAAAAAAAAATGAAATTGAGGGACTCGGGCTTACCTCCATCCTTATCAGAAGTGGGCTTTTTCTTAGAATTTCGTTAAATAGCCAAAACAAAAACATGCAGTATACTCCACTTTAGCATGTTTACATACTTGAAGTGTATAAAGTTTTAACTTTTTCTCTCCAAACAATGAAAGCTTTTACTTTAGGTTAGTGAAGTATATCATTAAGCAGTCCACACAAACACACAGTGAAATTAAAAGCAGAAAATAGTGGCAATATGCTGGTCAGTCAGCATCCATTCATTGACCTGCATTTGTACCATTTACAATTCTTTCTTTAGGTTGCCAGCATTTCCACTTTTTATTTTTATCTATGCAGATGGTGCACAGCTAAACTAAAATGTCTTACAATCGTCCCACTGCAAATGAAAATGTTATCAAGTGTTTAAATAAATAATTTCAACCACTTAAAGAAATATACTTAAAGGCAAGCCTGAAAACACGGGCACTATATTCTAGAACTGACCAGTTCCTGGACACAAAAGTAAGATGCAAAGATGGATTTGCATTTTATATTTATTGGAATATAAATTATAAAGTCCTTCACAGTGTCCCTCAATTGCTGGGTCTTCAATCCAGGAACACAACCTTAGGATAATCATACATTACATCTTGAGCTGACCTCACGATGAGATTAAAAAGCACGCTTTGTCAATATTGAGCATGTTTAGAATATTGGCACAAACACAGAAAAAGAACGTTTGTGCCAATATCTTTAATAGTAATTCACCAGCTAAAATGGTGATAGACTACCAATATATCACACTCACGTCATTCAGCTCAAAATGCTTTTTAACACTTGACTGAAATTCAAATGGAAACAATGCTGTCCACCAACACGGCAATGAGATTTCATTTGAAAGAATCATCTCGCATCACTGAAATCAGGACACCAAATATTCATTCACCTTTTCCATGCTCTCTACTTAGGACCACAAAACTCCAAAATGGAGCACAGACAGAGCCTGCTGAGTTTACAGCTATCCTAAACCTGGAGGAAGACTGGCAATGGTGCAAAATGCAAAATATAATTTCCTTAATTTTCAACAATAGGAACTGGTAGACAAAAGGGTAATTTGGACAATTAGTTTTGAAAAAAATTGCTCAGAATAGCAAAGAGTTTTCTTGATCCTTGAACACAGGAAGCAAGCATTCTCATGTGGACCGGGAAAAGTTGGAGTGATCACTCTGTAATACTGCTTTGGCATTTCTACAGCTTTCCCGCCAAGGTATGTCTTGGCTTCCACTTGCAGAAGGCCAAAGATTGCTAGTTAAATGATCAGGAAAATCAGGAAAGGGTGCTTCCAGCCTTTGGGCTTAATTCCCAATTGTAACACTTCATGGGCACCTTAGGACAAGGATGCCAAGAAAAACCTGATGCTGGGTAGTGCCACTAATCATAGGTTCTGAGGCAGGCCAAAGATCTGAAGTTAGTAATTACTATTTTTTTCTGCCATGTTAGGCTAATAAACCTCCATCAGGCATAAGCTAGAAGCTGTCACAGGTTTGAGAAGGTTATAGCTGCTTGATCTTCCTGTACATCCCAGGCTCTTAAATTGTCCTGAGGCATTCCCAGGCCACTTACATGATCTGGGAAAGGAAGTATATGCAAGTGCAGGGTTCAATAATTGTAGTGCACATTGCAAGTATTCAGCATCTAGATACTGCACAGAGGGGAAGAAAAAAATCCTAAAAATTATTAGTACATTTACATTTAAATCTTTAGAAACTGGAAGATACCAGGATAAGGTGGACAAATATAATTATTTGTGAAAAATTCTAACAGTTCAAAGATCATAATGCAATTTTTTTGTGCTAAACAGTTCAACTGAATCCTGGAAAAGTCAGTTTTTGGACTGTAGCATATTGTTCTTCAATGCAAGATAAGAATACCTCAGGAGAGTAAAGCTTTCATTAAGGAGAACTACAGTGGAGAAATGTTTAAAACTTGTACAAAATCTGAGATGCATCTTTTACTGAAAGGTTACTTCTCATATCTGACAGCACGTGCTTGATGCTGACAGCAGAACATACTTGCAATAGCCACAGATGATTCAAGAAAATCCATTAAGTTCTAATGAGAAGTGACACAAGGATTATACTCCAAATGGTAATGCACTACTCTCATTTAGATAGCAACTTTAAAAGGACAGCTGTGAATGGAGGTCAACATGTTCACGTAAAGCAGGTAAATCACTTGCAATTGTGCATATATTTGAGATGTTCAAAGCATGCACTATGAACAAATTGTTTAAGTTGTTTTGGTACTATTTTTCCACAATCTCAAAATGTCAGATCTCAGTAGTGTGGAAATTTACTTTTGTGTTTATGTACCAAATGCTGAAACTGAGCTCTCCCAGGTGAGGTATAAAACAGCCAGCTTTGGAGTTGAGCTGCCATTATGACCCACTTTGCCATAATGCAAGAGCATCCCTTATTGCACCAGTGCAAGTGTTTTCATTTTCTATATCATACATACTGTGTACTTGGAAATTTGCGCAGAGTTAATGAGAGTTTTATGCTACAGATTTGGGTTCACTAACATCTGGGCTAAGAAGAACCAAAAGTATCTCAAATTATAGCCTGTTGAATAGAGAAGTATCCCAATAGTTTTGTCTGGATTTCAATCCAGTCCTTACAAGTGAAAATGCATTGGGTGCGCCTATGGCATTATCTTAACCTGAAATGTGTTAAAATTATTTTTAGATCATCACAAGTGTGGAGTGTTTCTTTTTTTTTAAAAAAAGGTAGTCTATAAAGCAGATCAAGTGCAGTCACAGTAAATCAGGCTATTTTGATATCAACCAGGTCAAAGTAGCCCATTTGATTAACATTCACTCCTATCACGGCCTCTTTGCCAATACCTTCCAAACTCACAACTTGACCTACCCAAAAGGACAATGGCAGCAGGTGCATGGGAATAACACCACCCATCAACACTCAGCCAAGCTGCACACCATCCTAACTTGGAAATATTTAGCCATATCTTAATCATCACTGCCTTTATTTTCTAGACCCTTCTGCTGAATATCACTGTGAGCGTACCTACACCGAGACTCCAGCAGTTCAAGATGAAAGCCATCATCATCTTTTCAAGCCCAATTGGAGAAGGGTGTTAAATGCTGGCCTGGTAGGAACATTCACTTTCTGTCACAGGCTTGATGGTATCAATTGCCTCATTATATAACACAGACTATGAATAACATGCACCTTCCTTTTACATATTATTTCTTTAAACTGACTTCCAATGCTAACACTATTGCCAGAGCAGTTACAATAAGCTAGAAATAGCTATTTTCCAATACAGCTTTCTAGGCAGAGGGAAGACCAGATTGTTTATTGGGAAATAAACAAATGCTGCATTACCATCTTTTAAGTTTCAATTCACAACAAGGTTATGAAAACCTCAAGGAATCATCTCTCTTATCCATCATTCAGCCACTCTTCAATTTTCCCTTCCCTAGGTATTATTTTCCCACTTGTGAAGTACTTTGGAACTTTAAAAAAATTATTATAAGTGCTATATTAACACAAGTAGATTTTGTTAAGAGTCACAAATACAAAAGATCATGTAAAATTAAGAGCAGCTATAAAACATGGTTAAAATTCAATTTATCCTCAAAAATAAAACAAGTATTTGAAAATGATTTATAAATGTTACAGGAAATATTGAATAAAAACATTTTTGGTGTTTTAAGTGAAAGATGACAAATTCAGAGAATAATCAACTGACTGTAGAAGTGATCGATAATCTACTTATTAAGTAATTCAGCGAAACAACCACTAATCACTGCACCAGCTTTAAATATTGACAAAGTGCTTTGGAAAGCTGATCGAAAATGATTCAAGTTGTTAGCTCTCAAGTGCGTGACTTGCAAAAGCTTGATTACTTGAGAAATCAAACACTTTCTTGTATAAAACTACATCTTTTATACAAAGACCAGTGTTCCAAGGAAACACAGGTAGAACCACAGATTTATTTCTGTTTTACAATATTCTATGTATGACCTACAATCAAAAGAGGGCAAAATTAAAATTGGTGACAATTTATAATTCTTTACTGTAACAAACACACACACATACACACACACACACATACGTACGTACCAGTGAACATTATTTGTGTTTTCTGTTCAATCAACCTAGGGCAATAGTCACAGTAATAGCATCCCTACTTTGCCTTATCAGGTAAATATAGACACACATACAGTCAGTAGGTTGACAAACAAGGAGCTAAAGAAAAGGAATACAATTTCATTCAAAATACTACAGATGAAAACTCCAAAAAAAAAGTGGATGCCATCTTTTGTTCTGCACAGGAAGAGCCTCAAGGCTTGATGATATACTATTGACTGGACCCAATATTAATATAATTCAACATAAAATCAAGCTTTGTAACTTCTGGATTAAACAGAGAGGATAGAATGCACAATTCCTTCGAATGCAAAAGTCACTTTATCCAAACTGTTTGCTCTCTGCCTATAAATTATTAGCCTTCATTTAAGGAGAGATCAGAAAAAAAATCAAGTGAGTCTCTATATTATAGAATTATTTAAACAGAATGTAGTAGTCATCAGGTGACAGCAATAAGATGGGTTGCCTGGTTTTTCAGCACTAATTTATAACAAACTTGCAGTTTTCTGCCAGGTATGTTTTTTTTTAAATACTAGATCATGGCAAAAGAAAACTACCAACATCATTATTTTCAGTTCAGCTCACATTTCAAGTTTTTTTTGTCTATCAGGGACTACAGCAACATCTACAAATAACCTTCAACAATTCCTACCTTCTATATTTTTGATATGCTCTTCAAACACTATTTTTTCCCAATTTTATGACATTTCTTAAGAGGTTCCTACACCCATTCCAAAGTACATACCCAGAATTTTAAACAAAGTCAAATGGAGGAAATGATCTAGATACAAACTAGACTTTCAGACTCATTTGCACTTGTGAATGCATTGTGACCGATGATTTGATCCAATTCATACACAAGTCCAAAAAGCAAAAACTGCAGATGCTGGAAATCTGAACTAACAAAGAATGCTAGAAACACCTAGCAAGTCTGGCACCAACTGTGGAGGGAGAAACAGTTAACATTTCCGGTTAATGACCTTTAGGGTAAAATAGCTCTGATGAAAGTCATCAACATAAAATGCCAACCCCATTTCTCTCTTCACTGGTGCTTTCCAACCCAGTGTACACGTATTTCCAGTATGTTTTGTTTTTACTCAAGTATTCAATATGTAGAAGGGATCCAACAATTTGAATCATATTTCCCTCTAGTTTTAAAAAAAACACACACAGGACTTTTTTCTGCAGTTTTCATGTATCAGTCACAAATATTTGCCCTAAACAGTCAGTTGGGCTGTTCCTCAAGATTATATACAATTTTTTGATACAGCAAGGCGCTGAATAATGTACACCACGTACCAATTTTTGGATCAAACACTGATACAAGAAACTGATGAAGGGAAAAGCTCTCAATTTCAAAAGATTTTTTTGCTGCTATTGGAAAATGTTGTTCTCTAGGGTATTGACTATTTTACAAAATGACCAGCAAAATATGGTAGTTGTTGAATAGAGCAAATTCCAGCTGCAATAGCAACAATCACAAGGCAGTTATAACTGGTTGTTGATCTGTAGCTTTATTTACATATTTTATAATTTAAAAACAATTCTTTCCTCTTTTTCTCCCCACACCAAGATTTTTTTTGCTCTATTCCATCCTTAAAACTAATCTTTGTTGCCTCCTTACCCCAAACCCCCAGCCTGTTTTGTTTTTGCCAGAAGAGGATCAGAACCTACAGATGGGTTTAGACATTGATGTGGGAATATTACTTACAGTATAGATTAATAGTAAAAGCACCACATCAGAATAGCATCAATCTAAATTCCTTGTTCCCCTTGAGGTTGCACACAGAAAGAGAGTGGGGTTGAGAAGAGTTAATAGCAAATATACCTTAAAAATGCACACCTAGCAATCTAAAATGATCAATTACACCATGAAATCAATGGCATGGGGTGCTCTGACAGCAATTTTAAAACCCCAAAGCTACTACTAGGGTAAAGGACTACAATACCTGAGGAAGTTCAAACAAACTATATTTTTGGTGCCTTGCTCAGCATCTTAGACAATGCTCTTTGGAAAGGTTAGGGATGAATAATAGCTAGGGATGAATTTCTACAACGTATACTGAACACCTGTCCATTACCCTCCAGCAGTCAGATACCAGAACATCTCAAAAGCCACCTCAATTCCAAATTACCATTGGATCTGACGATATCTGCTTCTCATACCTCACACTTTTAAAAGATCAGCATCAGACTTCAAAACAAATTTGCTAAAACATGACATAAACATTACATATAATACAATAGCTTTAACACAGAAGATGGAACCAAAGGCAATAATTTTGCTGAGTTTACACAGCAGTGATTAATAATGCAAGCTTCATTCTGCCATCTGAGCTCTTATTCTCTTATAATTCATTCCCCAGTACCCTTTACTCTACAGCACATTAGAGGTCACAATATGTCAAACAGCCTTTTCCATGGTTGAAAAGGGCGTTGGAAGGTGATATCCGTAGTGCTATATAAAAAAACACTGCCAGGGTGAGAACTAAGATCACGAGAGAATATCAGCACAAATTTAAAAAAAACTGCAATAGCCAGGTGACTGGAATGTCACTCTCTCTCTACCTGATACTTTGAGTCTTTTCAACAACCAGAATTAGATCTGTTAATCTACACCTAGTCCCTGGTAGTTTGAAGTTTTAATATTTTTCACTCTAGAGATAACTACCCGATCTTGATTTGACATTGACAGGCTGAACAGACAATGTACGTACATTGCAAGCTTTCAATATTTCTGATGCACAAATTCAGATGGGATGGCCATGAAGCTGGACACCTTAACAGTGGGAACAGGCATAGAAAAAAAAAACTAAAAATAATTTTTATTTTTGAACATCTCTTAAAGCTGTAAAAATCCCCAAAGATGCCTTTCAATATGCACTCTGTACCTTTTCACAACTTGAGAGCACATTGGTTATTTTATTGATTTGCTATTTTTCCATGTGTAGTGATACAGAAATTCTCAATATCAAAATAAGCCTCACAGGCATACAGAAAAGCTAAATATGGAAGCTAGTTGTGAAAATCAAAAAGCCACATCTACCAAAAAGTATCTTGATGTTGAACATAAATAATTAAAATATGAAAGGACAGAGATTAAAATCTGCTGGTGCAAAATTCAGAAGCACATTTTAGCTCATTCAAGATTTTAACATTGCAGATCAAATTGCTTCATCAAACCAACAGCCCAAATAATGCCCAAATCTTGTGTTAATGAGTTAGTACTTTTGCTAAGTTTCAAGAGACTACAGTTGGGGATGGGGGGGGAGGGGAGTGAGAGAAGAAAAGAAAATCCTTTTTTTTTGCATATTACTGATCATTTCTTCTACTTTTCACGAAGTCACAATGGCTTTACATTCATGCTGTTGTAAATTAACTGAAAAAAGCCCTTGCAGGCACATGGGCATACGGTATATTCCTCTCTATTGTGTGCAGAGTGACATACAAGTAAGCTCACTGTCCAGTTTCTTCAATGATCAAAATACTCCCAAGATCATAAAGCCAAATTAGCTTTTTTGTCCCACTTTTATGAGGGTAGGAATATAGTGGCACTTTGAACTGCAAGGTTCCTTGGTGTGTATTCAGATGTACAAGACAGTGAAGTTTGATTTAGAAAGTGGAACAAAACCTGCTGTAAGCTCACAGCAGTTACTAAGAAGTCAAAAAAGATGAATTTATGCAGAAAAAATTATCTTTATTGAAGCTAAGATTTATCACAGTTTTGATGCAATGGGTTTGGGAAACACTTTATTCATAATGGGCTGTACAACTCTGAACACGCTCAACACTAAGAAAACAAAATTAGATAGCCCTGCAGATAAAAGCTGCAAGGCACTGTCTCACAATCAGAAATCTATTTTTTCCCCATTAAAAACATATTCAACCGAGTCCCTTTAATTAAAGAAGAATAGGATTGCATCTGCTTATCTCTGGTGTGGATAGTCATATGAGTGTGACTAGGTAGGGCCATATGCTCCAACCAGATCCAAGGATTATGATCCATAGTCCCACATGGGTTTGAAAAATACACAAAGATTACAAATACAAAACATATTATGATGCTCTATAATTAAAGGCACAAAGGCAATTTGTTTCAAGTTATGATTTTGAAAGTGCTTCGATTAAAAATAGATAAAATTGTGAATTAAACTGGAAAACAAGTTTCTTTTATGTCATAGATGGCATTCACTGCGAGCCACATAACTGGATTACAAATATTGGGTTAAAAAACCCTGATTAATAGGGAAAATGCTAAATGCAATCTAGTCCAAATGTACATGACCTGATTCAGACACTTACTGGACTGCTGGTTTGGTGCACGCTTTCCTCCTTTAGATCTGCTCAACACCACAAACAAAATGGCCCACTACAACCAGGGATACATTGCCTTGACAATGCAGCCAGATTCCAAGCATTCAAATATGTTGATTCAATGAGGGCAGAAGCCCCCCCCCGCCCACCTTTTGTAATTGCTTGACCATTATTGCCTTTTGCAGTAGGATTGCAGGTTTAGCGCAACTCTTAATTTGCAAGAATACAATAGTACCATTACGCAACAAGCACAAAAAGGTGCAAAGAAGCACATGGAAGAGACAAATTTATAGTCTCAAACACAAACATCTCCTACATTGAACCATCATCCATTAACACTGCCTCAGATTTCCTGCTGTCTTAATTTCCACAAGCAGCAACTTTCTTATTTTTAATTTTATTAAAATGTTGGTTCAAAAATAATGACCACATTTAAAGTTTGCTCCCTTTGCATCTAACTCAACTGATACAGAACAACAAATTCATTTCCTCATTCAAAGACTTAAGCTCCCCTTTGCCAATTTGCAGCCTGTCCCATTCTTTCAGAGACCAGAAACCCAGACTGTATCTGAACTTCGGGGTATAAATTTCAACTAATGCAGCAGGGCTTCTCCAAGTAGATTGTGAGTAAATGTACTTTGCACAGATTAAACACTTAAATCTTTAAAGTGTGATTGAAATAGCTGGAACAAGCAAAAGAAAATTAACTGTGACCATGGATTTAAAGAAGAAATAGGAAGCCAACAAGCTGCCCTAAGAGAGTGCAACATATTTGTGTATTGGAAACAAATGTGCAAAGACAATTTAAATAAACAAATTCAGAAAATAATCCTAGAAGTGTCAGTTCAAAAGAAATTAATTAAATAACTGAAAACCTGAAAACACTAGGATTGGACAAAAAATCTACAACCCATTAAGTCCCCTTCAAAAAGTGTAATCTAGAATTTGCCCCAGTGTCTTGAAAACTGATGATGTCACAGAGTTTCCTCCTTTACAATAATCTATCAACTCCATAAAATCATTTTGAATAAATTCTTAGATATCCCAAAATGACTGTGTGCATTCAACCAACATCCTTTACTATGGCAAGCAGAACGCAAAGTCTCCTCCCAGTTCTCTGCAGTTCTTTCTTCTCCTCAGCAAAGGAAATTTTTCTTGCCTCTCACTGGAGTGGAGCAGCTCAAACTATCCAACTTGCACAAGAAATCATACCCAATCAGTAGACTAAGAACTTGTTACCATTCACCATTAATGTGACCAACATGCTCCAGCCTGGGACTCGAACCTCCAACCACAGGAGTGTGAAGCTTTTACATTACAGAAGTTTAAAATTATAAATATGAATGCAGACACTATTTAAACATCAACATTTGGAAAACTCCTTTTAATAGATACGAACACATTAATTGCTTAAAATATATTAACCCTCTACCTGTAAACCTTATTTGGTCCAAAGTAAAATATTTATTATATGATTAAAGTTTTAAAAACTGCACATTCCTAGATAAACACCCAGACTTCATCACAGCTTCTTGTACAAATGCTGCTCCAGTGTTGGTGAGCATGAACACTGATGGCTACCTCTTCCCACAGAGTAAGCAGCACTGCAGTGTTTCAGCCAAAAACTAAAGAAACTCAACATGCACGTGGTAGTTAATGGATTGGAATACTGAATTTGGAGGTTTGAACTTCAGAAAGTATACACTTTAACTGTACTGTCAGGCTAAAAGTCAACATTTTATGCAAATGGGGCACTGGTGCTTTCAAGCACGGAAAGTACTGAACAACAGAAACTATTGTGCCCAGAAAGACTGAGCATTTCAATTTGTGTACACTTTCTAAGTGGTTGGCGACACTGTGACATCATCAAACAGCTTGGTGAGAGGAAGGGGAATAAGGAAGTATTACTAAGCTATCACCATTAGCCACCAATTCAAAGCCTCTCATCAGCCAAGGTTGCGTCATGGTAGTTATTAGATCCAACAGCTAGAACGAGGTAGTTTGGATTGCTTATGACACTAATTTCATAAATTGTCTGATTTCACCACAATAGTTCTTCAAATTCCACTTTCGCGTCCCATGGCTTAGTTACCCTGAATATCGTCAAGGTAGTCTGTGGCTCAGCATACAGGCTGGTCATTTGACATAGAATTTGATGGTGCATTGGTTCAACCCAGGATTTGCCAAACTAACCACATTTTCAGTTGGCAAGTACATGTGAACCACTGATAGGATATAAACTTGTAACCACAGTGACAAAGGAGGCACGTTCACTACTACATTATTGGGCATCTTCAAACTGAAGCAGATAAAATTTGTTATTTTACAAGGGTTATTCTTGCCAACAAATTACCACTGAGCCCATATGCACCCCTCCCTCCCCAAGATACTATTACAGAATCTGGCTGGACACCCTAATTGTGTAACTGATAGCCAGGCCATGTTGGTCTGGGATTAATCCACAGTTTTTGAACTGGTTTTAAGAAAACAATTACAGTCATCATCTCTTTCATCATTAAAAAATGTCAAATTGCCAAGATGGAGAGATAGTTCAACTCTTAACCTCATCAATGTTTTAAAAATTGGGCATTTATAAAATATCAAACTTCAAAGACAAATTCCACAGAGGCATAAATAAACATAGGTAGTTCCCTTTGATGCATATTATTTGGATAAATTACTACTACTTATCTATGTTAAGAATTCATATGACACTAAAAAGGGTCAGTAGTTTCCACTGGATGATTCTCTTCTAAAGTTACACAAGGTCTTTAGGATTAATGAACAGTTGAATACTTAATTATCTATAAGGTTAAAATTGAGTTGAAGCCCATTAACTGGGGAGCTTTGATAGGAATAGAAGCCTCAGTTTGAATTCATCCCTATTACATAAAACCCACCTACACTGCCTTTATATACATCACAAATAAATCAGTGCTTGAAAAAAAGTACCAAAATCTGAATCATTAACTGTAGAATTGGGCCCCTAGAAATATGGATATTTTCTTCCTCTGAAATTCAATTAAAGAGAATTTAAACAAACATATTTTTGTTAAAGATGCAACAAAAAATTCCAGATGGAGAGCACTTAGTTTTATTTGGAGCCGAATTTAACCCTCGCTTATTCTGTAGATTAATCCCTGAAAACAACTATCTTGTCCAACCCTAGTAAGAACACCTCCTTCTTTATTTGAAGTCAGTGAAAGGGGAGTAGAAAAGTGTAGTCCATGTGGCCCTCTCTAACTCACTTTATGTTCTCCTCGGACAATGTGTGAGGAGAATTCGTACCGATCTTGGCTGTGGTGGCCGCAGATGTTGCACTCAAAAGGGTCTCTGAATCCATGGCAACCCATGTGTATGGTAAACATTACATGGTCAAGAAAGAGAACCCGGCAGTGGTTACAATTATAAGCCTTAACTTGTTCTCCATCTTCATTTAAGACTCTTAGGACCTCTTTGGCTGAGCTTTGAGCTGCTTTGGCAGATGATGGAGGCTCCTGTGCCTTTGGGTCCTCTTTGGAATAGGCCGGGCTTTGCCTTGTGACATAGTTACTAGTGAAAGCATGGGCATTCCTGTCTTCATGGCTGCTTTCTGTATCAGTGGAATCATGACACCCATTGCTTGGAGATACTCCAAGCTCTACCAGTTGATTTTTTGCTTTAGAATTCAGATTTTCTGGCACATCTTCATGGCCTTCTGCTGCCTCTCGACTTCCCTGTGCCTCAGCTCGGCTGTGGATGGGATGTACATGGGAGTAGACAGCACTAATCACAGGCGTGATCTCCGGTAAACAACTGGTCATTGGCAGCCTTGGAGGCCTCATTGCTTCTGTTCCTAGATAGGACAGTGCACTGCCCAAATTCTGGTCCATGGGGTGAGGAGCCATCATCTCTACATCCTTCTCAAAACTGGAGTTCATCTCAAAGTGAACATCAGATAGGTTGAGGCGTATGTGTTTATCACCTGAAAAAAAAGGATTAAGGTTTAAAATCAGAAAACACAGAAAATAATCAGCCAGGAAGTCAAAAGATAAAATTAGTTTACAATCAACATGCTCCCAGCCAATAATTCTATTAGATCCATATGCTTTAAGTAACATTTCACAATCTGGCCAGTACTGTGGTGCAGCAAGTTGTTTTTGTCTTGGCTTCAGCAACTCAGGTTCAATTCTGACCAAGAGCACTGTCTGTATGGTATTTGCACATTGTTGCCATAACTGTGTGGGTTTCCTCCCATATCCCAAAGACCTCCTTAGCCACTGTAAATGAACCCTTAGTGTAGGTAAGTAGGGAGTTGATAGGCAAATGAAAGAAAATAAATTGCAGGGTACAGGGGATTGGGACAGATGGAATTACCCTGCTGGAAGCAAACATGGACCAAATGGGCTGAAGTAACTCAGGTTTCACTGATGGTAACAAATGAAACCAAAAATGCTAGAAATACTCAGATCAGGCAGCAGCAATAGAGAGATGAAAGGTCATTGAGCTGAAGCATTAACTTTGCTTTTCTCCCTCCACAGGTGCTAACTGACTGCTGAGTAGCAGTTCATGATTTTATTTCAGATTTAAAAGCAAGCCTATGTAGTTTTTTGCTCTTCAACAACTGAAACTACCCATTTACAAAGTCAGCAATGTAACAGTTAAAAATCAATCGAATAATTTTCCAATATTCATTCAGATGGGCCAAATGGCCAAATTCTGCCCTTATATCTTGTGGTCTTAAGACCAGTTGGTCTTGCCATTAAATTGATTCTGCTGAAGTTCAGGATCAAGAATTACCAAATTTTTGTTGGGTTTTGTTTCACCAACACAATGAAGATACCTACAAAAGCAAAGTACTTCAAAATCATCTTATAAAGTGAATTAGTCCATATAGTAATCAGAGAAATATGGATAAGCCAGGCTCAGATCAGACAGTGGTCAGGAATTCAACTTTGAAATAGCTCTAGAATCAAAAAATAATTAAAACCTATAAATACAATCTAAAGGCAACCAGGAAGATTTCACATTTCTATTTGTCAGTGACAGAAAATTTTAGAAACAAACAGAATTCTTCCTTATTTACAGAGTCACAGAAGATCCTACTCTAAATCCAGACACAATGTAGTTTTGGACAGTGCATGATTAAAATACCCTTCCAGTTGGATGGAGGACATTAAAAAAGCTTTCATAATTTTGTTGAAAATCCAAACCAAGAGTGCATGCATCCAGCTGACCATAGTCGATTACGCAGAATGCACTGAATGGCGTTAATTTGTATATTGAAGTACAATAAACTGCAGGGTCTAGGTTGCTTTCTGCAGGGTTGATTCCCTCTGAATTTAGATGCAAGTACAGAAAGACATTTTGTTGCTGATGAGCAAGCATTCTTAAGGTTCAAGACACCTGAAAATACTTGTGCAAACCCTAACCATCCACTGTCCTTCTGTGGCATTTAAAACAAAAATAAGCTCTTACCAACAAATTTCTGTGGAGTAGATCTTTTCCTTTTTGCAATGCTGTTTGCAAGCCTATCTATAAAAGAAGGCCTGTCAGGGGCTGGCTGAAGGATATGGTCAGGCATCACATCGATGTCACGGTTCTCCTCCCCTGCTGATGAGAGAAAGCACCCTAAAATCTGGTGATCAACTGATGCACATTGTATAGGCAGCATTGGGAATAACAGTGGAACTTGCCTTGAACCAGCTTTAGCGATCATTTTATACTGCACAACTGTTTAAATTCCTGTTAAGGATTTCCACTTTGGCAACAAGAATAATCAGAGCTCCATTATATTTTACAAGGCATTTTGCGCATTTGCGCCATAATTAAGGAGGCCAAAGAACTGTCGGCAATTCCATAGTTCTGCCAGCTCCTAACTGTAATTGTCCAATGGTGTCATACAAGCAGAATTCATTTTAGCTTATTCTAGAACAGTGCAATATGCAACATGCACCCACATTGAGAGCACTGACAACATTCACTCCAAATGGCATGCATTCTCAATGCAGTTACAGGTCATTCATTTATTCCATTTGAGCAGCGCCAGGTCTTAACTAGGTCCTTTGTGAAATGAGTTTGGACCACTTCAGCCTACCTTCAAGTAAGCTATGGGCCCACAGCACAAAATTGTCCTAATTCAGCACATAAAGGACACCATGATTGCTGATATAGAAAGTGGAAATATTCTCACAAGTCACCTTAAGTGTCAAGGAACAAAAGAGACTTGCTTGGATGTGCTTGAGGCCAATTCTGGGTGAAAAATGGAAAGTTCTTCACTCCCCAGCTTGAATATCCTTTACCTTGATGAGAACTAAATTCATTTGAAACTTCTCAACAACAAAATTATGGTTTGAACAAATGAGGGCAAACTTTTGTTTGCACTAAATGTTTAAAAACAAATCTTATATTCTCCAGTACAGACATTAAATTGATAAAGGTTCTGACAATAAAGGAAGACCATTAAAAGATTAGAACAGCCAATCCTTGTTGGTAGCATCTTAAATAGTTATTTACCCAGTGACTTCTCCAAGGTCTTTATAGTTTCTTAAAAAGGCTACAAATAAGACAAGTACTGCAAATTTGTATTGGTCATTATAATTTTGAATTTACTGTACAGTTTACTTCTGTAACACTATCCAGGTTGGCTTACAGTTGTTAGGACACACTAAACGGAGACAAATCCTAGACTGGTTTGGACTAAGAGCAGGAATTGTCACACCTTTGGAGAGAAGAGGGAAGGAAGAAGGGAGGAGAAAGATGAAGCTAGGGTTCCTGTTCCTAACTTCAAATCCTGCTGTATGCTGTTCTTCACACAAGGAACTGGCAACTGCCAAAGCATGGGATGATGGTGGATGATGGGCAGCACCCATGGAAGAAGCCAACCAAAGAAACTGGCAGAAGTGGTGGTGGGGGGGAGGGAGTTGTTTGGGTAGTAATAAGTTGTTTTTTTTTACTTCTGTTAGATTCAGAGAGTTATTCAGTTATAGAGCACACAAACAGGTCCTTTGGCCCAACACATCAACACTGATGCAAATACCTACATTTGACCCGTATTCCTCTGAACCTTTCCTCTTTATGTACCTGTGCAAACGTATTTTAAACATTTTAATCCTCTACCATATCCTTTGACAGCTCATTTCATATATCCACCATCCTCTGTGTGAAAAACTTGCCCCTCCAATGTCCTTTAAATCATTCTCCTCTCACCTTCAGTATTCAATTGTTAACTTAGTACTACTCAATGCACAAAGAAAACCAGTAAAACATTAAAAAAGAGTAATGTGAAATCTGATCCGAAGGCTTCAAGGTGGTTATAACATAAGACAACCTCAAGCCAAACAATGGACCCACTCAAATCGGATATTTTCTGTACAATTTAATATTCGGATGTGCTCTCCAGCTGGGTGCAAATGTTGGGTTGGCCTCAATTTTGTTTTGATTATCTCTCCAATCTCCCTAAAGTTACAGTCTCATGCTTAACATATCAGGCATCCTTTGCAAGTTCTGGAGAACTTCTTCTCTCAAAGTAATAATTTTTTTTTTATTATATAAAGTATTTTGACAGGGGCAACCCTCTGGTACCTCAACCAAGTGGCTGCTCTTCAAGGATAAGCCTAGACTGAATGGTAATTGGGTTCACGATAGATTTTGCCATAATTTTGTAGTTGAATAACAGTCAGAAGCAAGAACGATGATTTCCTGCCTTTTAAACACTAGAATTTTAGCAGTTAACTGCTGTAGACAGGATTGCACAGCAAGAAGCTTCAAGGTTTTAAACAATGGCATCAGATGCATATATTGCATTATATTTCAGCATCAGCTGGAGCCACACAGTTATTCACTTTGGTTTTATGAATATCTAAAGCTGCAAAGAAAATTAAAACAATGTGGTACAGGGGTCAGAACTATGGTTAACCGTCAGTTGCAAAAGGTACCCATCAGTTGGCAGGGACATGTGCCTATGCACTTAAACACAATCTGGAATGAAGTAAACTACCTTTAAAAAGCCACAGTTTTAGAGTGGGCAAACAGTAAACAAGTATTAATTAATTCCATGAAAATCAGTGAATTAACAGTGATCTACTAAATTTCCAAGTGGTACATAGAAACCAATTTGAGAATACAATAACTTCAAATCTTAATTTTTTTTTACATATGAAACTATAAATTATCAGTATTCTGACATCAGTCATTCAGTGAATACCAATTTTGCAGGAAAAAAATCAGTCTGAACAACTACAGTGACAGCCCCAGTAATTTTAGTGAAACTCTACTACTCACTAATATTCTATCGAGAAGGTTCCTGAACACCACTGCACATATTCAAAATATTAATAACATTATTGAGTCATTTTATAAACTGTTAACACTGAGATATTATATCCAGAGCATAAATTTATTGGAAACAGTCATTAATTTTTATGTCACATAAATTTATTAATTAATTCTCACTAAAATGTCATGCTGGAATCTGAACATAGGGCCTCACTAATACTTGTTAAATTCATTACCACACCTCCAGATAATACTACAATTATTTCTCAATTTGCACATGGTGTCATTCTACCTACACTGTACTCTCTGGAACCACAACACTATGTTCCACAATCTGTTTTTCTTTTTACTATCTCAATGTACTTATGTAAGACATAATCTGTCTGGATGACATGTAAATAAAAGTTGTTCACTGTATCTCTGTAAATGTGACAATAATAAACCAATACCAACTTTTTACAATTCATCAAAACAATGTTATTCTGTCACATGAGCATTTATTATCTGTCTTCTTCCTTGTACCAGCCATATCCTACTCCCTAGCTAAGAGGGTGAATGGGTAAATTAAAGTACTTTGAGTACAATGTGCAAATAACCAAGGGTGCAGCAATTTTTCTATTCCCATGCCCTCTCCTGTTAGAGACTCCTCCAATATTGCTGAAATCAGGAAAGCCTCATGAGGGAGTCACAGGCAAAGAAAAATGACCCACCTTGTAGTCTTCAAAATTCTTCTCATAAATACATCCCTCACAGGCCATATGGGTTTGCCCAATCTGGATTAGTCCTAAAAATCACATCATTGAGAGTTTGGCACATGTGATATCCTGTTCTCACACTGTATAAGGGTCCAGGAATTTGGCAATAATTCTTTTTTTTGATCTAGAGAAACCTAAAAATGGTTCCCTTACAAATATCCAACCATATAACAAAATATGGTTGGATATTTGGGAAACAGAATGGTGATGTACAGGGAATGCTGCAAGCCAAAGGAAGATGAACTTACTAGGTAATAACGTCAACATTCAAATAGGAACACAACACAGGAGTCACACAGCAGAGCACTTAAAAAGAAAAACCCTCACTTCAAAGCTACATGTTCTGCTGCCAAAACAATTAAGAACAACCTGAACACACAGCCCAAATTTTATTGTCTTGTAAACGTGTAAGGAGCAATCTGCCAAGAAAAACTAATGACCAAGTAACATGGTTTATAAGAAGCAGCTTTAAACAATCAGTTTGAAAAGTTTCAATGGCAGTCTATGAGCTCAATATTTTTTCTTAAGAGGTGGAATGGTTCATATCTTACATGTTCTGACAGATTTGAGTAAGAAAATTTCTTGTAAACCTTTGTTTTTAAGAAAACGGATGACCCTAATAGCCCAATATTTATTTGCCATCTCCAAGTATGATGAGTTAACCAGACAGCTTGAAATATAGAGGCAAGCTTGAGGCGCAAGGCAAGAGAACAAATATTCCTGCTTTGAAGGATGTAAATTAACTAGATTAGCATTTGCAAGAATCTAGATTGTACTAATCATCCAGTTAGCAGCTACTAAAAGATAAATCACTTGCTGGACTGGCTGGATTAACCAGTTGATCAAATATGAATATCAGGGTACAAAGGCAGTTCATAGGTGCCCCATAAAGAATCTGAGAGGACTAGAAAGGCCAACAGGTTCTGTATAGGTAAGTGAGCAATACCAACGAGACTACTGATAGCAGGATCTGATGCAAAACTGAATATTCACAGTGATTGAACCAAAACCAGGATGAATTTGTCATTTAAGGCAAACAAATAGGATTTTTGAGGAACTGATTTGCATTGCAAGATCCAGAAAGTAGTGTAAAGGTCATTTGACCAATTGGCCACAAGTAATAGGTGCAAAAACTCAATATTAGCTGCGAGTTTTCATGAAGTTCAGAGAAACTTTATTTTGGATTCTGACCAGAAATGAGTATGCAAATGATCTAAAAGCACAATCCATAAAAATAGCTGGTACAGATTTCAAGTGGCAAGAGTAGGGTTGGATAATTAGTACAGAACCTCATGCAACTGGGGAACTGTACTCTAAGCTGTTGAAAAAGGTTGATTATGGTGAGTTGTATATGAGAAGGTACACAAGCTTAAAGCTAAAGAAGTAATCAGAGACCCCGTAAAATGGCAAAATAAGAGATTGCTGACTTAATACCCCTGTAATCCTTAGAAACCTTACAGCCACTAGGGCTATTATAGAATTGCTTTGTTGGTCAATTTCTCAGCAGGTTTCCCCAAGGGTAGGACACCTTTACAGATTTCATTAAAATATGAAGCCTAAACAGAGTAGTGTAATAAGTGCTTTGAAAATCAGACACGGTTTCAATTTTTATCAACTTGCCAAATACATGTTAATATAAAAATTTGAGTTTGTGCACTACACACAGATCACTACATATAATGAAATATGCTTAGGGATCAAGCACAGCTTCTGAGACAATGTGAAGCATTCAGATTCCATACTTAAAAAAGATTTATATATTTACACCATTTTTTTCGGTATAAACTTAGTAAAATTAAATTTTACCTGGATATTCTTTCCATATATATTATAACATATCCTCGTGTTACCAAATTGGAGTCATTGAACTATGTTCCTGTTAAAATTGTGTGTCATAGCTCAGTAACTAGGCTATATTTCAGACACTGACTACACTATTCCCAATTCACTCATTTGCAGGTGTATTCTAATTAAGTTACCTGTAAACTCTTATACAAATGTGCAATGAAAGATCATGTAGTACAATGACTGGACATTATTTGGTCCATATCAGGCAGTCACTGGGCTTTTATTCAGTTTTGTACAGCAAGGGGTCAATTTTTGTTACCAAAGAGGTGGTCTTAATGATGCCAAAATAAAGACCTGTTTCCCAGAACCATTATATCAAACCAAAATCAAGACTGAACAAGTTTCTGTGATAAGTGAAAGATACCCAAATGATAAAACACATTTTCAAACAGTAATCCACTGCAATGTACCTAAGCCATTTGGCAGTTCTAAAAAGTATAGCTCTTGCTGACAACAACATTAACATGTATGGCTTTTGGTTAATGGCTTCAATATCTTTGTATAATTGACATTGCTAGGTACAATCTTTGCTGCCTCAGACTAACTGTGACAATGCTGGTTACAGACCTTGCTGAGTAGATGGCTGTGGGGGCTCAGCATTCAGACTCTGCAGGTAGTTGTGGCAACGTTCCTTGTGCTCCTCCAGCGAACTCTGCTGCTTGTAACTCCGCCCACAGTAGTTACATTTATAAGGTTTGCCAACAGTAGGAGATGAGACTAGAAAGAAGAAAAATAATCAGATGAGAATTAAGTCATGCAAAAATCTGGTTTCAATATGATGGTTACATTGAATCAGACATTATGTATGAAATCAAAACAGGAAATGCTGGAAATTCCAAACTGAAAGTCTTCACTACTATGTATTTACTCCCACTACCCCCACATCCAAGATTTCTAGCATAGTCAGTTTCAAATGATCTATATTTCATTTCAAATCACAAGATTCAGAAATGTACACAAGAATAAAAGGCATTAGCTTTTTATTCACAACTACAGTCTCAAAGCTGATGTGAGAGCATTCTTCAGGAGGGTGAACCCACAGAAAGTAGCCAGCCCAAACGGGGTACCTGGCTGAGTACTAAAGACCTGTGCTGATCAACTGGCTGGAGTGTTCACTGAGATCTTTAACCTCTTGCTTCAGCAATCTGAGATACCCGCCTGCTTCAAACAGGCTTCAATTATAACAATGCCTAGGAAAAACATGGTAACCTGCCTCAATGACATCCACTGTGATGAAGTGCTTTGAGAGGCTCGTGATTAAACATATCAATTCCTGCCTGAGAAACAACTTGGATCCTCTCCAATTTGTCTAATGGAGCAACAGGTCAACAGCAGATGCCATTTCATTGACTCTTCACTCAGCCCAAGAACATCTGGGCAGTGAAGATGCATACATCAAGATCCTTTTCATTGACTACAGCTCAACATTCAATACTATCAAAACTAATCAAAAAGCTTCAGCACCTTGGCCTCAATATCTCCTTGTGCAACTGGATCCTCAATTTCCTCACTTCCAGACCCCAATCAGTTTGGATTGGCAACAGCATCTCCTCCACAATCCCCATCAGCACAGGTGTATCACAAGGCCATGTGCTTAGCCCCCTGCTCAACTCGCTTTACACTTATGACTCCACACAGCTCCAATGCCATATTTAAGTTTGTTGACGACACCACTGTTGTTGGCCGAATCGAAGGTCGTGATGACTCAGCATAAGGGAGAGAGATAGAAAATCTGCCTGAGTGATGCCACAACAACAACCTCTTACTCAATGTCAATAAGACTTTTTTTTAAGCGTGTCGCACCAGACAGTCAGCCATTCTTGTCTGGCGCGTGGTGTCAGGATTGGCGTCCTTTCGGATTAACCGGGTCATGATACGAACGTTCCTGACCTGACACTTCTTTTTTTTTTTTTTTTTTTTTAATGAGGCCGAGTGGCTAGCTCGACGCTCAACCCGGCATGGATGGAAAGCGTGTTCGGGGGGTGGCCCGACTTGGATTCAAACTCGGGAGCCTTCACTCCGGGGTCCGGCGCTGATGCCATTGCGCCACCAGCTGGCCAAGAAGCTGATTATTGACCAGAGGGAGGAAACCAGAAGCCCATAAGCCAGTGCTCATCGGGGGATCAGAGGTGGAAAGAGTCAGCAACTTTAAATTCCTCAATGTCATCAATTTAGAGGATCTGTCCGTGGTCTGGCATGTAAGGGTCATTATGAAGAAAGCACAGCAGTGCCCCTACTTTCTTAGATGATTGCTTGGTCATGCTCTCTTCTAGCTGTTGCCATCAGGAAGGAGGCACAGGAACCTCAGGTCCCACACCACTAGGTTCAGGAACAGTTATTACCCCTCAACCAACATGCTCTTGAACTAGAGTCAATAACTTCACTCGCCCGATCACTGAACTGTTTCCGCAACCTATAGGCTCACTTTCAAGGACTCTTCATTTCATGTTCTCAGTATATATTGCTTTTTTTCCCGCTTTCTTTTTGTATTTGCACATTTTGTTGTTATTTTGCACGTTGGTCATTTTCTCCTCCTGTTAGGTGTAGTCTTTCATTGATTCTATTGTGTTTCTTGTATTCACTGTGATTGTCCGCAAGAAAATAAATCTCAGGGTTGCATATGGTGACATATATATGTACTTTGATAGTAAAGTTAGTTTGAACATTTTGAACTTTGAACAACATTGATATTTTCATGTTTCACAGGCAAGTGCAACTGATATTTAACAGAAAAGTAATGCTGCATATAAAAAAAACTGTGTGGAGTAGCACAAAGATAATTCAGTCAGATTAAACCATGATCCTATCAAATGGCATAAGTGGATTGAGGGGCCAAATGGCCTACTGCTTCCAATTCATATGTTTGTAACTTAAATTATAAAGTTACATTTCTGTACAATAACAACAAGCTTTAATCAATGGGCATATTTATTAAAGGATTCAGAATATGCAAGGCTCCAAGGTGTGGAAATAAATGAATCACACACCCATAGGGTAAAATAGGAAAAGGTAAAAGGAAACCGAAACTGGAGGCAATTGTGGATTTAACATGTTAAGATACCAACAATCAGCAAAAAAAAGTCAGAATATACCTTACAAATTTAGTAGAGTATCATATATCTTTATGTTTCAACAGAGATTAAGAAAGACATGGTGACATTCTCTTACGAGTAATCTGGGATTTTGATTATGGCCCCTTCAGAGCTTAAGATAATGGCAGGGTCCAAGACAGTCCAAACTTGGTAATGTGAGAAGAACAAGGAGAATTTGGGAAGTTACATCCCATTCAATGAAAAAACTAGGAATGGAGATCTAGAAAAAATAATAGAAGGGTCCTTGAAAATTTTTTGAAGAGTTCACCACCTGAAATGCTAACTCCAAATTTCCTTTTTTTTTTAAAAAAAAAACACAAATACTGCCTGGGCCGCTGAGTACTTCCAACATTTTTGTTTACTTTTAGGCTACATAAGTGGACAGAGTGGTTGGAGAGGGAACAAATCAGGGAAAGATAGGTTTTACAGAGGGATAATAATAATGATAATGGCAGCTGAGAGGGAAGAAAATACACTAAAGAGGGGGATCAATTTTGAACGCTTGGCGTGGAGCTAGAAAGTAAAGTTGAGTGGTTGGCAGTTTAGTGGTTAAGGAGTCATGGTCTTATGTACTTGTTGGGTTTGGAGATTTGATTGATTGATGGATGTTCAATTCTGCGCCTTGTGGCACATTGAGCATCTTGCCATTTCTTTAGCATTTTGTCTGATTTTTATGAGGCCAAGTTGCTAGCTCAATGCTCAACCCAGCACAGATGGAAAGCATGCAAGGAACTGGCCAGATTCAAACCTGGGACCACTCACCTCAAAGTCCGGCACACATGTCACCACACCACCGGTTGACTAGGTTTGGAAGGTCATGGAAAGAAACCAAATGAGAATGTAAGATTGAGTATAGGGTGGCCACGGGGCAGAAATTTTGTGCACTTGTTTAGTGATGCAGAAAAAAGCCAGACATTAACCGGGATAATCTTGGACTGGGGAGACAATTTTGGAAGAGACTGATTATAATTGAAGTGGGCTCATTGGGTATGGTATCAAAACCTGCTCTGGACAAATTTAATGTGTTCAATAATATTAAATGTATTTCTCATTGAACGTATTAGACTGGTCAACTCTGTGTCATTCATGGATTCTAATGCAAGCTTTGATTTCATCTTTTTTGAGCAAACTGACATTAACATTTCTGGTCAGTTAAAGCAGGAGCTCACACCAAAATGGAAAGTGAAACTGAAAATTGTGAGAGGCAATTCTTACTTTAAAAAAAACAGGCTTGCATTAATAAAGTACCTCTTAGAAACTTGCATCACCCAAAAGTGCCTTGCAGCAATTGCATTCAGCAAATCAGAAAAAGATGACTATCAGATCATACTTTAGTGGTGGTAGAGGAATAAGTAATTGCCAGGTCACTGAAGAAAACTCCCAATCCTTCAAAATAGAGCAGAGTATGAAATTCTGATTAAATATTGCAATCGAAAAAATAGTGGAAAAAAAAAAAGTGCAGAGTATTTTTTACATCAACCCAAGAAAGCAGATGTTACCTTAGTTTAACATCTCATCCAAAAGAGCATCTCTGACAATGCAGGACTTTCTCAGTACTACGTTGGAGTTTCAGCCGATACTCTGTGCTCGAGCATCTGTTTTAAGAAATCAACCCACGAACTTTTGACCTAATGGCTATAGTGCTAATAGTTTGGTCACAGCTGACAAAGTAAAAGTAGACTAAATCTGATACATTTCTACTGTGTACATACATCTATTGATGCCTCTGGACACATCTTCAGTGATGTTCCTGGAATCATCGGGTGTTTTGGGTCTTTCAACATCATACAACCTCCTCCAGGTGACCCAGCCGGGGCTGATCAGACCCCAGCTTGTGTCCTGATGGCTAGCTACTTATGACTCCATGGCTCCCCTCTTTTGAGCCACAGCCATCTTGAGGCCCTCTCTGCCGCATCGGTGGTACTGTGGATGGCTCTCCTCTTCCTCTCTCCCTCTATGCCCAAAATGCTGAAGGCTCTAACTAAAGAACGGGCTGCGAATCCCCTACAACCAACCTCCACTGGGAGACACCTTGCTCTCCATCAGCCTACTGACAGTTGTTGACCAGTCCTGCGTACTTGGAGAGCTTCCTTTCAAAGGCCTCTTCCAAGCTATCTTCCCATGGGACTGTCAGCTCCAGCAGCACCACTTGCTTAGTCGACTCAGACAATAGAACAATGTCTGGTCGCAGGGTGGTGGCTGCGATATGGTTGGGGAACTTCAGCTGCCCTTCAAGGTCCACCAACAGCTGCCAGTCCCTTGCAGAGGTCAGAATGCCTGCAGATGTTCTTTAGGCAGGTATTAGCTGCTCCCCAGCTCTGACAAATACAAGGCAACTCATCCATGTAATTCAATGTTCTCAATGTAACATGAAAATCATCTTAGAACAGTAGTTTCCATCTGGTGCTTCAAACACAAAGTGCAAGTAAATGAATACAAACATCTCCGAGTGGTACAAAGTTTGGGGATGTGGTTGCATGGTCTTTTAAGAACATTCATAGAAGTCAGCAGTGAATCTTACAAACCTTCCCAACATTAGCCAGTATCAGTAGGCATAATGTCTAGCATCATTCACGTAGCTTTATAGTAAAAGCATATGCTGGGGGCAAGATCAGCATAAAATGAATCTCAGAATTGTATATGGTGACGTATGTACTTTGATAATAAATTTACTTAGAACTTTGAATTTACTATTTAAGAAACTTAACTCCCTTTTACTCTAACCAGGGCTTCATCTTCTCTGCCTTGATCTTACCACAGTTCCAAGAATGGATACGTTCTCCCATCATTCATCCATTCATCTGCCACAATGTATTCCTGTCCAATTTTTGCTGACCTAACAAACTATCCATTCTATACTTCTGACATTTACATACCCTGGCACAACCATCTCAGAGTTTCCACATCCCAAGGACAAAAATCTACATCTCCATTAATCCACATCCTGCAATCCTTTGCCCATACAACAGTGGACAACTTCAGAACTGCCATATCCTAGCAAACCCTGCTCTGTATTTTCAGTCCCCACAACTTCCTCCAGTGCCCTTCCACATAGTCATAGTCATACTTTATTGATCCCGGGGGAAATTGGTTTTCATTACAGTTGCACCATAAATAATAAATAGTAATAAAACCATAAATAGTTAAATTGTAATATGTAAATTATGCCAGGAAATAAGTCCAGGACCAGCCTATTGGCTCAGGGTGTCTGACCCTCCAAGGGAGGAGATGTAAAGTTTGATGGCCACTTGCTATGACGCTCTGTGTTGCATCTCAGTGGAATGAGTCTCTGGCTGAATGTACTCCTGTGCCCACCCAGTACTTTATGTAGTGGATGGGAGACATTGTCCAAGATGGCATGCAACTTGGACAGCATCCTCTTTTCAGACACCACCGTCAGAGAGAGTCCAGTTTCATCCCCACAACATCACTGGCCTTACGAATGAGTTTGTTGATTCTGTTTGTGTCTGCTACCCTCAGCCTGCTGCCCCAGCACACAACAGCAAACGTGATAGCACTGGCCACCACAGACTCGTAGAACATCCTCAGCATCGTCCGGCAGATGTTAAAGGACCTCAGTCTCCTCAGGAAATAGAGACGGCTCTGACTCTTCTTGTAGACAGCCTCAGTGTTCTTTGACCAGTCCGGTTTATTGTCAATTCGTATCCCTAGGTTTTTGTAATCCTCCACCATGTCCACACTGACCCCCGGATGGAAACAGGGGTCAAATGCTACATTCCTTTCCTGATTTAATACCATCATTTGCAATGCACCCATATCCCACTATCTACATGGGAAAAAAAAACACAGGAAACAGCCTTTAAGGCTATCAATCCACAATGTCAGCCTCAATTCCTATAACAATCACATGGAATTCCTGCAACTGACCTTCAGTGGCCAGAATCACCTTCCTTAGCTCTCAATATCACACCTTCTTAAAAAAAATTACATATGACAAATTAACTTTCAATAATAAAGGAAACTTTTGTTTTCTACAAAAATAAAAGCATCGTGTAATTGTAGCCAAAATTACCAAAAAGCAGGACATTCCCCCTGCACACACACACAACAGGCCATCTTTGCATATTATTTTCCATGAAACAATGATACCTAACGCACTTGAAAAATACCACCAGAAATCTTGGCATCAATAGGACTAGAGATTAGGCTACACCACTGGAATCTGCACAAATGACAAGAAGAACATCTGAAGTTCTAGATTTCTAGAATGTGGAAAACATTCTAGATTTCTAGAAGTTCTAGAATGTGGAAAACATTCAAAGACTCTATTCTAAAGCTCTTCATGACATAGACTCCCAAATATTTACACCAACTACTCATTCAAAAGATGCATATGGTACATATTTATGATTAAAGGCTTTTCATTGAATTGAGCTTAACCAACAGCAGTTTTGAAAAAGACCTCAATAATATAATACAATAGTAATGCAACAAATTTAGACAAAAGATAGTACATCACAGAAACAACTGGCTTGGCCCATTAATTTAGTCCTCAAATGTTTTCTACAACTTATACAGATTATAAACTGATTTGCAACTTGAATGTCACAACTATTGTTTAATGCTGCTTGAAGTTCAATCCTCTCTAGACTAAATTCCTAAGGAAATGCGATCTCATTGGTTTGTTAAAAATTGTTATTGTGACAGTGGGAGTCCAAATGGCCAATGTTGCAAGTAAAAGGGGAAATACAATAGTCACTTAATTCTATTCAGTAATTCACACAGGGATAAAATAAAAATTGTATGTTGACAGCTGCTGAGAGCAAAATCAGGCTCAGCTGTTATGCCACAGTACTCAATTGCTTTGCCTAAACCTAATGCATAATCACACAAGACGACAATGTCATTTAGATGAAATATCGCTGATGTGAAATATGGAAAAAAAACTGGAAGTTGTGAGGATTTCATTTTTAAACATCAAAATAAACACTTGTAAAATAACTTAACAACTTCAAATGTATAATATTAAACCATTAATTCATAAAACGCACAAAATGATCATTTGAGAGGGCCACGTTGATTAAAAACCTCAAGTACACAACAGAGCAGGAAGAGTTACAGATACATGGATCGAAGGAATCCGAATACCGATCAGACCAATTTACAATCATGTAGTTACAACAGTCCTTCAGGGTGAATAGGTACTCTGAATATTCAGCACCAAGTATGATCTTTGAAGCATCTACTGTGCACTATGAAACTCATGTTGCACTCAACCACTGGATTGCAGACAGGTAAGTGACATGTGGTACAGTGTGCAAGCAGAAAGAACCATATATTTGAGACAAACTTTCAACAATCATAAAGCCAGTCATAAACTGGCTTTAGCTACTCTGCAGGATATGTCTAGCATCTGCAGTCTTTATGTTAGTTTGGTTTTGATTTCCCTTTAATTGCTAACCTTTCTTTACAAGTATTGCTTCATCTGTTGATAGTTTTATATCACATTAACCATGGGAACCAAAGAGCTCATCTAACACGGAGAAAGAACAGCCACTCTCTTCTTTGCATACCGTTCACGACCGGAAATAGTGATATCATCATACCTACCATATTGGCTTGAAACAGATTAAAAGTGAAGCACATGGATGTGGGGCAAATGGTACATTAAATAGGGTCAGATTTGGATTTAAATAATAAGGCAACTGATGAATTATTTTTACACTTTGCAAGATCCATCAGTCTTAGTCAGTCACACTCCAATTTTATACCAAAACATGGAAAAAGATATCATCTCAAATATTTAGTTAGTTAGGAAATGATCTTACTATCAGCAGTCTACTCCTTCATTTTCCCCCAATACCCACATCGGAACCACAGACACTGGCAAATGTTGTTAAATCCCAACTTCTAATCAACCACAAAAGATTTAAGAAACAAAGTGAGGCCCAGTTGATACTAGAGGAACAATAACTCATTCTCAAACACAAGAAAACTTGCAAATGCTGGAGGAACTCAGCAGGCCCTTAATCAGAACTCATGATTCTGAATGACAGATTGACAATGCTAAGGGCCCAGTGTATGCAGCCCTTATGATAAATATCCAGCTGGGTGGAAGAGAGACCCCGATGATCCCCTCAGCAGCCTTCACAATCCTTTGTAAGACCTTGCAGTCAGGTGCCTTGCGATTCCCATATCAGACAGTGATGCAGCTGGTCAGGGCACTCTCGATGGTGCTCCTGTAAAAATTGGTTAGGTTGGGGTGGGGGGAAGAACTTCACTTGCCTCAGTCTCCTCAGGAAGTGGAGTCGCTGCTGTGCCTTCTTGACCAAAGAGGTGGTGTTGAGGGACCAGGTGAGATCGTCCATTATATGCACTCTCAGAAACCAGTGCTCCTAACTCTCTCCATGGAGGAGCCGATTGTGTGGAGTGAGGAGCAGTCACCCTGCACCTTTCTGAAGTCCACAATCATTTCTTTTGTCTTGTCCATGTAGAGACTCAGGTTGTTGTACTTGCACCATTCTACCAGCTGCTTTAGCTCCTCACTGTATGCCATCTAAGCATTGACACGTAAACTTTATTTAAACTGTCTTAGTTTAAACTGTCAATGTATTAAAAATCATTTTTCAATCTAAAAGGGAAAAAAGCCAAACTAACTAAAATGATTAAGCACACTAAGGCCTAATAGCATGTTTAAGCTTAAGAAGTTCAAATTGCCTTCCGCCACAACAGGTTTACAGAGGATGCAATCGCACTGACTGTCCACCTGGCTTTGCAGCATCTGGACAACAGTGGTACATACTGAACGGTTCAAGAATCCATGGACAGAATCAGGTTTATTATCAGTGACGTATATCATGAAATCTGTTCCTGTACAGCAGCAGTACAGTAGAATACATAAACATTATCACAGTCTACAATAAGACATATAAAAATAAATATATAGTGCAAAAAGAGAAGAAAATAATAAGGCGGTGGTCATGGGTTCATTGACTGTTCAGAAATCCGATGGCAGTAATGAGAAGAGGACATGTCCTAGATGGTGAGGGTCCTTCATGATAGATGTAGCCTTCTTGAGGCACTGCCTTTTGAAAGGTGCAGGTCAATGGGACGGCAGTTTAAATTATTCGGCATGGACTAGATGGGCTCAAGGGCCCTTTCTATGCTGTAGTTTTCTACCACTTCTATGACTCTATGCCCTTGATGGTGAGGAGATTTTTCAGGAACATAACTCCCACTATAACTTGGGAATCGTCTGTACTTTAACACTAATCACCTTTGAGCAGTTACCAAGACCTTTCCAGTTTCTACACAATTGCAATTCTTAGACAAAATCTGACAATTTATTCAAAAGGAACTGTTTCACAGATCGCTATGGAACTATTACATAACATAACCTACAAATACCTTTATTTAAATATTTTTAACACCAGTGCTATATTTCCCACAACCTGTAGGTTTTTTTTCATTTTCCAAATGAAGAGATAATCAAAAAAAGTGGTCAGTCGGCCTTTCTTTGGTTGACATCTTACAGTGGCATGCAAAAGTTTCGGCACCCCGTTCAAAATTTCTGTTACTGTGAATAGCTAAGGAAGTAAAAGATGACCTGATTTCCAAAAGGCATAAAGTTAAAGTCAAAGTCTTACTATCTCTTCTTTCAGTTAGTCCTGATGAAGGGTCTCGGCCCGAAACGTCGACTGTACCTCTTCCTATAGATGCTGCCTGGCCTGCTGCGTTCACCAGCATTTTTTGTGTGTGTTGCTTGAAATTCCAGCATCTGCAGATTTCCTCGTGTTAAAGTTAAAGATGACACATTTCTTTAATATTTTAAGCAAGATTACGTTTTTTATTTCCATCTTTTACAGTTTCAAAATAACAAAAAAGGAAAAGGGCCCGAAGCAAAAGTTTGGGCACCCTGCATGGTCAGTACTTAGTAACACCCCCTTTGGCAAGCATCACAGCTTGTAAACACTTTCTGTAGCCTGCTAAGAGTCTTTCAATTCTTGTTTGGGGGATTTTCACCCATTCTTCCTTGCAAAAGGCTTCTAGTTCTGTGAGATTCTTGGGCCATCTTGCAGGCACTGCTCTTTTGAGGTCTATCCACAGATTTTTGATGATGGTCAGGAGAATGTGAGGGCCATGGCAAAACCTTCAGCTTGCGCCTCTTGAGGTAGTCCATTATGGATTTTGAGGTGTGTTTAGGATCATTATCCTGTTGTAGAAGCCATCCTCTTTCTATCTTCAGTTTTTTTTTTACAGATGGTGTGATGTTTGCTTCCAGAATTTGCTGGTATTTAATTGAATTCATTCTTCCCTCTATCACTGAAATGTTCCCCGTGCCACTGGCTGCAACACAAGGCCAAAGCATGATCGATCCACCCCCGTGCTTAACAGTTGGAGAAGTGTTCTTTGCATGAAATTCTGCACCCTTTTTTCTCCAAACATACCTTTGCACACTGTGGCCAACAAGTTCTATTTTAACTTCTTCAGTCCACAGAACTTGTTTCCAAAATGCATCAGGCTTGTTTAGATGTTCCTTTGCAAACCTCTGACGCTGAATTTTGTGGTGAGGATGCAGGAAAGGTTTTCCTCTTATGACTCTTCCACGAAGGTCATATTTGTGCAGGTGCCGCTGCACAGTAGAACAGTGCACCACCACTCCAGAGTCTGCTAAATCTTCCTGAAGGTCTTTTGCAGTCAAATGGGGGTTTTGATTTGCCTTTCTAGCAATCCTACGAGCAGTTCTCTCGGAAGGTTTTCTTGGTCTTCTGGACCTCAAGTTGACCTCCACCGTTCCTGTTAACTGTCATTTCTTAATTACATTACGAACTGAGGAAACGGCTACCTGAAAATGCTTTGCTATCTTCTTATAGCATTCTCCAGCTTTGTGGGCATCAATTGTTTTAATTTTCAGTGCTTGGCAGCTGCTTAGAGGAGCCTATGGCTGCTGATTGTCGGGACAAGGTTTGAAGAGTTAAGGTATTTATAAAGCTTTGAAATTCGCATCACCTGGCCTTTCCTAACGATGACTGTGAACAAGCCATAGCCCTAACAAGCTGATTAAGGTCTGAGACCTTGGTAAAGTTATCTGAGAGCTCAAATCTCTTGGGGTGCCCAAACTTTTGCATGGTGCTCCTTTCCTTTTTTTTCCCCACTCTAAAATTGTACAAAACAAAACTAATACACTAATCTTGCTTAAAATGTTGAAAAGAATGTTTCACCTTTAACTTTATGACTTTTGGAGATCAGTTCATCTTCTACTCACTTAACTATTCACAGTAACAGAAATTTTGACCAGGGTGCCCAAACTTTTGCATGCCATTGTACCTAAAAGAACCTTGATTATCACTTTATGATACAAAACTAGAGGAATTGCAAATGGAGATGAAAAAGTAAAGAGATTGAGAGAATACAGACAATTTAAGTCAGCAGCAGATAGAGTATATAATGTGAAGCCTTCCACTTAGGTACACAAAACAGAAAAGCAGAGTACACTTTAAAGTGGCAAGAGGTTAGGAAATGTGGGCTTTTCATACCAGCTTCACTAGGCCAGTATTCTGCAGAATCTGGAGGAAAAAGAAATCTCATCAAAATCAACAAAATCCTTTTGGGGGGGGGAATGCTCCCCTGGTTAAGGGAACTAGAAGTAGGGGGTCCAGCAATATGGGTAGCTTTTTAAAGACTGAGATGAGGTGGAGTTTCCTTATGCAGAGGGGTGGTTGGCGAATCTCTAAAATACTCTACCCCCAGATGTTCAGTTTGATGGATTTTTGGATACTCAAGGAATCAGGAGATATGGTGGATGGGCCAGGAATGTTGAACTGTGGTGGAAGGGAATCCATGACCTCAATGAATGACATAGCAGGATTGAAGGGCTTACTACTTGTGTTCTATTGTTTTACAAATTTGAGACTAAAATATGCATACTACAATTTAAAAGCATGATGTACTTTTCTTCAAAATCTTAGGAAACTAAAACATGCACTGGGTAAATAAAAAAACAAAATATTTTCAATATATTTTGTGGGTAAAGAACAAAAATTGAGCTGGAGTAAGCTGAATTCCTGCACTTTCCTCTTCCTCTAAACATAATTTAATTGTTTTCTGAAGGTATTTACTCAACTGTATGAGGAGGTCAAAATTCAGTTCAGTTGTTTCCCTGCCCCAAACAGGATTCCACCCACTAACCTGCATGTGTTCGGAGGTGTCCACTGAGTGCATCCCTTCTCCGACAGGCATAATTACAGAAAGGACATTTAAAAGGCTTCTCCCCAGAGTGTAATTTGATGTGCCGCAGGAGGTTTCCTTTCTGTGTGAATGAGGCACCACACTGGTTACAATGGAAGGGGCGTTCACCTGGAGGAAGAAAGATGGGCATACAGTTCAAAGAGTGAAACAGAAAAAGGTTTCAAACATTATCAGCTTTTTCAAAACAAAATGTTTGCAGACAGTAAGATGAAGGATAACAATATGGAAAACAAAGGATTTTTCATTTTGTGTAATTCAATGTTATGTAGAGCTGATACTTCCTTAGAAATATGAACGACATTTTGGAACTTGTCAAATTGAACAAGTGGCAATAGTAAACTGAAGAAATAAATTGCCCACACAAGACATCATCGTATCTCAGGATTCAAGAGGTCTGCATTTATAATGAATTTCTTTGGAGTACAAACAATTAACTAAGTGCAGCAGCCATTTTATGCACAGTAGTGGTCTGACACACAGAAAAAATGAATAAGCAGTTTACTGTTTTGATTGTAGCTAGTAACAGAAGTCTGCCAAATTTCCTAGTTTTTAAATAGTGCCACTGTATTCAAGGTCCACCTGCATCACTTTGACACGCGCAAGCATGATGCAGGAGTATAACACACCAAGTCTAATCTGAAGAATGAAACTGCTGACAACGTGGCTCCTACTTAGTGCTGTAATCTAGAATTTGTACTCAAGTGCTGGAGTAGGTTCAGATCAAAAACCTTCTGAGGCAAGAATTCTGCCAACTATGCCAAGCTGACAATCAATTAAAAACAAACTCAAGATAAACCACATCCATCAACAATTCACCCTTTAGATTACTCATTAGTAAATTAGTTGTAGTACAGATCATAAGATTAAAATTGCATTGGAAGGATGTATTTAGTCTCATCTATAATCAACATGATTAGTTACATATTTATTTTAGCATTAAGTGAAGTTGTACAGTCATAGAGCACTACAGCACAGAATAAGGCCCTTCAGTCCATATAGTCCTTGCCAAACTGTTATTCTGGCTAGTCCCATTGACCCACACCTGGACCATAGCCCTCCATACCCCTCCCATCAATGTACCTATCCAAATTTCTCTTAAATGTTGAGATCGAACCCGCATCCATCACTTTCGCTAGCAGCTTGTTCCATACTCGCACCATCTTCACACTCACTCCCCTTAAATATTTCACTTTTCACCCTTAACCAATGACACGTAATTCTAGTCTCACCCCAACCTCAGTGGAAAAAGCCAGCTCACATTTACCCTAACTATAAACCTCATAATTTTGTATACCTTTATCAAACCTCTTGTCATTTTCCTGCACTGCAGGGAAAATAGTACTAACTTAGTCAACCTTTCCTTATCGCCCAGGTCTTCCAATTCCCAGCAACATCCTTGTAAATTTTCTCTGTACTCTTTTAATCTTATCGATATTCTTCCTGTAGGTAGGTAACCAAAACTGCACACAATACTCCAAATTAGGCCTCAAAATAACATTCCAACTTCTGTACTCAGTACATTGATTTATGAAGGCCAATGTGCCAAAGGCTCTCTTTACAACCCCATCTACCTGTGACGCCACTTTTAAAGAATTATGTGCATTTATTCCCAGATCCTTTTGTCTTACCACACTCACTGCTCTATTGTTCACTGTGTATGTCCTACCCTGGTTTGTCCACCCAAAATACAATACCTAACACTTGACTGCATTAAATCCCATTTGCCATTTTTCAGTCCATTTTTCCAGCTGGTCCAAATCTTGCTGCAAGCTTTCATAGCCTTCTTTGCTGTCCGCTACACCACCCGATCTTGATGTCATCCACAAATTTGCTGATCCAGTTAACCACATTATCATCCATATCGTTGATATCGAAGACGAACAACAATGGACTCCGATCTTTGCTGCACACCATTAAACACACATCTCCAATCAGAGACACAACCATCTACTACCACTCTCTCGCTTCTCCTGCAAAGTCAAGTCTAGTCCAATTTACTACCTCATCTTGAATACCAAGTGACTGAACTTTCTTGACCAACCTCCTATGCAGGATCTTGTCAAATGTTCACGAAGATACCAACCACTCCCTTGCCTTCATCCACTTTCCTGTTAACCTCCTTAAAAAACTCGAAGATTGGTTAGACACAACCTACCACGCACAAAGCCACGTTGACTATCCCTAATCAGGCCCATTTATCCAAGTACTTGTATATCCTGTCATGTTGGTCATGTTGTCAAGTATAATATGGCCCTCTGCAGATGCAATATTCTATTGGCAGCAGCACCACTTAAAATTTACAAAAGATAAGTACCAACTGTGCAGTTGAACACTAGTATCATCAAAAGTGACTGCAAATTTATGATTGCAAATCTAAGAAATGCTGAGTTCTTATTTTTCAAATTGCAGTCAGATGTACCCAGGAGAAAAATGATCATGTGAGCATTATCATGTAAATGATATCCAACCCTCCAAGGCCTGAACAATGTTTTCAGCTTTCTTGCCGTACATCGATCAAAACTGAACAAAAAACAAATTTCATTAGACATCATCTGTGAACACCACATTCTGATAATAAACAGTTTCAAGTGTCTTCCAGTAACTTTTGTGCTCATGCTGAGGGACATCAACACTGGGAAAAGGACTTTATTTAAAAAAAAAAAAAAAATTGCATCTGGCAACCTCAGCTCTGATATTTTGTGGGTTTGGCACAGGATAAACTTGTTTTGCCTCAGTGCATCTCCAACAACTACAGAATAACCATTCCTGATGTATCAGTGCAATTATTTCCATTCCCCATATAAGCCAGCCATGAAGCTTCACTAAATATTGTGCCAACTCATTCTAGTTTTCTGCTGTGAAACCAAATTGTCCCCTGCTGGTTACATTTTTTCATGTTGCAGTTATGTTGCTGAAGTCCTCATACAAGTCAAGAAAGAAAAAGCACAAATAGCAAGAACCAAAAAAGAATGCTCCAAGGACATCTGCAGGAAGTTTTCCCAAAGGAAATTCTATTGTCCTCAAGTTCAGTTGCCAGAGCTGGGTGAATATTATAACTTCCATCTATTTGCTCTTATAAGCAGAGGCTCCCAGGGGCAGAAATAAATGTGCAAGCTTCATGGGAAAACAAATTACAAGTGAGTTCAAATAACTGCCACCACAGATAGAGACTTTAAATTCCCACCACATGTCACTCCATTTCCTTACTTTTGTAAGCATACTTACCAGTGTGGCTCCTCTTATGTACCATAAGAACATTCGGTCCGATGCAGACCATTCCGCACAGATCACACTTCAGTTTTCCATTAGGAAGACGAATCCCTCCAGGAGAATGAGGTCCCTGCCCCGTGCCCTCACAGAATCCTAGCGGCTCCGTCAAAGGCTCATCCGCAATGACTGCTTCATCTTTATCACTAGCGCCATCCTCCTGTGCCAGAAGTTTCCCTGCCTCTTCATCGCTGTACATCTCAACCTTGATGGAGTTGGCTGCAAATGAACATCAGAAATGTCAGATGGAGCCATAAGATGACAGGGCTAGCTAGACATCAGGTACAGGCGTTGTTCAAGATGGGCCAGGTGGCAACAAGAGTGCAGCAACCAACTTTTTAGAGTCCTCATGGAGTAGTCTTAGTCAAATATTTGCAAGTCTGAAGCAAGAGAGGACCTAGCACTACAGATGATCTGTGCCAAATCTCACCCAGGAGATGGTTGCTTACAAAAAACGTGGGAAGAAAAGAAATCCAATTCTACAGTACTGTTGTCCTTCAGCTTACGAGCACATAGTGAACATATAAATACAAACAGAAATGCACAGCCATTTTATTGAATCGTGTAACTTCAACATTTTGTTGACTTTTGATGATACCACAACAGACCTAGAGACCTTTCTAGAAAGAAATAATAAACAGGACAAAATACAAACAAAAGATCCATTTGAAGAGCTTGAAAATGGATAAAATTGGACTTACATAATGAAGTGTCATCAAGTGTATAGGATAACAAGTCGAGAACACCAGACAAAAGTTATGGGATAGTTACAACAGCAGAAACATTTTGAAAGGAAGACACCACTTGCTGAGATTAAGATAGGATCCAGAAAGAACACAAAGAAAAATGGAACTTTCTGTAACTGGCCTGAAACAATTGAGCCTTTAACACTAGTGCGTTAAATTTCCCATTTCCTCTTATTCCTAACTGCTTACCAATGAAGAGCTGCCTCCAGCCAAGAGAGATAGTTATGGAGTATACACTTCTCCTAAACTGCAATAAATAATGAGTGAATATAACAGATAAATAACTTCAGCGATCTGCATAATTCATGCTACTATTCAGCAATTGAGCTGTGTGGTTTATTTTATATAAATAAGACTATGTTGAAAATGTTCTGGTCAAAGTAATACAAAACAATGTGAGGAATAAAATGTTTCCACCTTCAGTATCTCATTGTCTGCATCAAGCTACATCACCACTTGTTACAGAACACTTATTATAAGCACTAGATCAGTCAAGACAGGGATTCAAATTCACCTCCAACGGACAGAAGCCCAGTATCTACTGTATTAAGTTCAATCTCAAAAGCAATCACGTGACACAATTACTGCTTCTTTAAGCTTAACTACTTTCTACTAAAGCCAAAAATAACAAGTTTTAAATAACCCAGATTTTAAAGATAAAACATTACCTGCAACTTGAAATTTATTTTTCCTTAAAATTCCATGAAGATTCATAATTAGACTCTTATAAGCAGCTTAAGGGTCAATGAGATCACAGGGATTATAACTGTAACAGCTAAATTTGAAAGTAAACCACAAAAATGCAGCTTCTCAAAATTCACATTGTTTTACAATTATCCAGGGGTTTATCCAATTTAACTTGAGGGATTAAATCCACAAATGAATTCAGTTTAAAAGAAAAAGATACTATAATAGATTCAATCCCGTGGATGAAATGCATCCATGCAATTTATAACTGTGCTCGAGTCATAAGCCAAACTGACAGAATCAACAAACCATCCCCACAGTACAATTCCCACAATCCTTGGCCTTTCAGTTCTACGAATGCAAAATTAGTCTGAATAAAAAAAACAAAGACTTTCTACTTTATGTATTAAAATATCCAATTCAAAAACTGTCATGGCAACCAGTGGATTTGCCATGGTAGCAGACCACTCTGGTCCTGTAGTAAATGCCTGCTGAGAACCAACTGGAACTCTTAAAAATAACGAGCAAAAACAAACTGCCATTTAAAATGCAGGTCATATTTTCCATCTGTTTCTTTTTATCTATTTGTTTCTTTCCAATTTTCTCCTTCTGTATATTTGCTGGGATATGGTGCTACTGCAAATGCAGTACCTTGCCCAGGTAGCTATTCTTTGAGTGTTTTGACAGCAAAGTGTAAACAGCTTATTTATGCAACATTTTCTTTAAAAGAAGATTCATGGATAAGAAGGAGAAAGAAGTGGGGGTGAGAATAAAAATGAATATTGCAGATGAGTTCAATCTGCCCTCACCATAAAGGAGCATCCGGAGCTGGAATCATGACTGGTTTAATAATCCCCGCCTGCCTGATCACAGGAGAACCAAGGTTCACGTGATGGCAGTTACATTCATTTAATATGGAATAAACTGCAAATAAAATCTAGAACCTTCCAGCTTTGCTTTGGATGATACCCAAGATGTGCCCACATTCATTTTTGAGTTGGTTGCCAGGTGACACCGAATGCCCTTTTCCACTTTAAAATCATTTTCATTTCTGCTACTGTATACATATCATTTTGATTTACACATTCCCAAACTTCAACAAGATTGCTCTTAAGATAACAAGGACTCCAAATTCATTCTGGTTGACCTAGTTTGCTACTTCCATCCCACTCAAGCACCACCCAACAATACATAATGTAGTGTATACTTGAATTTGAGCTTTCATTGCAGAACATGGGAATATAAACCCTAGGTCTATTTCACACCATACTTAACATTAGAGCAGAAGCAAACTATCTGCTCTGTCAAACCTGCTCCATCATTAAGATCATGGCTGATCTTGCACCTCAGCCCTATTTTCCACCAGTACCCCCAGAAACTTTAATTCTCTTAATGTCCAGATATCTATTGGTTACAGTTTTGAATGAACATAACCACTGATTCCTAGTAGTCCTTCGGGGTAGCAAATTCTAAAAATTCAACATTCTGAAGAACTTTCTCATCTTGAACCTAAACAACCCACCCATATTCTTCAGCTGTGCTCCCGATCCTATACTAGTCAACCTGAGGAAACACGCTCTGTATAGAGTGTGTCAAGTGCTTTTATATATTTCCATAAGATCACCTTCCATTCTTCTAAACTTTAAAGAACAGAGTCCCAGTCTACTCAATCTCCACACATAGCAAATCCACCCTCTGTGGTTCCACAATAGAATGAACCACTGTTGGAGTCCCTCTATGGGAAGAGCATCTTTTGGTTAAAGTAACTAAAACTTTACATGATGTTCCAGGTGCAATCTCATCAAGGCAATGTGCAACTGCAAGGATACTTCCTTATTCCTGCAATGAAACCCTCTTGTAATAAAGGCTAATGCACATTCAGATTCCTGATCACTTGCTGCACCTGCACGCTGGCCTTCAGTGACTAGTGTACAAGTACAATTGTGTCTCTTTGGCCATTAACACGAGCTAATCTGTTTCAACTTAATAAAATCAGCAATTTTATGTTACATACAATAAAGCAGATGACCTCATTTTTCCTCATTATATTTTACCTGCCATATTCTCATTAATCCCGCTTGTTCAATCAGTCTGAACCTTTATATCCTCCTCTGCAGTCACAAACCCACCTACTGCATCTGTTGTGGCCTCCTTTATATCATGGAGACTGATGTAGATGAGGAGACCACTTTGTTGAGCACCTTCACTCTGTGCTCCACAAAAGATGGAATTTCTTGGTGGCCACTCACTTTAATTCTACCTCCCATTCTCATTTGGACATGTCTAATCATTGCCTCCTCCACAGCATGATTAGGCCACCCTCAGATTGGAGAAGCAACACCTCATATTCCATCTGGGTAGCCTCCAACCTGATGGCATGAACATTGATTTCTCCAACTTCCTGTAATTATTCCCCCTTCTCTCCTTCCATTCCTCATTCTGTCTCCCCTCTTACCCCTTCTCTTCTACCTTAACCTGCCTATCACCTTCCTCTGGTGCTCTCCTCACTCTCTTTTTCCAATTGGTCCAGTGTCCTCTCCTATCAGATTCCTTTTTCTTCAGCTGTTTACCTCTTCTATCTATCACATCCCAGCTCCTTATTTCATCCACCTGCCCCCTCCCCCCAATCTTCCACCTTACCTAGTTTCATCTATTACTTGCCAGCTTGTGCTCCTTTCCCTTCCCCTCATTTTCTTCTTCTGGCTTCTTCTCCCTTCCTTTCCAGCCCCAATAAAGGGTCTCAGCCTGAAACATTAACTGCGATTTCCTCTCCATAGATGCTGCCTGACCTGCTAGAGGAACTCAGCAAGCCAGGCAGCATCTATGGAAAAGAATAAAGAGGTGACGTTTCAGGCTGAAAGTCTTCATCAGTACAAGGAAGGAAGAGGGAATAAGTCAGAATCATCCTGACCCGCCGAGTTCCTTGAGAATTTTGTGTGTTGCTTAAGATTTCCAACATCGGCAATGTCTCGTGTTTTTGAAAATATGGCATTTCACCCCCTCAGCCATATCAGCTTTAAGCTTGGCAACTTTTCTAGTACTATTTCTTTATTAATACTTTGCTCCTCAAATATGTCTGGCAGGCTTGCACATCCAGGCAGCTAGAGGGATGTTAAGCATCCTATCAGGCTCTGGGAGGCCAATCTGCTAGCTAGAGATGTTGGGAACCACAGATCAAAGAAACAAAGTGAAGGAAGATCAGTAATTTACACTTGGTCAATATCAATTTCGAACATTGGTGAGAAAGCTTTACAGCCCCGAGAACAGGTCAAATATAAACCATTCCATGGTGGGTTATCCGGAGGACAAAACAAGCAATTGGGGATACTTTGACGTCTTGTTTGAAAGTATGACAAAACACAAATAAACTTTCTGACAAATAATGAAGCAAATGATTGAAGCAATTATAGGAAGGCACCAGTAGAAATTAAGTTAAAGAAACATATACTTACATGGATAAGGTTCGGAACTACAGCCATGTAAGTGACAAAAAAAAACTATGCAATGTTTGGAAGACACGCAAAGAAATGTACAAAAAGTTGCATTGAAATTTCCAGCAGCAGTGACTCCAGAGATCAACCACTGAAAAAGACAAACTGAGTCAGGGACTCAGAAGGACTCACTAATATCAAACCTCAGCCACATTCATCAAGACTGGGCAATACAAAAATAGTAAATTTGGAAGTTGTGAAAGTAAATTAAAAGAGTTGCATAATTAAAAATGTTATGAAACTAAGGAGTTAATTAGTCTTGTTTCAAACTACAAAGAGTCAGATAGCACAGATCCATGCAGAGCACAGTGCCCACCCAGCTGGTTCCAACAGCTAGTATATCGTGAATCTCAAAGTTCAAAATAAATTTTATTATTAAAGGAAGGTGGTACAGGAGCCTCACAGCTCACACCACCAGGTTCAGGAACAGTTATCACACCTTAATCACCAGGTTCTTAAACCAATAGGGATAACTACACCCAACTTCACTTGCCTCATCACTGAACTGTTCCCAAAACCTATGGACTCCTTTCCAAGGACTCTTCATCTCATGTTCTCGATACTTATTGTTTTTTTTGTTTTTATTTCTTTCTCTTTGTATTTGCAGTTTGCTGTATTGGTTGAACACACTGGTTGAATGCCCCAGTTGGTGCAGTCTTTCATTGATTCTGTTATGGTTATTATTCTATTATGGATTTATTCAGTATGCCTATAAGAAAATGAATCTCAAGGTTGAATATGGTGGCATACATGTACTTTGATAATATATTTTCTTTGAACATATATGTCACCATATACTACCCTGAGATTCATTTTCTTGTGGGCATTCACAGTAAATACAAAGAAACACAATATAATCAATTAAAAATTGCACACAAAGACAAAAATCAATGTGAAAAAGACAATTTGTGCTAATACATAAAAGAAATATCAAATATTAATATAATAATAATAAATAAATATTGAAGACACGAGTTGTAGAGTCCTTGAAAGTGAGTCCATAGGCTGCGGAATAGGTTCAGTGTTGTGGTGAGTGAAGTTATCCCCTCTGGTTCAGGAGCTTGATGGTCGAGGGGGGAAAAAACTGTTCCTGAACCTGGTGTGGGACCTAGGGCTCCTGTATCTTCTTTCTGATGGCAGCAGCGAGAAGCAAGCATGGCCTGGATGGTAGGGGCCCTTGATGAATTTGAGCTGTTTGAATCAAATTATCATCATTTGTACAGGGGTTAGGCAAAGTAATTGTCTGGTGTGATTTATTGTGTGCATCATTTAACTGGAAATAGCATCTTCTTCAGTGAAGACAGACAGAAAGTCACTGTTTAATCCTCTTCTATTTTCTTATTTGGTTTGTAAATTCTCCTGTCTCAATAATGAGCAGAAATTTACCCTTGATAGATGGTTTCTTAAAATAAATGTACCTATAAAAATTCTCATAGTCTGTTTTTGTTTCTCACAAATCAACTGATATTCCATCTTGCCTCATTTTGTAAGTTTCTTTGTGGTTCTCTAGCGCAGCGGTCCCCAACCACCATGTAGCAAAGCATGTGCTACCGGGCCGTGAGGAAACGATATGAGTCAGCTGCACCTTTCTTCATTCCCTGTCATGCACTGTTGAACTTGAACATAGGGTTGCCAACTGTCCCGTATATTGGGCTAAATTGGTTTGTCCTGTATTTCCTCCGCTAAGGTAGAGTGTTCCTATGAAACCTTTTGTGCCGAAATGGCGTGAAGCGAAGAAGCAATTACCATTAATTTATATGGGAAAAATTATTGAGCGTTCCCAGACCCAAAAAAACCTAACAAATCATACCAAATAACACATAAAACCGAAAATAAATAACACCAGCATATAACAAAATCAAGAATATGATAAATACACAGCATATATAAAGTAGAAATAATGTATGTACAGTATAGTCAGAAAGATGAAGGGAAAACCTATTTGTGGGGGGAAAAAAAAATCGGCACGTACGCACATGCGCACATCACAAATCACATACGCATGCGCACACGGGTGCCCGCACAAGACTTCATGGTCATGGTAGTCTTTCCTGGGGTAAAGTGTCCAGGGATTTGACTGCTACTTTTGTCCCTTATTTGGGAGTGAGAAAGTTGGCAACCCTAACTGTAAAAGACACGTTGCGGTGAGTTTAACCCTACTTGAACACATTCCCCCCCCAGTCAGCTGGTCCGCAAGAATATTGTCAATATTAAACCGGTCCACGGTGCAAAAAAAGGTCGGGGACCCCTGCTTTCGTGAGTTCTAAAATGCTCCCAATCCTCAGGCCTACCATGAACTCAGGCAATTATATATGCCACTTTGAAAAAAAATGTAATGCCATTGGTAATTTCTCATCAGTTCTGCATGAAACACTTGTCCCATTGGGTTTAGATTTTTTTAGATTAGATAGATTAGTTTCTGTGCATTAATGGATTTTTTTTTGCAACTTGCGCACTACTTCTTTAAATACTAACCATTGCCTATCCTCCATCACACATTTCAATGTACCACAGACAACGTTCCCTCATGCCTTCATTGTATCCTTTGTTTCAAGTCCCAAGTTTCACATTGAATTGCATCACCTTCAATCCCAATGTCAAATTTTATCACATTATGCCCATTTTTCCACAAAAAGTCTCTTGACAAGTTATCTAAACAAACCTTCCTATTGTATAAATGACATCCAAGATAGCGCCCCCCCCAGTTGGTTCTCAATATATTAATACAACCCAAGAATTCGTCTTCCACCTTAACACAGCATGTGTATCCATATTATATGCTGATAGAAGTCTTCCACCATTACAGTATTATCTCTGTTACACATGCATCCAATTTCGTGATTTATGTTGTGTCTAAAATGACAACTATTTTTGTGTCCTAGTTTAAATGTTTTCTTCCCTCTGGTATTTCTTTATTCAACCCAAATTGATATCAATCCTATATCATGATGCTTTGATGAGATAATTTTTCACAACTACACTGTCTCCCTCATTAATAGTTCTACACCACTCCTTTCTCCCTTTTGCTTGTCCTTCTGAAAGCTGAATTTCTTGAAATAATTTAGTCCCAATTTTGGTCACTCTGGAGTCGCATTTCTTTAATGGAAATGAGGCCATACCCCCACTAGTCGTATCAATTCATGCATTTTGTTGCAAATGTTGCAATTATTCAGATAACAGAGCCCTTAATTTTGCCATTTTAGCTTTTTTATTTTAAAATTTTTGCCCAATTTTGTTTTATCTACCGTACTTCATTTATCTTCACTTATGACTTCGCCCTTCTGCTTTGTCTTTCACCTTCCTGAATTCTTTTTGAGGTTCCCATTGCCCTGCCAAGCTGGGTTAAACCCTCTCCCATAGCACTTCAGATGCTTTTAGTTTTACAACCTGTTAATAAATTGGAAAATGCATCTTCAAATCATTGATTTCAAATTGAGCACCTTGCGCCAATGGAAATTTAACATATCAAACTATACTGAATAATTGAACCAAGCAAGGAACCAATTTTAATTTTATACTCAAAAGCTTACGAAGTGTGCATTTCACTTTATTAAAGTACATATTCAGTGCAAAACAACATTCAACAAATTAGTACAGAACATTGCTGTTATTTAGTACCAGACTAAAATGAACTCTGAAGTGCCTACACACCATTCCTACTACAAGTTCCAAGGTAAACAGTAAACGATCCCAACTTAGTTTTAACAAAGTAATTACAGGTGAGGAAGAATTTTCAGCCCAGTTAACCTAACCTTTTAGAATGGTCCAAATGACCTCCAAAATGGGTCCCATATAATTTGATGATTCTTCCCTCCATTCAACTCGCTGAGAACTCATTCCACACATGGATAAAACACCTTCCCATTGTCAGTCTTAAACTTGCTTTGTACCATCTCAAACACACATTATTTCATCATTTTAATTTAATTAGATGCAATTTTATGGATCCACCTTTTTCATACAGTCATACGCAAGATCAGCTATGAATTCTGCAGTGAAGAACTTGCAAAAAAATAGCTAATATGGTGGAGCAAACAAAAGCTACAGAAAATCAAAAAATAAAAAATGCTGAAAAATGCTTAAATAAAAAAACAAAAAATGCTGAGATAATTTAGCAGGTGAGACAGCACCTGTGTGGGGGAAACTACCGTGAACATTTCAAGTTGAAGAACTTTCATTGCTACTATTTCAATGAAGAGTTTGACTTGAAAAGTTAACCATATTTTGCTTTCCAAACTGAAGCTGCCAAACCTACTGCAAAGGGGGGGGGGGGGGGGGGGGAGGGAACGTCGACTCAGACCATGAAAGGCCTGCGTCAGGCATTTTCATGCCTTACAAGGTGCAAATTGGAAGTCTGTGTGGGGTGCCACTCCTTGCACAGACACTAGAGCAATGTGTGGTTAAGTGCCTTGCTCAAGGACACAAACATGCTGCCACAGCTGAGGCTCAAACTAGCGACCTTCAGATCACTAGACGAATGCCTTAACCACTTGGCCACATGCCCAACTGCAAAGCAACCAATTAAATGGCTGTTTTTTTAAATTAAATTGAAGAATTCCTTAATTCGCTCATATGGCATTACTTGCATCAAATCTCGGCAGCTTTTGACTTGAAATATTGTACCATTAATTTCACTGCAAGCAGTCTTTCCAATCTTTATTTTGTTTTACTTATTTCTAACCTATTGCATTTTGTCACTTAATTGCCTGTGCCTCTCAAATAATTAAGTGTTCCACATTTCCCCCTCTATTTAGAACAATATTACACATAAGCTAATTTACTAACTGAATTCAGCCACTTAATCTTTAATGGAAAAGAAAGAAGCATCTAATCAATAAATCATTTACTTGGCCTCAATATTGAGACCACACATTTTTGATGTAATTAAAAGTTAAAAATATAGACTGCAACACATAATACTTGTGCCTAAAACATTGAAAGGACAGTTTCATTTTACAGCAACCCCACCTCCCCCCCCCCCACATACCCCTCCCCAAAGGGCTGTGCAGTGGAACACTCTTACAACACAAGGCAGAGATATTCTTGTTGTCATTATTTGGTAAAAAAATCTAATTATTGGACCATGCAAGGGTCAAGATACATTCTTTGCAGTACCTTGGCTTAGTATGCTTGAACTTAGTATTCAGAATGACAACTAATATCCCATTATTGAACGTATCAAATGACCTGTTCTGGACCCAACACATAAATGCATTCATAAGGAAAACACACCAGTGGTTTTACTTTCTTCAGAGGTTATGGAGGTTTGGCTTGTCACTGACATGCTAACAAGTTCTACAGATGTACTGTTGAAAGTATCCTAACTGCTGTTTCATGGTCCTGTAGAGCTTTTCAAATTTCACCTCACTACAGGAAGGATGTGAATACTATAGAGAGAGTGCAGAGGAGATTTACAAGGATGTTGCCTGGATTGGAGAGCATGCCTTATGAGAATAGGTTGAGTGAACTTGGCCTTTTCTCCTTGGAGTGACGGAGGATGAGAGGTGACCTAATAGAGGTGTATAAGATGATGAGGGGCATTGATCGTGTGGATAGTCAGAGGATTTTTCCCAGGGCTGAAATGGCTAACACGAGGGTTCATAGTTTTAAGGTGCTTGGAAGTAAGTACAGGGGGGATGTCACAGGTAAGCTTTTCACACAGAGAGTGGGGCGCATGGAATGCACTGCCAGTGAAGGTGGTAGAGGTGGATACAATCAGGCCTTTTAAGAGAGATAGGTACACAGAGCTTAGAAAAATAGAGGGCTATGCGCTAGACAGTTTCTGGAGTAGGTTACATGGTCAGCACAACATTGTGGGCTGAAGGGCCTGTAATGGGCTGTAAATTTCTATATTTTATATATACACACAGGAATGTCATAAGCTGCAGAGAATAGTGGACACCACCAATGCATCACAGGATCATCTTTCCCACCATCATTAGTATCGAAAGAAGGTGCTGCATTAAAGCGGCATTATCCATCAAGGATCCCCACCATCTGGGCCATCCCATCTTCTCGCAGCTACCATTGGGCAGGAGGCACAGAAGCCTGAAGTCCCACACCACCACGTTCAAGAACAGCTACTTCCCTTTAACCATTTAATTGGTGAAACAGTGTAGTAACACAATGACCACTTTGCACTAAAATGGACATTTATTTTGATTCTAATTGTGTTTTATTATAAAAGTTTGTATAATTTATTATGTTGCTTATATGATGCTGTGTGTCTGTGATGTTACTGCAAGCTTCACTTTACACCAAAGCATACATGTACTTGCGCATATGACAGTAAATTTGACTTCCTTGAACTTTTATACTCAGTTTTCTATGAACCCTAATATATACTGCCTTGTTATACTTTATCTCGCTCCAAAGTCTATTGACTTAAGCCCTCTATGGAACTTGGACACCCAAATTCAGTGTATACTTCAGTGCGGTACAAAGGAGATGCTGCAGTGTCAGAGGAGGAAGCCGCTAGATGAACTGCTGAATTGTGATGGACAATGAGATTAAATGCATGCATTGAAAAGCAAGAGGTTCACCTTGTACATACCTTAGTTTGCTTTCTCAGCCACAGCAACTTAAATGATCATTTGTTTCATCGCAGATTGTCACACCTCACTTTATGTACCTCACTTCATCTGTTGGCTGTGTAGCAGTCAATGCACTTGAAAGAGATTTCCTCACCCGTAGACCCCAGTCAGTTCAGATTGGCAAAAAAGTCTCCTCCATCAGCACAGGTGCACCACAAAGCTGTGTGCTTAGACCCCTGCTCTACTCACTTGATAATTATGACTGTGAGAGTAAGTATAGCTCTAATGCCATATTTAAGTTTGCTGACGACACCACTGTTGTAGGCTGAATCAAACGTGGTGATGAATCAGTGTATAGGAAGGAGATCCGGCTGAGTGGTGCCACAATAACAACCTCTTACTCAATATCAACAAGACCAAAGATCTGATTATTAATTTCAGGAGGAGGAAACTGATGGATCCTCTTCGGAGGATCAGAGGTGGAGAGGGTCAGCAACTTTAAATTCCATGGTGTTATCATTTCAGAAGATCTGTCCTGGGCCCAGCATATAAGTGCAAACACGAAGAAAGCACAGCAGCGCCTCTACTTCCTTAGAAGTTAGTGAAGATTTGGCATGACATCTAAAACTTTACAAATTTCTATAGATGTGTGATGGAGAGTACATTGACTGGTTGCATCAGTGCCTGGTATGAAAACACCAGTACCCTTGAATTGAAAATCCTACAAAAAGTACCATCACGGGTAAAGCCGTCCTCACCATTCAGTATATCTACAAGGAGCATTGTAGCAGGAAAGCAGCATCCATCATCAAAGATCCTCACCACCCAGGCCATACTCTCTTCTCAGGAAGAAGGTACAGGAGCCTCAAGACTCACACCACCAGTTTCAGGATCAGTAATTACCCCTCAACCATCAAGCTCTTGAATCAGAGGGGATAACTTCACTTGCCCCCATCACTGAACTGCTCCCACAACCTATGGACTTTCTCAAGGACTCTTCATCTCGTGTTTTCCATATATATTGTTTTTTTTCTTCTGTATTTGCACAGTTTGCTGTCTTTTGCACATTGGTTATTTATCTGTCCTGTTGGATGTGGACTTTCATTGATTTCTTTATGGTTATTGATTCTATTATGGATTTATTGCAAATGCCTGTAAGATGAATCATATATGGTGACATATATGTACTTTGGTAATAAATTTACTCTGAACTTTGAAGAGATTAACTGTGTCTGAACAGTGATATTTCTAAGAACTGTTAACATGGCACATAATTGTTCTTTTCTCTTTTTGGTTTACTGTATAGTGCTGTTTTAGAGTGTTCAGAGTGTATCAACAGCAAGTGATAGGCACTACTTGAGTAATTTCACTTGGAATTGGAGAATATGTGAAATGGGATTTAAAAACTGGCCCAAGCTCACCAGCATCCAAAGTGGGAGTGAAACTGAGGTTTCAAAATAAAAACTTAACATATGTTATAAACCAAAGTGAAAATCAAAGTAAAATTTACTATCAAAGTAAATATGGTATATGTTACCATGTATGTTTGTACTAGCTTGAGATTCATTTTCTTGCAGACATTTAAAGTAAATGCAATAGAATTTATGAAAAACTAATATATAAACGACTGACAAACCACAATGTGCAAGAGATGACAAACTGTACAAATAAAAAGATACTGAGAACATGAGTTGCAGAGTCTTTGAAATTGAGTCTGTAGGTCATAGAATCAGTTCAGAGTTGTGGTGAGTAAAGTTATCCATGTCGATTCAGGAGCCTGACGATTGTGGGACCCAAGTCTTCTGTACCTCCTGCCTGAAAGTAGTAGCAAGAAGAGAGCATGGCTTGGATGGTGGGAATATTTAATAATGAATGGTGGTTTCTTGTAACAGCACTCCATGTAATGGTGGAGAGGGCTTTGCCTGTGATAAATTTTTCACAGACTTTTCTGTCCCTTAGCATTGGTTTTTCCGCAACCAGTTAGGATACTTTTCACTGTACATCTACAGAAGTTTGTCAAAACTCTGCCACACAGAAAACTAGCCTGCAGATATCTCCATAGTTCTACCGCTTAGCGGTATCGTTCAAAGCACTATTGATTAGCATAATAACAAGGTCAACTCAAAGGTGATGGTCTACAGAAATCCCCACTAAATGGTCAAGTTCTATGGATTTTATGTGAAGTGCAGTTTCCCATATAACTTTCAAGTCAAAAGTACAACCCATTCATTCCACAACCAATCAGAAATTTGCAGATCAGTTGTAAAGACTGGTGAATTACATTCCATGCAACTATTTAAATGCAGAGTTATGGATCCCTTCCCACCTCCTCTATTATATATAGTCAGACTGTTTAATTTATGAACATTACACTCAGTCCTCAATGACTGCTGCCCTTGCATTACACCCAGGTGCAAAAAGAATGACTACCTTTATTTAATTTCACTGTACAGAATAATGTTCAAAACTGTTTCAGTTTACTCAGGAGTGAAAACCTTTTCACAAACTTAGGTAAAATGCCTTTTACAGTATACAAGTACCAGTCAGGGATGCTCTAATCAGAGACAACCTATTCACATAGTGAAAGGCTTTTATTGTGGAAAAAGCTTAACATGCATTTGTTCTTCTTAAGAGCTCTAATAACCATCTATTAAAATTGATAACTACTTCAAGAATATCAACACACTGAGCACCCAATTGTGAAATCTTGGGTTTGCAAGCAATGGTGGCAATTTGAACACCGTTGAATGCCCTTGGTGGCCAGACAGTTTTGTGTTTGCACCACTCTACCCAAACAGAAGTCCATAAGACCATAAGATATAGGAGCAGAAGTAGGCCATTTGGCCCATCAAGTCTGTTCCGCCATTCAATCATGGGCTGATCCAATTCTTCCAGTCATCCCCACTCCCCTGCCTTCTCCCCACACCCTTTGATGCCCCAGCTAACCAAGAACCTTTCTATCTCTGCCTTAAATACACCCAATGACTTGGCCTCCACAGCTGCTCCTGGCAACAAATTCTACAGATTTACCGCCCTTTGACTAAAGTAATTTCTCCGCATCTAAATGTCCTAAATGGACGTCCTTCAATCCTGAAGTTGTGCCCTCTTGTCCTAGAATCCCCTACCATGGGAAATAACTTTGCCATATCTAATCTGTTCAGGTCTTTTAACATTCGGAATGTTTCTATGATATTCCCCCCTCAATCTCCTGAACTCCAGGGAATACAGCCCAAGAGCTACCAGACGTTCCTCATACAGTAACCCTTTTATTCCTGGAATCATTCTCGTGAATCTTCTCGGAACCCTCTCCAATGTCAGTATATCCTTTCTAAAATAAGGAGACTAAAACTACACACAATTCTCCAAGTGTGGTCTCACAAGTGCCTTATAGAGCCTCAACATCAGAGTTAACACACTAAATTGAAGAGGTTTGCAATTTTTCCGGGTTGTCTCCCAGAGGAAGGCACAGTGAAATAAGCATCTCTGCTGACATCAAACATTATTCAGTAAGTAGTTGAGCCAAACCTAAAAAGGATGGTACAAGTTCAGTTTCTGATCTGTGCTTTATTGAACAGCAGCTGGCAACTTTAATTGGCTGGGTTAAAGTGAAAGCGGTTGTTGTTCCTAATCCCTATCCAGTGATCCCTGCTGGAAGTGCACACAAGCATCAGGGGACAACTCAATCAGGGAAAACATGCAGGAGACCTCCCCTATGGTTGGACTGCCTGAGAACATAGGTCATCATCTCCAAAGTGTACTTTAACCAAGCAGAGTGATCAGTGACAAACAAATAGCATGCCAAATCCAGCATTTTGCAGCAAGTGAAAGGAAAATAAATCAGCAAGAGGAGAAAGGAGGGATTGCATGGACCCTAACTCCAAGGGGACATGTGTTCAGTTTACTTTTCCTCTTTTCAAGCCCAGTAACAAACTAGATAGACACAAGCAACTTAAAATATACACTTTTTAAAGACTCCAAGCAGCATGCAAGAATGGAAGCATGAACGTCATATCAAATTATGATGGTACAATGTGTTGCACAAAACTGGTGAACAAAATTATACTAAAGAGAGCAGTGCAAGTAAATATTAAAACAAATTAGACTATTTAACCACCTGATTAAATACTGATTAACTGCTTGTGATTTGCTCATTATTTCTTACACTTAAATGCAAATGTTTCCCCAAACACTGCATGAACAGGGATGTTTAATCAAGAAGATTTTAATATCAGAGCAAAGGTAGGGAAATAACTAGGGTGCATGACAGTCTGAGTCCCAACAACAAATATTCCACTATCCCTCAGATCTGCAACTTCTGGTAATCATGCTGGCAATCCAAGCCATACACAAAATAGCACAGAAAAGTCCCTTCTTTCAAATCTTTCATGAAGGATTCCCGTGCAAAATATGTTATTTGTGATCTGAATGCCAAAATTAAGCAGATTAAATTGGAGCAGAAGCAAAAAAATCTGCCAGCAGTGCCCTTCAAACTCATCATCATTGTTGAAATATCACATGAATGTAAACCATTAGGACCTTTGTGCATCTTCCAGCAATGAAATCTAAAGCTCAGAAAGCTAGGCTGCTGACCACTTAATGGAACCAGCATTGAACTGCCAACACCTAGTTGCTCTGGATAAGGTGGCAGTAAACTGCTGTTTTGAACAGCTGCAATCCTTAAGATATGTGTATGCAATGCTGTTAGAGAAGAGAGTTCCAGTAACAGGGAAGGAATTGAGATATAGCCCCAAGTTAAGGCGGTGTAAGGCTTGGAGGGAAACCTACAGTGGTGGTGTTTCCTTACTTTTGCTGCCCTTTTCCTTCCAGCTGATTGTTGTCTAAAGAGTGTTGGTGTAGTGTATTCAGTAGATAATACCTACAGATGGTGTTGGTAAATGGTTATGGATGAGGTGCCCATCAAGCAGTCTGTCATGTCCGGTATGGTGTCAAACTTCTTGATTGGTGTTGAAGCTACACTCATCCAAGCAAATAGAAAGTTTTTTCAACACACTTCTGATTTGAGCCTTATATAAACTGGACAAGCTTTGGGGTTGTTGGGAGGCAAGACACTCACCACAGGAATCCTAGTCTCTGTAAACACAAGTGATTCTGCAGATACTGGAAATCTTAAGCAATGCACATAAAATGATGGCTGAATGCAACAAGTCAGGCAGTATCAATAGCCCTGATGAAAGGTCTTGGCCTGAAAAATGAACCAATTATTCACCTCTATAGATGCTGAGATGCTGAGTTCAGGCAGCATTTTGCGGTGTGTTGATCTCTGGTGTGTAGCCTCTGACCTGCTCTTCACAATGACTACTCCCAAGATATTAACAGTGCTGGATTTAGTGGCGGTAATATCATTGAATGGCAGGGGATGATAGATGGATTTTCTCTTGTTGGATATCTTCATTGCCTGGCACCTTATGATGCAAATGTTACTTGCCACCCATCAGCCCCAGCCTGGATATTGTTCAGGATGTGCTGCATTTGGATATGGACTGCTTCATTATCTGATGAGTCACAAATGGTGCTGAACATTGTGCAATCATCAGTGAGCACCCCTACTTCAGATGTATCAGCATTACAGTGAAGTAAAGAGAATTACAGAGGATGAGAGAGGAGTTGGCTAAAGTTGATTGGAAGGCACACTAGTAGGGATAACAACAGAACAGCAATGGTGGAGCTTTTGGGAGCAAATTCAGAAAGATACATCCGAAAGATGAAGTAGTATTCTAAGGGGAAGATGAGGCAACCATGCTGACAAGTCAAAGACCACATAAAAGCAAAAAGAGAGAACATTCAATATAAGCAAAAAATAGTGAGAAGGTTGAGGATTAGGAAGCTTTTAAAACCAACAGAAGACAACTAAAAAGCAATAACAAAAGAATGGGTGAAATATGAAGGTAAGCTAGTCAATATTATAAAATATACCAATAGTTTTTTCAAATACAAAAAAGAGTTAGAGAGGCAAGAGCAAATATCGCAGCACTGGAAAATAATGCTGGAGAAGTAGTAAACGGCGGACAAAGAAATGATGAACGAACTTATCAATAGAAAGGAAGGACATAAGCCGGGAAGATGTGGAATCGATATGGGTAGAGCTGCATAACACTAAGGGGCAGAAAACGCTGGTGGGAGTTGTGTACAGGCCACCTAACAGTAGTAGTGAGGTTGGGGATGGTATTAAACAGGAAATTAGAAATGCGTGCAATAAAGGAACAGCAGTTATAATGGGTGACTTCAATTAACATATAGATTGGGTGAACCAAATTGGTAAGGGTGCTGAGGAAAAGGATTTCTTGGAATGTATGCGGGATGGTTTTTTGAACCAACATGTCGAGGAACCAACTAGAGAGCAGGCTATTCTGGACTGGGTTTTGAGCAATGAAGAAGGGTTAATTAGCAATCTTGTCGTGAGAGGCCCCTTGGGTAAGAGTGACCATAATATAGTGGAATTCTTCATTAAGATGGAGAGTGACATAGTTAATTCAGAAACAAAGGTCCTGAACTTAAAGAAGGGTAACTTTGAAGGTATGAGACGTGAATTAGCTAAGATAGACTGGCAAATGACACTTAAAAGGTTGACGGTGGATATGCAATGGCAAGCATTTAAAGATCGCATGGATGAACTACAACAATTGTTCATCCCAGTTTGGCAAAAGAATAAATCAAGGAAGGTAGTGCACCCGTGGCTGACAAGAGAAATTAGGGATAGTATCAATTCCAAAGAAGAAGCATACAAATTAGCCAGAAGAAGTGGCTCACCTGAGGACTGGGAGAAATTCAGAGTTCAGCAGAGGAGGACAAAGGGCTTAATTAGGAAGGGGAAAAAAGATTATGAGAGAAAACTGGCAGGGAACATAAAAACTGACTGTAAAAGCTTTTATAGATATGTGAAAAGAAAAAGATTGGTTAAGACAAATGTAGGTCCCCTACAGACAGAAAGAGGTGAATTGATTATGGGGAGCAAGGACATGGCAGACCAATTGAATAATTACTTTGGTTCTGTCTTCACTAAGGAGGACATAAATAATCTTCCAGAAATAGCAGGGGACAGAGGGTCCAGTGAGATGGAGGAACTGAGGGAAATACATGTTAGTAGGGAAGTGGTGTTAGGTAAATTGAAGGGATTAAAGGCAGATAAATCCCCAGGGCCAGATGGTCTGCATCCCAGAGTGCTTAAGGAAGTAGACCAAGAAATAGTGGATGCATTAGTGATAATTTTTCAAAACTCTTTAGATTCTGGACTAGTTCCTGAGGATTGGAGGGTGGCTAATGTAACCCCACTTTTTAAAAAAGGAGGGAGAAAGAAACCAGGGAATTATAGACCGGTTAGCCTAACGTCGGTGGTGGGGAAACTGCTGGAGTCAGTTATCAAAGATGTGATAACAGCACATTTGGAAAGCGGTGAAATCATTGGACAAAGTCAGCGTGGATTTGTGAAAGGAAAATCATGTCTGACGAACCTCATAGAATTTTTTGAGGATGTAACTAGTAGAGTGGATAGGGGTGAACCAGTGGATGTGGTATATTTGGATTTTCAAAAGGCTTTTGACAAGGTCCCACACAGGAGATTAGTGTGCAAACTTAAAGCACACGGTATTGGGGGTAAGGTATTGATGTGGATAGAGAATTGGTTGGCAGACAGGAAGCAAAGAGTGGGAATAAACGGGACCTTTTCAGAATGGCAGGCAGTGACTAGTGGGGTACTGCAAGGCTCAGTGCTGGGACCCCAGTTGTTTACAATATACATTAGTGACTTGGATGAGGGAATTAAATGCAGCATCTCCAAGTTTGCGGATGACACGAAGCTGGGTGGCAGTGTTAGCTGTGAGGAGGATGCTAAGAGGATGCAGAGTGACTTGGATAGGTTAGGTGAGTGGGCAAATTCATGGCAGATGCAATTTAATGTGGATAAATGTGAAGTTATCCACTTTGGTGGCGAGAACAAGAAAACAAATTATTATCTGAATGGTGGCCGATTAGGAAAAGGGGAGGTGCAACGAGACCTGGGTGTCATTATACACCAGTCATTGAAAGTAGGCATGCAGGTACAGCAGGCGGTGAAAAAGGCGAATGGTATGCTGGCATTTATAGCAAGAGGATTCGAGTACAGGAGCAGGGAGGTACTACTGCAGTTGTACAAGGTCTTGGTGAGACCGCACCTGGAGCATTGTGTGCAGTTTTGGTCCCCTAATCTGAGGAAAGACATCCTTGCCATAGAGGGAGTACAAAGAAGGTTCACCAGATTGATTCCTGGGATGGCAGGACTTTCATATGATGAAAGACTGGATGAACTAGGCTTATACTCGTTGGAATTTAGAAGATTGAGGGGGGATCTGATTGAAACATATAAAATCCTAAAGGGATTGGACAGGCTAGATGCAGGAAGATTGTTCCCGATGTTGGGGAAGTCCAGAACGAGGGGTCACAGTTTGAGGATAAAGGGAAAGCCTTTTAGGACTGAGATTAGGAAAAACTTCTTCACACAGAGAGTGGTGAATCTGTGGAATTCTCTGCCACAGGAAACAGTTGAGGCCAGTTCATTGGCTATATTTAAGAGGGAGTTAGATATGGCCCTTGTGGCTAAAGGGATCGGGGGTATGGAGGGAAGGCTGGTGCAGGGTTCTGAGTTGGGTGATCAGCCATGATCATACTGAATGGCGGTGCAGGCTCGAAGGGCCGAATGGCCTATTCCTGCACCTATTTTCTATGTTTCTATGTGAGTAATTTGCATCAGTATTCACTGTGGAAAACACCAGGAGTATGCCAGAAATTCAAAAGTGTCGGGGGCAGAAGTGAGTGCAGTTGCTATTCCTAAGGAGAAGGTGCTTGTGAAACTGAGAGGTCAGAAGGTAGACAAGTCACCTGGACCCCAGGTTCTGAAAGAGGTGGCTGAAGAGATTGTGAAGGCATTAGTAATAATCTTTCAAGAATCACTAGATTCTGGAATGGTTCTAGAGGACTGGAAAATCACAAATGCTACTCCACTCTTTAAGGGAAGGAGCCAAAGAAAGGAAATTATAGGCCAATTAGCTTAACTTAAGTGGTTGAGATGTTGTGGAGTCCATTATACCCACTGGGGTACTTGGAGGCATACGATAAAATGGTTTCCTTCAGGGGAAAACTTTGCCTGTCAAATCTGTTGAAATTATTTGAGGAAATAACAGGCAGGATAAACAAAGGAGGATAGCGGATGTGGTTTACCTGGATTTTCAGAAGGCCTTTGATAAGGTGCCACATATGAGATTGCTAAACAAGATAAGAGCCCATGGTATTACAGGAAAGATACCAGCAGGTTAGAAGACTGGCTGATTGGCAGGAGGCAAAGACTGGGAATAAAGGGGCCACTTCTTTTCATGTTATATGTTAATGATTTGGATGACAGAATTGATAGCTTTTTGGCTAAGTTTGTGGACAATATGAAGATACACGGAGGTGCAGGTAGCATTGAGGTAGGAGGGAATCCTCAGAATGACTCAGGAGAACAGGCAAATAAGTGACAGATGGAATATAGTGTAGGGAAGTAGACAGTCATCCACTTTGGTAGAAGGAATAAAGGCAGAGTATTTTCTAAACGGGGAGAAAATTCAGAAATTGGGAATGAGAATCAGGTTTAATATCATTGGCATGTGTCATGAAATTTGTTGACTTTGCGGCAACAGTACAGTGCAATACATAATAATAGAGAAAAAACTGAATTACAGTAAGTATATACAGTGACTATATAAAGTATGCACCCTCCTTGGACTTTTTCACGTTTTACAGTGGATTTAATTTGGCTTATTTTGACAACGAGCTTAGAGCGTGGATCAGTACTTGGAGCCATGATGTTGTGGCCATTACAGAGATTTGGATGGCTTGGGCAGGAATGGCTACTGAGAGACCCTGGCTATAGATGTTTCAGAAAGGACAGGAAGGGAGGCAAAGGAAGTGGGGACATGGCACTGCTGATCAGAGTTAATGTCACGGCTGCAGAAAAGGAGGATGTCATGGAGGGGTTGTCTATGGAGTCTCTGTGGGTGGAAGTTAGGAATAGGAAGGGGTCAATAACTCTACTGGGTGTTTTTTATAGACCTCCCAATAGTAACAGGGATATCGAGGAGCAGATAGGGAGACAGATTCTGGAATAGTGCAATAATAACAGGGCTGTCGTGATGAGACATTTTAATTTCCCCAATATTGATTGGCATCTCCCTAGAGCAAGGGGTTTAGAGAGGGTGGAGTTTGTTAGGTGTGTTCAGGAAGGCTTTCTGACACAATATATAGATAAGCCTACAAGAGGAGAGGCTGTACTTGATCTGGTATTGGGTAATGAACCTGGTCAGGTGTCAAGTCTCTCAGTGGGAGAGCATTTTGGAGATAATGATCACAATTCTATCTCCTTTGCCACAGCATTGGAGAGGGATAGGAACAGACAAGTCAGGAAAACATTTAAGAACATAGAGTAGTACAGCACAGTACAGGCCTTTCAGCCCACATTGTTGTGCTGACCCTCAAACCCTGCCTCCCATATAATCTCCCACCTTAAATTCCTCCATATACCTGTCTAGTGGTCTCTTAAATTTCACGAGTGTATCTGCCTCCACCACTGACTCAGGCAGTGCATTCCACGCACCAACCGCTCTCTGAGTAAAAAACCTTCCTCTAATATCCCCCTTGAACTTCCCACCCCTTACCTTAAAGCCATGTCCTCTTGATTTGAGCAGTGGTGTCCTGGGGAAGAGGCGCTGGCTGTCCACTCTATCTATTCCTCTTATTATCTTGTACACCTCTATCATGTCTCCTCTCATCCTCCTTCTCTCCAAAGAGTAAAGCCCTAGCTCCCTTAATCTCTGATCAATTGGAGTAAAGGGGAATATGAAGTTATCAGGCAGGAACTTGGAAGCATAAATTGGGAGCATATGTTTTCAGGGAAATGTACAGCAGAAATGTGGCAAATGTTCATGGGATATTTGCATGGCATTCTGCATAGGTATATTCCAATGAAACAGGGAAAGGATGGTAGGGTACAGGAACCATGGTGTACAAAAGCTGTTGGAAATCTAGTCAAGAAGAAAGGAAAAGGTTACGAAAGGTTAAAAAAAACTAGGTAATGATAGACATTTAGAAGATTATAAGGCCAGCAGGAAGGAGCTTAAGAATGAAATTAGGAGAGCCAGAAGGGGCCATGAGAAGGCCTTGGCGGAATGAATTAAGGAAAACCTCAAGGCATTCTACAAGTATGTGAAGAGCAAGCGGATAAGACGTGAGAGAATAGGACTAATCATGTGTGACAGTGGAAAAGTGTGTATGGAACCCGAGAAGGTAGCGGAGGTACTTAATGAATACTTTGCTTCAGTATTCATTACAGAAAAGGACCTTAGCAATTGTAGGGATGACTTACAGCAAACTGAAAAGCTTGAGCATATAGACATTAAGGAAAAGGATGTTCTGGAGCTTTTGGAAAGCATCGAGTTGGATAAGTCGCCAGGACCGGATGAGATGTACCCCAGGCTCCTGTGGGAGGCGAAGGAGGAGATTACTGAGCCTCTGGCGATGATCCTTGCAGCATCAATGGGGACGGAAGAGGTTCCAGAGGATTGGAGGGTTGCAGATGTTGTTCCCTTATTCAAGAAAGGGAGTAGAGATAGCCCAGGAAATTATAGACCAGTGGTCTTACTTCAGTGGTTGGTAAGTTGATGGAGAAGCAGAATTTAAGAACATTTGGAGCGGCATAATATGATTAGGAACAGTCAGCATGGCTTTGTCAAAGGCAGGTTGTGCCTTACGAGCCTGATTGAATTTTCTGAGGATGTGACTAAACACATTGACGAAGGTAGAGCAGTAGACGTAATCTACATGGATTTCAGCAAGGCATTTGATAAGGTACCCCATGCAAGGCTTATTGAGAAAGTAAAGTGGTATAGGATCCAAGGGGACATTGCTTTGTGGATCCAGAATTGGCTTGCCCACAGAAGGCAAAGAGTGGTTGTAGATGGGTCATATTCTGCATGGAGGCCAGTGACCAGTAGTGTGCCTCAGGGATCTGTTCTGGGACCCCTTTTCTTCGTGATGTTTATAAATGACCTGGATGAGGAAATGGAGGGATGGGTTAGTAAATTTGCTGATGACACAAAGGTTGGGGGTGTTGTGGATAGTATGGAGGGCTGTCAGAGGTTACAGCAGGACATTGATAGGATGCAAAACTGGGCTGAGAAGTGACAGATGGAATTCAATCCAGATAAGTGTGAGGTGGTTCATTTTGGTAGGTCAAATATGATGGCAGAATATAGTATTAATGGCAAGACTCTTGGCAGTGTGGAGGATCAGAGTCCATAGGACACTCAAAGATGCTGTGCAGGTTGACTCTGTGGTTAAGAAGGCATACGGTAAATTGGCCTTCATCAATCGTGGGACTGAGTTCAAGAGCTGAGAGGTAATGTTGCAGCTATATAGGACAATGGTTAGATTCCACTTGCAGTACTGTGCTCAGTTCTTGTCACCTCACTACAGGAAGGATGTGGAAACCATAGAAAGGGTGCAGAGGAGATTAACAAGGATGTTGCCTGGATTTGGGAGCATGCCTTTTGAGAATAGGTTCAGTGAACTTGGCTTTTTCTCCTTGGAGCGGCGGAGGATGAGAGGTGACCCGCTAGAGGTGTATAAGGTGATGACAGGAATTGACCGTGTGGATAGTCAGAGGCTTTTTCCCAGGGCTGAAATAGCTAACATGACAGGGCACAGTTTTAAGGTGCTTGGAAGTAGGTACAGAGGAGATGTCAGGGGTAAGTTTTTTTTACACAGAGAGTGGTGAGTGCGTGGAATGGGCTGCCAGCGACAGTGGTGGAAGCAGATACAATAGTGTCTTTTAAGAGACTCTTGGATTGGTACATGGAGCTTAGAAAAATAGAGGGCTATGGGTAACCCTAAGTAATTTCTAAATTAAGTACATGCTCGGCACAGCATTGTGGGCCAAAGGGCCTGTATTGTGCTGTCGGTTTTGTATGTTCTATATTCTATCAACAGAAAGCGACTCTTTCCTGTCAAAGTGAAAACAGATCTCTACAAATTGGTCTAAATTAATTACAAATATAAAACACAAACTAATTGTTTGCCTGAGTATTCAACCTCTTTAAGTTAGTATTCAGTAGATGCTCCTTTGGCAGCAATTACAACCTTGAGTCAATGTGGATCGGTCTCCATCAGCTTTGCACATCTGAACACTGCAATTTTTCCCCATTCTTCTTTACAAAACTGCTCAAGTTATATCAGATTGCATGGGGATCGTGAGTGAACAGCCCTCTTCAAGTCCAGCCACAATTTCTCAATTGGATTGAAGTCTGAACTCTGACTTGGTCATTCCAGGACATTAACTTTGTTGTTTTTAAGGCATTTCTGTGTAGCTTTGGCCTTATGCTTGAGGTCATTGTTTTGCTGGAAAACAAGTCTTCTCCCAAGTTGCAGTTCTCTTCCAGACTGCATTAGGTTTTCCTCCACCATTTTTCCCTCTACCTTAGCCAGCCTTGCAGGGCCTGCTGCACAGAAGCATCCCCATAGTCAGGATGGTGTCTTTTTGGCAATGTGCTGTGTTTACTCTGATGGCCAAGAAGCTCAATTTTGGTTTCATCAGACTATAGAACTTTCTTCCAGCTGACTTCAAAGTCTCCTACATGCCTCCTGGCAAACTCTAGCTGAGATATCATGTGATTTTTTTTTCCCCAACAGTGGCTTTTCTCTTTGCCACTCTCCCATAAAGTGACTGGTGAAGCACCCAGGCAACAGTTATATGTGCAGTCTCTCCCATCTCAGCCACTAACGCTTACAAGTCCTCCAGAGTTGTCATAGGTCTCTTGGTGGCCTCCCTCATCAGTCTCCTTCTAGCATGGCCACTCAGTTTTTGAGGATGGCCTGCTCTAGGCAGATTTACAGCTGTGCCATATTCTGTCCATTTCTTGATGATTGATTTAACTGTACTCTAAGGACATTCAGTGATTTGGAAATTTTCTTGTATCCATCTCCTGACCTGTGCTTTTCAATAACCTTTTCACAGAGTTGCTTGACGTGTTCTTTTGTCTTCATAAGAGCATAAGACATAGGAGCAAAATTAGGGCATAGACCATAAGACATAGGAGCAGAATGAGGGCATTTGGCCCATCGAGTTTGCTCCACCATTCAATCATGGGTGATCCTTTTTTCCCCTCTTCAGCTCTATTCCCCGGCCTACTTCCCGTAACCATCATTGCCGTGTCCAGTCAAGAACCTATCAATTTGTGCCTTAAATACACCCAATGACTTAACCTCCACAGCTACCTGTGGTAACAAATTCCACAAATTCACTACTCTCTGCCTAAAGAAATTTCTCCGCATGTTTTAAACGGACGTCCCTCGATCCTGAGACTGTGCCCTCCTGTCCTGGACTCCCCCACCATGGGAAACTTTCTTTCCACATCTACTCTGTCTAGGCCTTTCAATATTCATAAGGTTTCAATGAGATCCCCTCCTCATCCTAAATTCCAGTGAGTACCGACCCAGAGCTATCAAACGTTCCTCATATTACCCTTTCATTCCCAGAATCATGCTTGTGAACCTCCTCTGAATCCTTTCCAACGCCAGCACATCTTTTCTTAGATGGGGAGCCCAAAACTGTTCACAATACTCAAGGTGAAGCCTCACCAGTACCTTATAAATCCTCAATATCATACCCCTGCTCTTGTCTTCTAGATGTCTTGAAATTAACGTTAACATTGCATTTGCCTTCTTCACCACCAACTCTACCTGCAATTTAACCTTTAGGGTGTTCTGCACAAGAACTCCCAGGTCCCTTTGCATCTCATTTTTTTTTTTTTTGGGATTTTCTCCCAGTTTAGAAAATAGTCTGCACATTTATTTCTTCTACTGAAGTGCATGACCATTTGATTTGCCACTCTCTTGCCCATTCTCCTAATCTGTCCAAGTCTTTCTGCAGCCTTCCTGTTTCCTCAACATTCCTGCCCCTCCACCAATCTCCGTATCATCTGTAAACCTGGCAATAAAACCATCTATTCCATCATCTAAATCATTTATATACAACATAAAATGAAGCGGTCCCAATACCGACCCCTGCAAAACACCACTAGTCACTGGTGGCCAACCAGAAAATGATCCTTTTATTCCCACTCGCTGCCTCCTTCCAATCAGCCAATGCCCTAACCATGTCAGTAACTTTCCTGTCATACCATGGGCTCTTAACTAGGTAAGCAGCCTCACGTGTGACACCTTGTCAAAGGCCTTCTGAAAGCCCAAAACTGCAACATCTACTGCATCCCTTTTATCCATCCTACTTTTAATCTCAAAGAAGTCCAATAGACAAAATTTTCCCTGAAGGAAGCCATGTTGACTTTGTCCTATCTTGTCCTGTGTCACCAAGTACTCCAGAATCTCATCCTTAACAATTGACTCAAACATCTTCCCAACCACTGAGGTCAGGTTAACTGGTCTATAATTTCTTTCCTGCTGCCTCCCTCCTTTCTTAAAGAGGAGAGTGACATTTGCAATTTTCCATTGGCACTATGCTAGAGTCTAATGATTTTTGAATCTTCATGGTGTAGTTTTTGCCAGGACACTGACTCAGCAGCAGTTGGACCTTCCAGATACAGGTGTATTTTTACTACAATCAATTGAAACACCTTGACTACACACGGTGATCTCCATTTAACTAATTATGTGAATTCTACATTCAAATGGCTGCACCAGTGATGACTTGGTGTGTCATATTGAAGGGGCATGAATACTGAGGCAATCAATTATTTTGTGCTTTATATTCATAATTAATTTAGATCACTTTGTGGAAATCTGTTTTCACTTTGACATAAGTCTTTTTTTCTGTTGATCAGTGTCAAAAAAGCCAAATTAAATTTACTGTAATTCAATGTTGTAAAACATTAAAACTTCCAAGGAGGGTGAATACTTTTTAATCTGCACTGTATATATTAAATAGTTAAATTAAATAAGTAGTGCAAAAGTATAAATAAAAAAAGTAGGGAGATAGTGTTTATGGGTTCAATGTCCATTGAGAAATCAGGTGGTAGAGGGGAAAAGCTGTTCCTGAATCGTTGAGTATGTGCCTTCAGGCTTCTGTACCTCCTTCCTGATGTTAGTAATGAGAGCAAGGCATGACTTGGGTGATGGGGGTCATTAATGAAGGATGGCACCTTTTCGAGGCATCACCCTTGAAGATGTCTTGGAGACTCATGCTCATGATGGAGCTCACAAAGTTTATAACACTCTACAGCTTATTTTGATCCTATGCAGTAGCCCCCCCCCCCACCACCAGACAGTGATGCAGCCAGTTAGAATGCTCTCCACAGTACATCAGTAGAAATTTGAATGTTTCTGGAGACATACCAAATCTTCTCAAACTCCTAATGAAATATAGCCACTGTTGTGCCCTCTTCGTAACTGCATCAACATTTTGGGTTCAGGTTAGGTCCTCAGAGATATTGACACCCAGGAACTTGAAAATGCTCACTCTTTCCACTTCTGATCCCTCTACAAGGACTGGTATGTGTTTCCTTGTCTTACTCTTTCTGAATTCCACAATCAGTTCTTTGGTCTTACCAGTGTTGAGTGCAAGGTTGCTGCTGCGCCACCACTCAACTAGCTGATATATCTCGCTCCTGTACGCCCTCTCAATTCTGCCAACAATGGTTGTAACATCAGCAAATTTATAGATGCCATTTGAGCTGTGCCTAGCCACACAGTCACGGGCATATAGAGAGGAGAGTAGAGCACGAGGCACCATCCCTAAGGTGCGCCATTGTTGATTGTCAGCAAGGTCTCCATGTTGTTTCTAATCTGCACTGTGGTCTACCAGTTAGGAAGTTGAAGATCTAGTTGCAGAGGGGGATACAGAGGTCCAGGCTCCGGAGCTATTCGAACAGATCTGTAGGAATGAATGATGCAAAGGAACTTGGAAGTCCTCATAAAGGATTCCTTAAAAGTGAATCTGCAAGTTGAGTCAAGGCAAATGCAATAATAGTATTCATTTCAAGAGGACCTTAATATGAAAGCAAGGAAGTAATGCTGAGGCTTTATAAGGCATTGTTCAGACTGCATTTGGAGTACAGTGAGCAGTTTTGGGCCCTTTATCTAAGAAAAGATTGCCGGCATTGGAGAGGGTCCAGAAGAGGTTTATGAGAATGATTCTGGGAATGAAAAGATCAACCTATGAGGAGGGTCTGATGACTTTGGGCCAGTACTTGCCAGAGATTAGAAGAATGGGGGGGGGGGGAATCTCATTGACATCTAATTAATACTGAAAGGACTATATGAAGTGGATGTGGAGAGGATGATTCTTATAGTGGGAGAGTCTAGTACCAGAGGATACAGCCTCAGAGTAGAGGGACATCCCTTTAGAATAGCGATGAAGTGGAATTTTTTTAGCCAAAGAGTGGTGAAACTGTGGAATTCATTGCCATAGACAGCTGTGGAGGCCAAGTCATTGGGTATATTTAAAGAGGAGGTTGATAGATTCTTGATTAGTAAGGGTGTTAAAGGTTACAGGGAGAAGGCAGGAAAATGGGGTTGACAGGGACATGGATCAGCCATGATAGAATGGCAGAGCAGACTGGATGAGCCAAGTAGCCTAACTTTGCTCCTATGTCTCATGGTCTTACTTCTAATCTTATGACTGAAGGAAGGTCATTGATGAAGCAGCAGAAGATGGTTGGGCTAATGATACAATCCTGAAGAACTCCTGCAGAAATGTTCTGTGCCTGAGATGATTGACTTCCAAACACCACAGCTATCTTCTTTTGTTCTTGAGATGATTCCAATCATCAAACAAATTAACCTCCCAATCACCAACCTCTCCAGTTTAGCCAGAGCTCCTTGATGCCACACTCGATCAAACACTGCTTTAATGTCAAGGACAGTGAAAATTACGACTGAGGTGCTCAGGAAGCTTAATGGTCTGAGGTTGGATAAATCTCCTGGACCTGATGGAATGCACCCTCAGGTTCTGAAGGAAGTAGCTCGAGAGATTGCGGAGGCTTTAATAATGATCTTTCAAGAATCGATAGATTCTGGCATTGTACCGGATGACTGGAAAATTGCTAATGTTACTCCACTATTTAAGAAGGGTGGGAGGCAGCAGAAAGGAAACTATAGACCTGTTAGCCTGACATCAGTGGTTGGGAAGTAGTCAGAATCGATTGTTAGGGATGAGATTACGGCGTACCTGGACACACATGACAAGACAGGCCAAAGCCAGCATGGTTTCCTGAAAGGAAGTTCCTGCCTGACAAACCTACTGCAATTCTTTGAGGAAGTTACAAGCAGGGTTGACAAAGGAGATGCAGTAGACGTGATGTACTTGGATTTTCAGAAGGCCTTTGACAAGGTGCCACACATGAGGCTGGTTAGCAAGATAAGAGCCCATGGAATTACAGGGAAGTTACTAGCGTGGGTGGAGCATTGGCTGGTCGGCAGAAAACAGTGAGTGGGAATAAAGGGATCCTATTCTGCCTGGCTGCCAGTTACCAAGGGAGTTCCACAGGGGTCGGTGTTGGGACCGTTACCTTTCACAACGTAACGGTCCCAACACTGACCCCCGTGGAACTTTCTGTCGACTAGCTAATGCTCCAGGAACGAGAGGGTGACGTATGAGGAACGTCTGGCAGCTTTTTGGCTGTATTCCCTGGAGTTCAGGAAAATGAGGGGGGAATCTCATAGAAATATTCCAAATGTTAAAAGGCCTGATCAGATTAGATATGGCAAAGTTATTTCCCATGGTAGGGGAGTCTAGGACAAGAGGGCACAACCTCAGGATCAAAGGATGCCCTTTTAGAACTGAAATGCGGAGAAATTACTTTAGTCAGAGGGTGATAAATCTGTGGAATTTGTTGCCACAAGTGGCTGTGGAGGGCAAGTCACTGGGTGTATTTAAGGCAGAGGTAGATAGGTTCTTGATTAGCCAGGGCATCAAAGGGTATGGGGTGAAAGCAGGGGGATGGAGATGACTGGATGAAGTGGATCAGCCCATGATTGAATGGTGGAGCAGACAAGACAGGCCAAATGGCCTACTTCTGCTCCTAAATCTTATGGTCTTATTTTCACTTCACTTCTGGAGCTTAGCTCTTTTGTCCATGCTTGGAGTAAGGCTATAATAAGGTTAGGAACTGAGTGATTTTCTGGAACCCAAACGATGCTTCTGTGAGCAGGTTATTACTCAATAAATGCCACTTAAGAGCACAACTGATGATCCCTTACATAATTTTACTAACGAATAAGAGAGGAGTAATGGGTTGGTAATTGGACGGGTTGTATTTGTCCTGCTTCTTGTGGAAAGGACATACCCAAGCAATTTTCTACATTGCTGGGTAGATGCTGGATTCTGAAAGGGTCCCAGCAATCTGAAAAATCAGCAAACATAACAAAACTGTAGAAGAAAGGAAGGAGAAAACAGGAAGTGACTTGCCTGTGAGCCAAGCCATCATGGATTTTACATGCATTCAAGATAGAGACAGACATTTGTACTACAGGGGAAAATGATGGATTATGGGCAAGGGTAGAATGAAGTACTAAGGAAATGAAAACTGAGTATGCAGAAAAGCATAATATGATTATACAAATAGGTTTATAAAAAAATTAAGAAATGAATTTGAATTCTTCAAGGACACGGGCAGCTGGGCCAACAGTTGTGAATTAGTGGATGTGGTGCTTTTGGATTTCCAAGAAGTCGCTGGCTAAGGTGAAGGCTCATGGATTGAGGTTAAAATCTTAGTGTGAATAGAACCCTGTTTAACAAAAAGAAAACAGTAAAATCTATTTTGATGTGGCAAGCTGAATATTGTGCAGTGTCTCAGGAGTCAAGCCTGAGTGTATTAATCTATAACAATGTCTTGGACAAAAGGGACAAAGTGGAATGCATCCCAGTTTGCCAAAAATGCTCAGGTGGGAAAGAGCATACAAAAATAATCTACTAAAGGGTATAGTTTGATTAAGCCAGTGGGTAAAAAGGTAACAGATGATAAATGATTTAACTTAAGATTACTGACTGGTACAACAATGAGTAGGCAGGGTATTATTTAAATAATGTGAGATCATTAGATATTGGTGTTCGGAGATACCGGGGTGTCCTCATGCAAAGTTAGCATGTTGGGGAGGTAAATGGCAGATTAGAAAACATAGGAAATCACAGCACAATACAGGCTCTTTGGTCCACAAAGTTGTGCCGAACATGTCCCTACCTTAGAAGTACCTAGGATTACCCATAGCCCTCTATTTTTCTAAGCTCCATGTACCTACACGTCAGTGGTGGAGACAGATACACTAGTGAAGTTTAAGAGACTACTAGACAGGTATATGGAGGAATTTAAGGTGGGGGGTTATATGGGAGGCAGGGTTTGAGGGTCGGCACAACATTGTGAGTCAAAGGGCCTGTAATGCGCTGTACTATTCTATGTTCTACGTACCTATCCAAAAGTCTCCTAAAATACCCTGTTGAATCCGCCTCCACCACCGTTGCCGGCAGCCCATTCCACACACTCACCACTGAGTCAAAAAAACTTACCCCTGACATCTCCTCTGTACCTACTCCCAAGCACCTTAAACCTGTGCCCTCTTGTGGCAGCCATTTCAGCCCTGGGAAAAAGCCTCTGACTGTCCACACGATCGATGCCTCTCATCATCTTATAGACCTCTATCAGGTCACCTCTCATCCTCCGTCGCTCCAAGGAGAGAAGGCTGAGTTCACTCAACCTGTTTTCATAAGGCATGCTCCCCAATCCAGGCAACATCCTTGTAAATCTCTTCTACACCTTTTCTATGGTTTCCACATCATTCCTGTAGTGAGGTGACCAGAACAGAGCACAGTACTCAAGTGGGGTCTGACCAGGGTCCTATATAGCTGCAACATTACCTCTCAGCTCCTAAACTCAATCCCACGATTGATGAAGGCCAATGCACCATATGGCTTCTTAACCATAGAGTCAACTGCGCAGCTGCTTTGAGCGTCCTATGGACTCAGACCCCAAGATCCCTCTGATCCTCCACACTGCCAAGAGTCTTACCATTTATACTATATTCTGCTGTCATATTTGACCTACCAAAATGAACCACTTCACACTTATCTGGGTTGAACTCCATCTGCCACTTCTCAGCCCAGTTTTGCATCCTATCAATGTCCCGCTGCAACCTCCGACAGCCCTTCACACTATCCACAACACCCCTAACCTTTATATCATCAGCAAACTTACTAACCCATCCCTCCACTTCCTCATCCAGGTTATTTATAAAAATCACGAAGAGAAGGGGTCCCAGAACAGATCCCTGAGGCACACCACTGGTTACCGACCTCCATGCAGAATATGACCCATCTACAACCACTCTTTGCCTTCTGTGGGCAAGCCAGTTCTGGATCCACAAAGCAATGTCCCCTTGGATCCCATGCCTCCTTACTTTCCCAATAAGCCTTGCACGGGGTACCTTATCGAATGCCTTGCTGAAATCCATATACACTACATCTACTGTTTTTCCTTCATCAACATGTTTAGTCACATCCTCAAAAAATTCAATCAGGCTCGTGAGGCACAACCTGCCCTTGACAAAGCTACGCTGACTATTCCTAATCATATTATGCCTCTACAAATGTTCATAAATCCTGCCTCTCAGGATCTTCTCCATCAACTTACCAACCACTGAAGTAAGACTCACTGGTCTGTAATTTGCTGGGCTATCTCTACTCCCTTTCTTGAATAAGGGAACAACATCCGCAACCCTCCAATTCTCTGGAACCTCTCCCATCCCTATTGATGATGCAAAGATCATCGCCAGAGGCTCAGCAATCTCCTCCCTCACCTCCCACAGTAGCCTGGGTTACATCTCATCTGGTCCCGGCGACTTATCCAACTTGATGCTTTCCAAAAGCTCCAGCACATCCTCTTTCTTAATATCTACATGCTCAAGCTTTCCAGCCTGCTGCAAGTCATCACTATAATCACCAAGATCCCCTTCCATAGTGAATACTGAAGTATTCATTAAGTACCTCTGCTATTTCCTCCGGTTCCACACACACTTTCCCACTGCCACACTTGATAGGTCCTATTCTTTCACGTCTTATCCTCTTGCTCTTCACATACTTGTAGAATGCCTTAGGGTCTTCCTTAATCCTGTCCACCAAGGCCTTCTCATGGCCCCTTCTGGCTCTCCTAATTTCCTTTTAAGCTCCTTCTTGTTAGCCTTATAATCTTCTAGATCTCTAACATTACCTGGCTCTCTGAACCTTTTTTAAGCTTTTCTTTTCTTCTTGACTAGAGCCTTTGTACACCACAGTTCCTGTAACCTACCAGAACTTCCCTGTCTCATTGGAACGTACCTATGCAGAACTCCACACAAATATCCCCTGAACATTTGCCACATTTCTTCCATATTTTTCCCTGAGAACATCTGTTCCCAATTTAAACTTCCAAGTTCCTGCCTGATAGCCTCATAATTCCCCTTACTCCAATTAAACGCTTTTCTAACTTATCTGTTCCTATCTCTCTCCAATGCTATTGTAAAGGAGATAGAATTGTGATCACTATCTCCAAAATGTTCTCCCACTGAGAGAACTGACACCTGATCAGGTTCATTTCCCAATACCAAATCAAGTACAGTCTCTCCTCTTGTAGGCTTATCTACATATTGTGTCAAGAAACCTTCCTGAACACACCTAACAAACTCTACCCCATCTAAACCCCTTGTTCTAGGGAAATGCCAAGAGATATTTGGGAAATTAAAATCTCCCACCACGACAACTCTGTTATTATTAAATGATTGGTCTTCATTTCAAGGGAGATGGGATACAAAAGCAGGATTGCATTGTCACAACTCTACAGGACCAGTGACACCACATCCTGAGCACCGAATTGTTTTTAATCTTATTTAATAACACATTTGCTTTGGAGGCAGTGATTCCTTGTACAAAGCAGTGGTCCCAAGGATAATGTGTAAATTGGGTCTATAAGCTGTATTTTGAAGAATGTGAAGTAATCTCATTAAAAAGTTGGAAAATAGAGTTGAAGATAAAGATCAGATGTGCTATGATCTTACTGAATAACAGAATAGTTTCAAAAGAACCACAAGAGCTGTGCCTGTTCCTATCTTCCACACAAAGGACGATCCCACAAACAATACAGCAATGACCAGATAATACTCTTTTTAAATGGGGATAAATATTAGTTAGGACCAGAGGTTTGTTCAGTTACAAAATTAAAATCTAGTCCAAGCACAGGCAACCCAAATGCTCTTTTTTTAAATATCCAATCATCATTGTACTTTGATCTGTTTAAAGATGAACCATCAAGAGGACATACAATGGAAGAGGAAGCAAATCATCCTGAGTGAGATAAAGTACAGAGGTGAGCTATCAGGTTCAAATTGAACCTCAAATATTTTAAATCAGAATAAACACCTGACCAGAACCTTTTGCACAAATCACCAGGTTTTCACTGGGGAGCCAGATTCTGATCAAGACACCACAGTGAATTCTCCTTGTCCACTTAAATTCATTCCATCGGTTCTTTAATGGTCAATTAAGGAAGACTGGGGTCCTGTTTGGCATCCAACCTAAAAGGAACAAATACTTCTCAGCCGTTGATATTCCAGCAGCTTGGATTTCAACACACTGTGAACATGCAAAATCAAGCAAACCCATCATTCATTTTAACAAACTGCTTCTCTAAGGTTTTTGGCTTCAGGGTTTAGACACAACTATCAAGTCCTGAGAGGAATGTGTCTTGCAATTCAAAAATAAACTATGGCACTTATCCTCTGGGTGTTCCGGTCTCCTCCCACATTCCAAAGAAGTGTGGGCTGGTAGATTACTTGACCACTGTAAAATGCCCCTGGTGTGTTGGTTGGAGATAGTTTTTTTTTTAAATAGGAATGTGGGGAGAATTTTAAAAAAGTGGGATGAATGTAGAATTAGTGTAAAAGCATACTCAGTGGTCCATGCAGGCTCAGCAGGATTGAAGACCTGTTTCCATGCTGTATGACTTTACACACATACATTATAAATGCCTGCCAACATTCTTTTTTATCAAATTAGCAATAATAATACACTCATACAAGATATGCCACATTTTGTGAAGAACTTGCCTAAAGTAGATGAATTGCTCAAAGATTTCAATGATTGCTGTTCAAAAATAGGAAAAAAGCAACTTAAAGTAACAACACAAAAGGCTCACTGACATAACTTTGTTAATCCAGTATGCTCAAGCTTTTAACTTGATAACCAGGATTAATCCTTAGTACCTTTAAAAGGAAGAGATGGTCAAGAATAATTTAGCACCAAGGTCAACTCGCAAGAGATGCAGAAGCACTTCAAATTTCTCCATCACTTGTGCAAGAAAACTTGTCCATGTTCTCATGCTCCAGTTGTCAGAGCCGGAGAATATGGATGCAGTGAACTATATAGAAGCTACAATAATTTAATGAAAATAGAAATTAGGATAAGTGTCACACATGACAAAGAAATCTGCCCATGGCAGTAAGTGTCACACATAAACTAAAGTAGGAAACCTGTCAATTTCTGCAATGAAGAACCTCCAGAAAATTGTTCGGTTACAATTCTTAACAGTATTTCATGGAATTCAGCTTCTCAGGATGATACATATACAGAACTACCCTCTACCTACAGCACGTACGAATTTTCAGTCATTTTGATTTTGCTGCTTGCTCCCTGCAACCGCATGAACTTTCCCCTCCTACAACCAAGATCACTTTGTTACATACTTCAATAAGTGCATCTCACTGTACGTGCAGAACTTCATTTATAAGCAAATGGCAACAGTAAGCTTACCGACCCTATCAAACAAATGGCACTTATGTCACCAACCCTGAAGGGGAACTAAGAATTGGAGCCAGACACTGTTGGGAGCAAAACTGGAAAGACAGACAGACTTGACGTACAGTGCTTTTCACAACCACATGCTACCCATAAGCACATTTTTTTTTGGACAGCTTGTGAAGTTCTTTTGAAGCACAGCCACTGGTGTAAAGTAAGAAGCACACAAGCTAACATACTCCTACAAACAGCAACGTGAGAATAACCAGATAATGTGCAGAAGGTCAGTGACCTGAAAAATGAAATAAAACAGAAAATTCTGGAAACACTCAGCCAGTCAGGCAGTGACAATGGAAAGAGAAAGGTTAACATCTGAGGTCAAAGAGCCTGCATCAGAACTGGGAATAAGAAAATATTACTTAAGTTTGAGAGAGGGAGGAATATTACAAAAGGAATCATTTGATAGGGAGAAGCTAGGGTTGCCATGGAGATAAATTGTTGATGAAGCACCTGATTAACAGGTTTTATCAGCCCCTCTGCAGTATCCATCTCTTGACTTTAGCAATTAAGAAATAGATACTGCACCAAATCAGACCATACAACCCACTTAGTCCATAGTAACCACCAAATACTCATTTTTACACCAATTCTACCATAACCCATCTGTTTTTTTCAAAAAAAGGTATTGACAGAGAGATAACCATTGGTCAATACATTGGCAAGAGCTCTCCTTTTCTTTCAAATTGTGCTGAGTATTGTTTATGACCATCTATAAGAACAGATGGTGCCTCTGTTTAATAGCTCAACTGAAAGATGGTATTTCCAACAGTGTTATATTATGCTGCAGTACCAGCCAAGCATTTTGTACTCAAGACCCTGCCATTAATCCATTTAACATGGCTTTAATACATTTTTTTGTTTCAGAAACAAGAATGCTAGCCACCAGCAATAGAATCAAAAGATTGTTAAAAGTTACATCTTTACATTTCAGGCCAGGCAGCATCTCTAGGAAGCGGTACAGTTGACGTTTCGGGCCGAGACCCTTCGTCAGGACTGACTGAAAGAAGAGATAGTAAGAGATTTGAAAGTGGGAGGGGGAGGGGGAGATCCAAAATGATAGGAGAAGACAGGAGGGGGAGGGATGAAGCCAAGAGCTGGAAAGTTGATTGGCAAAAGGGCTATGAAAGGATCATGGGACAGGAGGCCCAGGGAGAAGGAAAAGGGGGAGGGGGGAAATCCCAGAGGATGGGCAAGGAGTATAGTGAGAGGGACAGAGGGAGAAAAAGAGAGAGAGAAAGAAAAAATATATATATTATAATAATAATAAATAAATAAATAACGGATGGGGTACGAAGGGGAGGTGGGGCATCAACAGAAGTTAGAGAAGTCAATGTTCATGCCATCAGGTTGGAGGCTACCCAGACAGAATATAAGGTGTTGTTCCTCCAATCTGAGTGTGGCTTTATCTTGACAGTAGAGGAGGCAGTGGATAGACATATCAGAATGGGAATGGGATGTGGAAGTAAAATGTGTGGCCACTGGGAGATCCTGCTTTCTCTGGCGGACAGAGCGTAGGTGTTCAGCGAAACAGTCTCCCAGCCTACGTCGGGTCTCGCCAATATATAGAAGGCCGCACCGGGAGCACCAGACGCAGTATATCACCACAGCCAACTGAAGTGTCGCCTCACCTGGAAGGATTGTCTGGGGCCCTGAATGGTGGTGAGGGAGGAACAGTCGTTCTATGGCTTGGCAATATCGGCCTAAAGTGCACTATGGTGACACCCAGCTCCATATTTCCACTACTCCACTGTCTTCACCTGGTCAAATTGCTTTTCCAACATCCAATGCTGAATAAATAGAAATATTTTCCGGCTGAGTCTTGGTAGGACCAGAGTTCCTGTTCATCTGTCCCTTACTACTGATATCTATCCATTTAAAACTGAACCAGTCTTTGTGCTGTTTGACCCTCATGTGAGCTTTGGACCACAAATCCACTCCATTGATATTATCTGTGCCCTCTGTGTTAACCTCTAGGCCTGTCTTTTCCTATGGACTCCTGGCAGTCTTCCCTTGTCCTACCCTTGTTATTTTTCAGTTCATAGGAGCTTTTCTTCCTGTCACTTAACTTGCACCAAGCCCCTTTACATATTATCCCTGAACTTGTAACTCATACTTAAGTAATACCTTGCTTTTTGAACTTTCAGTTTTTTTAAGTAGCTCAGTGGTCTTGCTCCATTGCTATACAAACCTCCAAGATCTCTTCATTCTGATTCTGGGTGGTCATCTTTTTAAAATATGTGTTGCCTTCATCTAACTTTAAGATTTTTAAAGGAATTCTTAAAATGGGGGTGCTTTGATGATGGATTTTTTTTCTCTTTGCATCTGCTATTTTCAACCTCAATATACCAACTTTGTGCCAAAATGGTAGTAAGCTGTTATTGGCCAGCTCGATTTAAAAAAAATCTTGACCAGGCTTGCATATGGTGCAATCACCATCTTCACACTGAGTCTTTCTATCCCTTTGGTAGTGCATTGGAGATGAGTTGGGCATGTAACAATATTATCTACAAGTCCATTGATTCTTGCTGGTTTAATATAGTATGTTTTCTGTGTTTCAGGAGAGCCCTTGGATTTTCATCCAGGTTCCTTTTTATGATTTTCTTCAATCACTGCCAAGTTGTTGAGCTTTGTTGTTGAGCTTTACTGTTGAGCAGGATATGCTTTCAAGTTAGAAATGTCATGACTTGTCATTCTAGCAGTGATATACTGGAACACCTGTGAGTACAACATTAAGCTTTTTAGTATTCATAAATCAGTTGAAAACAAAGGCTTGTATGAAGTCTTATCAGGATGCTGTGCATTACAAATACAGTATTTCATATTTCCTTACAAGATGGGAGGCTGTTCAGTCCATTGTATCTGTTGGCTCTTGGATTAATTCTATAAACTATTGTCCCTGTATTATCATCTGCTTGTCATGCACCCCCTTCCCCAAGCTCACTTCTCCTACCACTCACTTAACAGCTAGCGTATCTTTGGGATGTTTGTCCATTGTAAAGTTCACCCTGACAATGGAGAAAGAGGAAGGCAGGAAGGTGAAATTTGTAATCAATTCAAAGCTTGCATTATGGCTGTTAAGTATGAATTTTCAAGACATTTGGATTGTGGACCTCAAGTTTGGTTCTGTGTGTCTTGCTGGAATGATGAGTTTGATCAGGAGGCATGAGCATCAGTTGGATTAAGGTTGATCCATGTAGCACGGGCACACCTCTCAGAAGCAAGTAATGGCTTGCAACATTACCAAGTATGATCTGACATTATGTCATGCCCTTCTCTTACCTTCATTAATTACCTGAGAATTTATCTCAACGTTTCTCCTTTATTGTTTCTCTGTCCTCACATTAGCCTTCCTCTCAGCTTTCCTGCTCTGCTCTTGTATTTCTTCACCTTCTCTCCAGTATTTGGTTTTTGCATTTTGCCATGCAGGTCACCCAAATTCTCCATAGTCAAAATTGCCTTGTTCTTTTCAATACTGCCATTGATTCTTGGTAGTTTAGTCACATAACGTTCAAGCCCCAATCACCTTATCAAGTTAAACAGACTAATCCAGCGGTCCCCAACCACTGGGCCGCGGACTGGTACCGGGCCACAAAGCATGTGCGGAAACGATATGATTTGGCGATATGAGTCAGCTGCACCTTTCCTCATTCCCTGTCAAGCCCACTGATGAGCCATTACGCATGCGAGGTCATTACCCGCGCGTCATCCATGTCAGCGCGGGAAGGAGATCAACTCCTTAAGCTTGCAAATGACGGCGGGCTGAAAAGTATATTTGACATAACATCTCTGCCGGCATTTTGGATCAAAGTCAAGGCTAAATATCCTGAGATAGCCACGAAAGCACTGAAAACGTTGCTTCCATTTCCAACATTTTTCTGCGAAGCGGAGTTTTCTGCAATGAATGCAACGAAAACTAAATTGCGGAATAGACTGGACATAAGGAACCCCGTTCGAGTACAGTATTGCTGTCTCCCATCACCCCTCGATAGGACCGTCTTGTTGCAGGAAAACAAGCTAGGGGCTCCCACTGATTCAGCAATATTGGTGTGTTGCAATTATTTTATACGCCTTTCTAGTCTGTGCCGAACGCTACTCTCACCTAGTCCCACCGACCTGTACTCAGCCCATAACCCTCCATTCCTTTCCTGTCCATATACCTATCCAATTTTTCTTTAAATAATAATATCGAACCTGCCTCTACCACTTCTGCTGAAAGTTCGTTCAACACTTACTTCAAGCTCTCTGTCCTCCCCTGATAATTGACTTATCACTATATTCATGCGAGGAAAATATGTTCTGTGCTTAATATTAAATTCGTTAGATAAACCCTTTTAGAAAGGAAATTGAGTGTATTAACCACTTATCACCTATATTCTGGTCGTGATTAACACCACCCCCCTCACCCGAACAGAATCGCCAAAAACGATTTGCAGAGAGAAAAAAAAAAATCGGCAGGTACACGCATGCGCACTGGTGCCCGCGCAGGGCTTCATGGTCATTGTAGTCTTTCTCTGGGTAAACACAACGTATTTGACTGCTACTCTTGTCCGTTGGCAACCCTACCCTCCCCCACCTCCCCCCCGGGTTGGCCGGTCCGCAAGAATATTGTCAATATTAAACCGGTCCGCAGTGCAAAAAAGGTTGGGGACCCCTGGACTAATCCATATATTCCCATTTGATTTTATGGTAACTAATAAATGGAAGTGTAAAGATGCAAACACGAGGAAATCTGCAGATGCTGGAAATTCAAGCAACACACATAAAAGTTGCTGGTGAATGCAGCAGGCCAGGCAGCATCTCTAGAAAGAGGTACAGTTGACGTTTCGGGCCGAGACCCTTCGTCACAGAACAATTGTGGAAAGACAAAAATTAGTGGTGTAGGAAAAGTTAGAGACGTCATTGCAAATAGTTCTCTGTTCTCAACTGGAGAGAAAGGAAATAAGCCAGCCAGAGGCAATCCATATAGCTGGAAGATGGTCAATAGCCATTTTAGTTGACAATGTGGTCAACCTTGCCATAAGGCAACATACAGGACAAGAAAGGAAGTAAAAGAGACTATGACAGAATGGACATATTCAAATTGAGTTCCAGGAAAGATGGGCACAAATTTGAGCAGCTATGATAGGGAGCTTAAAGCAAAAGGGTAACCAGGAAAAGAATAGGTCCCCTTAAGAATCAGTGTGGTCATCCATGTATGAAGTAAAGGGAGACAGGCAAGGTATAAAATTAATATCTCTTGTTTGTATTTATCATGAAGATGATCTGGAAGCTAGGTAATTAAAGGAAGAGAACAGTGATGACCTGAAACATATCAACATCACGAAAAAAGTGATGGTAATATTGAGGCACGTACAAGTGGATAAAGCCCTGAGGCCTGATCAAATGTGTTCTACAACATTACGGGAAGAAAGGGAAAAGTTGCAGGAGCTCTGGCAGAGGGTGAGATGCCAGAAGACTAGAGAATTGCTAATGCTGTGCCTTTAGGGGCTACAAGGTCAAGTCTGGGAACCACAGGCTGGTGAGCCTAACACAGGTGGTGGGAAAATTACCTGGAGGGGATTCTGAAAGACAGGATCTACTTTAATTTGGAAAGGCAAGGACTGAAGTTGTGAGAAAGCACATCTCTTGAATTTGATTCAGTAGTTTTTTTTTTGAAGAAGAGGTGACTAAGGGGATTGAAGAAGGCAGCAGATGTTGGCAAAAGCCTTGCTAAAGTCCACATAGACAAGGCCTTACATGGTAGGCTGACATGAAAGGTTAGATCACATGGGATCCAGAGCAAGACAGCCGATTGGATTCAACGTTGGCTGAGTGGAAGGAGGCCGAGGGAGGTAGTGTAGGGCTGCTGTTCAAATTGGAGGCCTCTGACTGATGGCATGCTGCAGGGATTGGTGTTGGGCCCCTTGTTTGTCATTTATATTAATGATTTAGACAAGAATGCAGGTGGAATGCAAGTTTGCAGATGACACAAAAATTGGTGGGGCGGTGGACAATGACATTTGTCTAAGGTTACAAGATCTAGATCAACAAGGAAAATGGGCCATGAAATGACAGATTGAATTTAACTTGGACAAAGGTAAAATGATGCACTTAGAGAAGTTAAACCAGGGTAGGACATGCACAGTGAATAAAAAGGCCTTGGGGATTGTTGTGTAACAGGGTGACCTAGGGGTACAATAAAATAGTTCCCTGAAAGTGGCAACACAGATAGACAAGCTGGTGAAGAAAGCAAATAGCATGCTTGCCTTCATCAGATGGGGAGCAGTATAAAAGTTGGGACATCATATTACAACTGTAAAAGATGTTATTGAGACCTGATTGCTATACTATAGGAAGCTAGAGAGAATGCAAAAGGATTCACAAGGATGCTGCTGGGACACCGGTTATAAGGAGGGACTGGATAGACTGTTTTCCCTGGAGCGAAGGAGTCTGAGCAGTGACCTTGCAAAGACTTCTAAGATCATGAGGGGCATAGATAAAATGGATTGCTAGTTCCCCACCTCCCCCACCCCTGGGTAGGGTAATCCAAAATTAGTGGGCATCGGTTTAAGGTGAGAGGGGAACAATTCAAAGGAGACTTGAGGGACAGAGTTTTTTCACTCAGAGGGTAGTGGCCTATGGAATGAGTTGCTGGAGAAACTGGCAGAGGCAAGTACAAGTACAATGCTTAAAAGACATTTGACAGGTACATGGATAGAAAAAGTTCAGAGGATATGGGCCAAATGCAGGCAAATGGGACTAGCTCAGGAAGCCACTTGATTAGTATGCAGGGATTGTATAGAAGGGCTTATCTCCACACTGCATAACTCTCTAATTGAGTTGCAAGGCCAAACAGGTCAAAACCAAGATTACAGATCAAACTTCAAGTACCACAAGTACTCATGCAAGTTTTCATCACCAGAAGAGCAATTCTAATACTCAGAATTTATTGGAAAGACTGGGAAATGGGGTACATGAAAGTAAAAGTGAGTAATTAAATATATGAACATTTTGAACTTGCTATGTTGGTGCTGGAATGGGTGGCAACACTTGCAGGACTGCCCCCAGGCACATCCTTAGGCTGTGTTGGTTGTTAGCGCAAATGACATAGTTTATTGTACGCTTCAATGTACATGTAACAAACAAATCTGAATAGTTATTACAATATGTGCCTATTCACTGACTAATCAGTCATACAATAATCACCATGTTACATACACGATTTGCTTGCGATCATGTTCTAAAATGCAAACAAGACAAGCTTGCTTGCTTGATTTCAAAAGACTTGGAATAAATGGCATAGAAGTATGTTATCCCATACCTTAAAAGGAATAGATTGTAATGTTTCACTTAAGCTGCACCTTCAGAAAGTGCTTGTTAATGGCACTTCCAGCAACTCACACCAGTTCGCCACCACACATTCGACTATTTGGTTCTTGAACCAACAGCACAAGCTTAACCACAACCTCAGTATAGGTGACCCCACTTTTCGAACATTCGCTTTACGAAAACTCACTGTTACGAATGACCTAAATTAGTTACCTGTTTTCACTAACAGAAGGTGTTTTCACTGTTACAAAGAAAAGCAGTGCGCGATAAAAAAAAAGGCAGCGCGCGCCCCAAGCAGCCACTCTCCCCCAGATTCGGAACAGCATTGCTTAAACACATGTCTGTGAGCAGCCATTTGCAAGATGAGTTAAGGTATCGGAAAAGCCTAAAAGAGCTCATAAGGGTGTTACACTTAGCGTAAAACTAGACATAATTAAGCGTTTCGATCGTGGTGAACGAAGTAAGGACAAAGTGAGTTTGGCTTGTGGAAGTTGATGAAGATGATGTTGGCAACCCATGACCAAGAACTGATAGATGAAGAGCTGATGCAATTGGAAGAGGAAAGGATTACAGTCGAAACCGAATGAGTAATGATAAAGTACGACTTTAATTTTGAAAGGGTACGTCAGTTTAGAGCATATTTGCAAGATGCTTTGAGTCCTTACAAAGAACTGTATGATCTAAAAATGCGTGTGGCTAAGCAGTCAAGCAAGCCTTCCACATCAGCCACAGCAGACGACGAACCTCAACCTTCAACATCAAGGCAGGCAGAGATAGGAGAAGGTGACCTGCCTGCCCTGATTGACGATGAGATGACACCCCATGTCCCACCACCCCAGCCCCCAGGCCGCGGACAGATACTGATTCGCGGAGAATGCAGCGGTAGCCGGGAGGCACACAGCACATCTTTAAGAAAAAGCCGAAATAAACAAGCTAATTAATTAGGTGCCGCCCAGCAAGTAATTGTCGGCCCAGATCAGAGCCAATTGCCGATTGCATCACCTCTGATCTGGGCCGACATTTATGTGCCAGGCGGCACCTAATTAATTAGCATGTTTATTTCGGCTTTTTTCTTAAAGATGTGCTGGGTGCCTTCTGGCTACTGCTGTACCCCTGCATGCTTCGTGGATCGGAATCGGTTCGCTGCCCGGAGGGTGGGGGCCACTGCACCACCCAAACTCCAACGACTCAGTCTAACATACCATCATCAGTGTGCTCACTGTCTTCCCGATTCCCATAAGTGATACTACACTGTACATACATTATTTCTACTTTATATCAGCTGTGTATTTTTAAGTGTTATTTGGTATGACTTGGCAGCTTCATAGCTTAAAGGTTACTGGAGAGTGCTTGCGCCGTGTTTCCGCCGACGGGGCTTGCGCCGTGTTCTTGCCGACGGCGCTTGCATGAGATTTTCGCTACGGAGAACAGTTCAGGCAATGATTGTGTAAAAGTATTTCTATTTTATATAGGCTGTGTATTTATCATATCATTCCTGCTTTTACTATATGTTACTGTTATTTTAGATTTTATGTGTTATTTGGCATGATTTGGTAGGTTATTTTTGGGTCTGCGAACGCTCACAAAATTTTCCCATATAAATAAATGGTAATTGCTTCTTCGCTTTACGACATTCTGGCTTACAAACTGTTTCATAGGAATGCTCTACCTTCGGATGGCGGGGGAAACCTGTATAGCAACACCGTGACCACTTTGCACTATAATGGACTGTTTTGTTTCTGGTCCAATTGGGCTCTTTCTTGTAAAAATTGTGTATATGCTTAATATATGTTTCCCTGTGAATGCTATTTATATGATACTTTGTACCTGTGATGCTGCTGCAAGTAAATTTTTCATTGTGCCTGGCATTCATGTACTTGTGTATATGACAATAAACTCAAATTTGACATATAAAATTACTAAATGATTGCTGACACTCAACTGTTTTACTTTATGAAAATGAAACTCACACAGATTAAAAAAAATCACAGTGAATGAAGACTAAAACACACAAGAAAAAGTTAGGATTTGCATTTAAAGCCATCAGGATGCTAAGAAGAACAAATTAATTCTGAAATCTCACTCCTAGGTAGCAAATTGTTCCCAGATGCTTTGAATATGCAACTTTTTTGCTTTTTCAATTTTTCTGAAACTAAATTATTTCTTTTTTGCATAAAATGTGAAAATTTCATAATTTGCTTTAATTGTTCATAACTTATTATATGATAGGATAAAATTGCAGCTAATTGCAGATGGTAAGGAAAGCAAATGCAATGTTACAATTAATTTCAAATGGTGTAGAATACAAGAGCAGGGATATGCTGCTGAGGCTTGAAAGGTGCTGGTGAGGCCTCACCTTGAGAATTGTGAACAGTTTTGGACTCCTGATCCAAGAACAGATGTGTTGGCATTGGAGAGGGTTAAGAGGTTCCCAAGGATGATTCCGGGAATGAAAGGGTTATCATATGAGGGATGTTTGAAGGGTCTGGATCTATACTCATCGGAATTTAGAAGGATGGGGGGGGGGGGGGGGAAGAATCTCATTGAAACCTTTTGAATGTTGAAAGGCCTAGACAGAGTAGGTGTGGAAAGTATGTTTCCCTTGGTGTGGGGGGTGGGGGGGAGGGTCCTCAGACAACTGGGCACAGCCTCTGGATAGAGGGGTATCCATTTAAAACAAAGATGTGGAGAAATTTCTTTAGCCAGAGGGTGGTGAATTTGTGGAATTTGTTACCACAGGCAGCTGGGTGTACTTACGGCAGAGATTAATAGGTTCTTGATCGGCCACAATAGGGAGAAGGCCAAGGAGTCGGTTGGGGGGGGGGGGGGGTTTAGAAAAAGGATCAGCCATGATTGAGTGGTGGAGCAGACTCGACAGGCCAAATGGCCTAATTCTGCTCCCATGTCTTAGGTCTTATGATCTTTAGATTCTAAGATCCTAACCTTCTCAGATGTCAACCTGCACTTCCCAGCTGCATAAAATTTTTCAGTTGACAGAAGGGGAGATGAATATCCAATTTACAAGACAGACTTCAGTGTTCTCTGCTCCAGCAAATTCTAATCTGCTCTTTTAGTTAGGACAATCAGTCTCACAATCAAATGACTTGCCCACATTTATCTAATGTCAGATAAACACGAGCTAAACTTTCATTTATGGAAACAAAGATCCTAGATTCTGATGGACCTACTCATTTCACTACAGAATTTTTTTAAAAAAACATTTGTGAAGCTTGTGTGTTAACTGTGAAATCAATACACCAAAAAAGTGTCATCTATATTAAATGTTAGAAATAAACTAAAAATGCTTCTCTATTCATCCTCAGAAAATCAATTCTGGCTCCTAGAGATTCATGATTGACTATATAACAACAGCCTCAAAAGTGCTTAATGTGTGAAACCAATGAATAGTTTAAAAAAAAAGTAGACATACCACTCAAAGAACGGCTGGGTGAAGAGTGCTGACTGTTGGGTGTGCTCACTGTTGGACCCACCATTGCCCCAGGGAATTCTTTGTCCATTGAAGAGTCACCGTTTCCTGTATGATAATAAAAGATTTTTTTATATAAACACAAGAACTGTAATTTCCAAGGATTACCATTAAATTTTTCAAAACACACTTACACACGGAAAAAAACTGAAAAATGAAATTCAGTATGTAACGTGGATGCAAGTAATAGTACACTGTTGATTTACACTGGGAATTTCCATTTCCAAAAATATAAAAAGGCTCAAATCAAGATTTGGTCTGAGGACTCAACTGCATACCCAAAAACTAGACCACTAAAAACACAGTACCATTGTGACACAGTTTCAAACTGAAACAGCCATTCTAGATTTTTGGGGTCAATACCATCACTGCAAGAGTACGATAATTCTAGACAATAGTTGATCCACATACCAAACACTTTAGTAACTTCTTATATGGTACCAGCATTTATGTCTGATACATGGCCAAGACTTGGATACAGAACACTGATCAAGGCTCAACACATAATTAAGGATCTTGATACTCAGTTCACTTGCTATATTTTAAATGCATTGCCCAATTTCACTGCAGCACACAAGATAGCTAATCTTTCACTCATTAATAGATGCATCTAAGAAAGGTTTTTTTTTTGTAATTAGATTCCACTGCAGTGTCAGAGATTTACTGGATAGAGGCAGAAATCTTGCACATTAGTCAGTCGGCATAGTTCCACATAGAATTATTGATCTTAAACGTTGTATTATTAATCATGCTTTTCCCAATGTTCATTAGGATTTGAATCCATTTACTTGGCAATCTTTTGCACTTGCACAGTTAGAAAATCAAAATTCCAATCTTAAAAATAAAGCTCATCTATAAAAGTATGTGTCCTCTAACATCACACAAGGGAAAAGTGCACATCGTATATGAACTGCTTGCACTCTGAACTCCAAAAAATTTAGCATTTTCTTCATTTCGACTTCCAAAACAGCAATAAATCGAGGTGTTCAATTTGCATTGAAAAAAATCAATCCTTTTTCTTATAAGCAGCATAACAAAAGTTCATTTTTAAAGAAAGGAAACAGCTTAGTTAATTCTCACACTGAAGATCTTTTTCTATTAATTAAATGAACTACCAGCTGGAGAGAGACTAGCAGTTCACACAATCTGCCAACCTTATCCAGTTATCCAGCAGCTTTTATCTTGATACAGACCACTTTGAATCTAATTGAAAAAGGTCAAATTAATTTTAAAACCAACAAAATGGCACAGAGAATCTGGAATGAGCAAAGAACAAACACAAGTAAGGCTTGATGACGACGACAAAAAAAAGGTCCTTCAACCCTTGGTCAAGCTAATAATCTATAAAGCAACAGCTGTTACTTATAAAACAAATACTGTAACAAATTCAACATTTGCTAAAACAAAATTCTCTAACATAATACTCCACATTCATAAATTGATACAGTTCAAATTTTGCTTTGTTGGTTGTGTGTCAGTTTATAACCAAAATCTCAAAAATGCATGAAAATGTTTTACTGAAAACAGAGTAAAAATGAGTTACAGAAATTTAGCCATTATATTACTTAGATTGTGAAAATTACCAGAATTTCAGCTCTCAATTTCAGTCAATAAAATATTAATTTTAAGGAGGGAACAGAGAAACTGTTCTGTTTTGCTACATTATTCTTTATCATTATGTCGTCAGTTGACCAAGCCATTCTCTTCTAGCATTTCTTCATTGTCCAGTACTGTTGAAATGAATTTGTATGACCACTCTTAATTTCTAATCATAGCTAGAACAACACCATCACTGGCTACCCTTTCTATCTTTACAGAAGCACCAGCTCTCAAGTTTGAACACTTCCTTGGCTATTCAGCATCATGTGCTGACATCACTTATGGATATTGAGTCAACCAACTTCAACATGTGCTGCAGACAAACCCAATGTCACATCTCCCCTACCTTGATCCATTCATTGGAGTGTCTACCCGTTTGACTCGAGTAACCAGCTCTATATCCTCACCATCACAATCTGCTTCTACTGCCATAATATTATTGCCCATCTTCCCCCATGGCGCAGTCAACCTACCAGTAAAAGTCATTCACATCGTCAGCACAATGTTCAACCAGTTCAAGACACATAATTTGTCTTCATTCTTCTACAAGTTCTACACTTTCCACTACTGAGCAAATCACTCAAATCAGCACCATACTCACTGCCCCTTAAATAATTCTAAATCTTTTCTGCTCCCATCTCCCTGGAAAACAATAGAGAGAGAAAAAAAAAACTGCCTCACATTGAAAGTTCTAAGAAATATCAACTTGCATTTTTCTATGTTAAATGCCTATTATAAAAAGTGCAAAATTACTTCAGATGTAGTCAAAAAGACACCGGGAGAACTATAACGTGATAGGTTTCATGGAGGTTTATAAAAAAAATAGATGAAGCAACCCAACAGTATAGAACTGGTTAAGTGTAAAGGTGGAGTTGAGTATTAACAGGGCAAACAAAGAAGCCACCCTCATGTGGATCATAGGGCATCACAAGGATGCGGAGCAAGCAGCAACCAAATATAGACCCTAAGAAATTAATGGGAGACATGGCGCAAATAAATGGATAAGTTAGAATAGAATACGGCGCCACTGTAGCGTAGCAGTTAGCTCAATGATATCACAGCACAGAGCATTCCAGAATTCAGGAATTTAATGCCAGTGCCGTTCTGTAAAGTGTCTATGTATGTCGTTCCTATGGAATGCACTGGTTTTCTCCCAGAGACCAATGATGTACCCGGTAGATTAGTGGGTTATTGTAAATTGTCCCATAATTAGGTTAAAGTTAATCAGGTTTATCTGGGATGGCGTGGCTCAAAGTGCCAAAAGGGCCTACTTGGCACTGTATCACTAAAATAAAAATAAATAGAAGCAAGAATGATCCAATTGAGCAGAAAACATTTGAGGCACTGAAGGATGGTATAGTCCAGCATGTGGAAGATAGTTGGAATAGTTAAGTGGTATGCTCAGTTATATATGTGACTCTGATTAGGACCATTTCAGTCAGTTCTGCAGCTGTTTTATTAGAATAATGCACCTGTAATTGGAAAGTAGAGTAAAATCAAGCAACCCAAAAGCTATGAAGGAAACAGATTAAAAACAGGAGAAACTGATCAGAGACACTTCAAGGTGTCTTATTTTGAAGAGGATAGAATGATAGCAACCAACTTGAAAGGGAAAATGATGTCTCTATAATGAGACTACTTACTTTGTGAACTACAATAGTGTTTCAAGAAGGGAATATGGATGGACATGGAGTTCCAACGTTCAGAAAATAGAAGCTTGTTGGAGGCAAAGAAGGAAACCAGGCAAAAAACTGGATAATGTGGAGGAAGGAATGAACAAAAATGAAAATCAGGTAGGAAGATGCAAGGGGGGAAAGATACAAGGCGATGGTTGAAAACCAGTCTTTTGCAATCAAAATAATGATCGGAGAATACCATTAATAATATGGATTGAAAAGCATAAATGGAGTTGGGGAGGTAAGCGGAGGAGACAGAGAAAGGAAAAGGGGGGAGGCAAAGGTTTAGAAAGGACAGAGCCTCAGTGAACTCAAAGAAGGGATAGCAAGTGGAGATAAAGGCTAAAGTTATCAAAGATGATCTCAAACTGAAGGCTGAGGGTGGATCTCACGGAGAATTTTAAAGTAAAGCAAAGCATAGAAAATATGAAGCACTCAAATAAGAATCACCAGAGAAACTTGAAAGTGTATAGGTAAGAGAAAAAATAACATATCACAGCAGTTTGGTCAGGTCAGATAATATGATACATACAAGGTAGGTAGGTTAAATTCCACCACCCAATTGCAAAGTTCCTATGACAATCAATGCCATCATGCCAGGATGTCAAGGGCCTGCAGCCAAACCTTTAACAGCGCTGAGAAATTTGTCAACAGATTGACAGAGGTGTTGGATTTGAGAGTGTGGTCAATGAATGGGACATGAAACTGGTGAATGAGATTAAGTGAGATTAACTCCCTTATAGCAGACTGTGCATGAAGGTCTTCAAGGGAAAGTTGGCATGTCTGGGAATGAGAAAGAAGAGGAGAAAACACCTGTAGATAATCCAAAAGCAAAAAGGGAAGTAGAAAGGATAAGTTTTATGTCACAAAGTCAGAGAAATACAGCACAGAAACAGGCCCTTTGGCCTATCTAGTCCATGCCAAAACGATTTAAACTGCCACATCCCATCGACCAGAGTCCTCCATAGTCCTACAATCCACGTATCTATCCAGACTTCTCTTAAACATTGAAATCGAGCTTGCATGCGCCACTTGTGCTGGCAGCTCATCCCACACTCTCACAATCCTCTGAGTGAAGAAGTTTCCCCTCATGTTCACCCTAAACTTCTCACCTTTCACCCTTAGTCCATGACCTCTGGTTGTAGTCCCACCCAATTTCAGTGAAAAAAGTTTGCTTGCATTTACCCTATCTATACCCCTCATAATTTTGTATACCTCTATCAAATCTCCTCTCAATCTTCTATGTTCTAAATAATAGTCCTAATCTATTTAATGTATTCAATCTTTCCCTATAACTCAGGTCCTCCAGACCCTGCAACATCCTTGTAAATTTTCTCTGTACTCTTTCAACCTTGTTTACATCATTCCTGTTGGTAGGTGACCAAACTGCAAACAATACTCTAAATTAGGTCTCACCAACGTCTTTTACAACTTCAACATAACATCCCAATTCCTGTACTCAATAATTAGATTTATGAAGGCCAATGTGCCAAAAACTTTCAACGCCACTTTCAACGAATTATGTACCTGTATTCTCAGATCCCTTTGTTCTACCACACTCCTCAGTGCCCTACCGTTCACTGTGTAAGTCCTACCCTGGTTGGTCCTACCAAAGTGCAACACCTCACACTTGGCTGCATTACCAATTCCAATCTCCATTTTTCACCCCATTTTTCCAGCTGATGCAGATCCCTCTGCAAGTCATGATAGGCTTCCTTACTGTCCACTGCACCCCCAATCTTGGTGTCATCCGCAGATTTGATGATTCAGTTAATCACATTATCATCCAAATCATTGATATAGATGACAAATAACAAAGGACCCAGCACTGATCCCTGCGGCACACCACTAGTCACAGGCCTCAAGTCAGAGAGGCAACCCTCTACTACCACTCTCTGGCTTCTCCCACAAAGCCAATGTCTAATCCAGTTTGCTACCTCATCCTGAATGCTGAGCAACTAAGCCTTCTTGACCAGCCTCCCACACAGGATCTTGTCAAATGCCTTACTAAAATCCATGTAGACAATATCGCTGCCTTGCCTTCATCCACTTTCCCAGTAACTTCCTTGAAAAACTCTTAAGATTGGTCATACATTACCTACCACACACAAAGCCATGTTGATCATCCTTAATCAGTCCATGTCTATCCAAATGATTATATATCCGGTCCCTTAGAATACCTTCCAATAACTTTTCCACAACTGATGTCAGGAAGGAATACAAAATGTGGGCACAAATTAACACATAGGAAATTGAGGTTACAAAGGCATGGCTGAGGTTGCAAGAAACAAGTCTTGCTCATCAATATGTACTTGTCAGTGAAACACCCCAATTCACAATTTCTTTTGAAATTCTTTTTTAAAGAGACAACCTGAACAACTCAAAGTTTTAATGTGGGAATGGCAACTCAGTTTTCATTATCATAGGTTTGGAAGCAAAAATAATAGCATCAGACTTCTTAATTTCTGAAAATGATAGCTATTACATAACAAATATACTGGCTGCAAGTTTAAATTGCAATCAGAAGAATGAAAAATACCTAGTGCACTTTCACCCAAGTCCCAAATTAGCTCTCCACTTTTGGAGTGGAGAAGGCAAAGCATATCAAATGGTTATGTAGTCTAAGAGCAGATCATAACTATATTATCCCAGAACCAATGGAGTCACCCTGATAAGAAATTGCAATGATTAACGTTATTTCCTACCAGCAACGTTCCCAAAGATGGATCTTGAAGAAATTACTCTGGCTAGGTTTTCGCTAATTGTTTTCTATATTTAATGATATCTCTTCTGCAAATAATCTCAGTCTCTTTCCCCTTATAATCCATATGGTTTGACCACCAGGGCCATTGGTGGGTATTTCTCGTCTATTACTGAAACTGTTCTTCCTGTAGCCACAAGGCAGTGTTTAGCAATAGCCCAACACTTGGAACTTTTCCCAATCCCAAGTCTAAAGCTCCCAATTTCTGCTCAACATATCCAAGCATGGCATTACTCAAACTCAGTACTGCAGTCAATGCAAAATCAATTCTGCACCCTCTCATCACAAGAGCTCCATGTGTTTTTGACAAAAAAGGGGCATAATTCTGAAGCACAGTTAACATACACATTTATTGACATGACTTTACATTTGTCATTTATATGCATTAAACTTTATTTGGTTAAAGTAACAGCAGCTCAAGTGATTCCCTTCAATTGCAAGGGAAGCCAGACAGCTGCATGATAGCAGAAGCCAAGTAGAGTGGCAGCTGCCAAATTTTAGCACCACAGTACACACTCTAGCTTGCCAGTAGTTATTACATTTTCAACTCTTACATTTAACGCGATTGGTTGAAATTAATCTCAGCCTTTGTATTTCTGTTAAATTTGTGACTTGTCAACATAAACTAGGTTAAGACATCTCTTCACAATTTGCATTGCTGGTACTTAAAGGGATAAACAATCATTGCTTAAGTCTAGAATTCAAGATGTCCACCTCCTAATAAGTTTACAAAGATTTGTTAAAATACTAATTAAACCTTTAATTAATGAACAATGAAATTCCTATATTTCACACATAGAAGAACTGGACACCATATCTGATTCATAGACATTCAGTTAAATTTATTTGTTCCATACCTCCAGGTGCATTCTGTTTTATAATTTTACATCGCTGTGAAAGGCAAGGACTCTAACTGACTATGGATTAACACTAGCTGTTTGAAGCCAAGGGTTTAAATGGTTGGCCACAATGAAGTGCCAATCTACACAAAATATTTGCTCAAATGAACTGCCAATTTTTGAAACAAAAAGAGAGGGGTGGACAAGTTAAGAAGAGTTCATAAAATACATTACTGAAGTTATGTTGCTTTAAAAAAATAATATAAAAATTATAGAACAGCTGCCTTGTTTAATTTGGATTCTGAATCCAACATCCAGGAGCTGCCTCCTAACACCTATGCTGCAAAATCCCTTTCTATACATCTGTGGCAGCTTCTATTAACAAGATGTCAAAGCCTGATGCAGAGCTATAGAAAGCAGCTTAACAGCACAAACACACCTACTGAATGTCAAAGTCCCAGAATGCAGCTTCTAAATACAAATAAAAAACTATTGTTAAAAGTCAGAGTGACCTGCAGCAGTGTTTTAGGGCATTGTATTTCAAGTAAATTACTGCATATACAGAGTTGTATATGCAAAATGCACAAAATATAACACAAATGCACAAAATTCACTCAAAAATCTGTTCATTATTATTTGTCAGCAACAATAGGGAGGGGTGAAATTAACTCAAAGTTAACAGAAGGTTTGATTCTTGAAAGGAATAGTGCTCTTCCATTTTGTAATGCAACTTGAGCCTCAAGGAGAAAATAAACCAGGCCACACTACTGCCAGATATTTTCATACTTTTAGCAACCCATCTTCCTGGAAATGTCTCTTCCAAGATATGAAACTGAGCCAGCCTCCTCACTGTCTGTGCCTAGACTGATGGCAAGGAAATGACCCACAGCATCAAACAATACCAAATGATCTGTAGCTTTAAAATGCCCAACTGTGTAACTTGAGGAGCAAATTCTGAACATGGTATTGCATTTACTGGATCTCGCCTTCACATATTTTAGAAGCCATTTCTGAAATATTCTGGAAACAACTCCTATGAACACCTAAAGAAAAAAAATTCATGTAAATATTGAATATTGAAACATTTCATAGAATTAAAATCAACTAAAAGTAGCTCAATTATATTACACATAATTCTAAAGGCTGAAAACAATGGTGTAATCTTTTCCTTATCTTGCTAACCTCAGTTTTTATTTTGTCACTGAGAGATCTATTAGACAAGTTCTCTTAAGCAGAATGAAGCTCATTCAACAATTCAGAATATCCATTATTTCGCTGATTCTTTTCCCCCTTACATCACTGAAAAGCTTGCTTTGTCAGATTTGAACCGCCCTGCCCGGATTTTGATAAAGTTTTTGACTATATGTGGAATGAATATTACTTGTCATTATTACAGATATTCTTAAATTTTTATTTATTATTTCTTTCTTTTGTATTTGCACAGTCTGTTGTCTTTTGCACACTGGTTGAATGCCCAAGTTGGTGCGGTCTTTCGTTGATTTATTATTATTATTCTATTATGCATGCTTTGAGTATGCCCCAAATCTCAGCGTTGTATATGGTGACATATGTACTTTGATAATAAATTTATTTTGAACTTTCAGCCCATCAAATTTATGGCCACTGTTAGGTCAATCCATAACACACATTTCCCCAATTATTGCCCTGTAGCCTATTCTCACTCACATACCAACTGACTTCACCTTTATTCTCCTGCCACCCACCTACACTTATCAGAAGTAATTAACTTAACAGTATGTCTGTGGGAAGCAGTTGCAGAAGAAAACATGAAAACTTTACACAGACAGCACCAGGGGTCAGGGTCATTGGAGTTGAGATAGCAGCACAAACTGTGCACCACTGCACCATCCATGTGTTGAACGTTGTCTGTTATTTGCTACATGCTGTTGGAGATTGCTCCATTATCCAAGGAGTAGCAAATGGGATTCAACATTGTTTAGAAGTCAGCTAATCGCCCTCTTCTCACCTCAGGAGGAAAGGAAAGTCAGTGATAAAGCAGCTGAAAATGGATGGATCACAGCCACTTCCCCAAAGAACTTCTACAGCCACAAGGCTGAAAGCTATTAAAATGACTGACATTCAACAACCACAACCATCTTTCTTTGACTGAAGTATTACTCAAGCCTTTGGAGCATTTCCCCTTGACATCCGATAAATTTAGTTTTACCAGGGATCCTTGACACTGCATTCAGTCAAAAGCTAGCTTGCAATTGAAGGTAGTCATTCTCACTTAACTTCTGGAATTCAGCCTTTTTAAAAATCCCTGTTGAGGTCTGGAGCTTTCAGCACATTCTAACTGACCTGCGATGCTTCTATCAAATAAATACTAGGAAGACTCTCGCTATATCCTTTCTAATTTCATCCCACTCCTGATTACCATGAAGGGGTGAATTAAGATTATTTGTAAATTCTGCACCTTATTTGTTTAAATCAAAATCCCAACCTCCAGTCTTGATGCACAGTTTTGAGCCAAAACATTAACAATTCCTTTTGTACTACAGACGTGGTTCAACTTATTGAGTCCTCTGGCAGGTTTTTTTGTGGAAGGCATGTAAATGCTGGAATCTGGAACAATATCAAGGCAATCTACTTTCACCTAGGTCTGTTTCAAATATCTATTCATTTCTTATTAGCAGACTGTTCCAGTTCCTTAGTAGCTAGTCTCCCACCTTTTACCCTTCAAAATATATAGCTTGCCCAAAGCATCTATAGAGGGGAATAAGCAGTCAACATTTTGGGCCAAGACCCTTCAACAGGAAACACTGACTGTTTATTCCCCTCCATAGATGCTGCTGGACCTGCTGAGTTCCTCCAGCATTTGGTGTGTGTTGCCCAAGATTTCCAGCATCTGCAGAATCTCTTGTGTTACACTCATCCAGGCAACTGAAAAGCATAGGAACACTACCTCTTGCAGGTTCTCCTCCAAGTCACACATATCAGGGCTTGGATATACAAAATCTAAATTTCTCTTCAGAATTGTAGTTTTTTTTTTTTGGGATGACCTATTCAACGGTAATTAAGGATGAGCAGTAATTGCTGGCCTTGTCAGCAACATGCACGTCCCTAAAAATGAATAAATAACCAAAGTCCCTTTTCAAAGTATCCAGTCAGTATAGGGGATATATTGCATAGTAGGGGAATTAAGGCAGGTATGTGGAGATGAGTCCATGGCCAGATCAGCCAAGATCTTATTGAGTGACAAACCAGATGGGCCAGATGGCCTACTCCTGCTCCTAATTCTGATGTTCTTATGTTCAGTATTGGCTGGCATCAGACCTCAATCGTCTTAGCTCAGCTAGAACCCTCCTTTCTGAATCATGAGGTTTACAACAAAATATAGGGTTAAAATGCACAGTCAAATGGTAAAGCTTGAAGCCTTCAGAACTTACACTGCTTTACTAGCTACTGCTTTTGTTCACTACTACACAATCATAATGCTGGTGATGTTTCTTTGTGCTTTCTTTTGGTAAAGCATTCAGACAGGATTTAGAGTGATACCTGACAATGATAAAAAGGTTGTAGTTTTTCATAACTTGGACTTTTGACAAACCATGTCACATTGCTCACACTTTGAAAAAAAATCAGAAAATGTTTATACAAATGATCACAATTGAAACATAAAACCAAGCTTTATAGTTTCAACACTTAATTACTTAAGAAAAAAAACTTTTAAATTATTTGCTCCAAGGAAAGGATTAGGCTGGTACTGGTTGGCCAACACTGGAACAAACCAGGACAAAACTGTTACCTGATCACTTCTATACGTAACTATTGACCCTCAATTTAAATTCTTGAAGAAATACAACTCTGCTACTGAAAATGAAAAATGCCAGAATGAGACAAGGTACCATATTGGTCTTACCATAATCTATTTGCTTTAGAAGATCAATAAGAGATGATGGGAAAGGTTGGGTCTGATGTGCAATCACCTATTTTTGCACAAGTTGCAGAAAGATTACAGATTGTGTCCTTAGTTCATAACAATTATTTTCTCTACTTTACACTTGTGTATTGGAAATGACATTGAACAATCTTCAATACTTCAAATTACAAAATGTAACATAGACTAATAAAAACAAATTGATTAAAATTGCTTCTGGAATCGGCTTGGGTTATTAATACATACAAGTCTGCCAAACAGAGGTACAATTTCTGTTGCTCTCTTAATGGGAAAGGCTGACTTACAAGAGTACAGTGTATATTTCCTCAAGACTTCCACAATAGAAACATACCATAGAAAGTAGCATGGTGGTTTCACTCCTGAAAGAACTTTAACAGTAAAGACTGTGCACACATTCACCTCCAGTAGTACAGACAGCAGAGAGTGTCATGACCTTTTCCATTTGAAAAATATTCAAAAGCACATACACTAATGAATTACTATTTACTAGTTTTTAAGTAATGGTGCTTGGTCTTACAGTTCACTCATGTTCTTGAGCATTTATGCAAGAAAATGTCAACCCAGAAAATTAACATGTTACTGTTTTCTGCATTTTTTAATTGCAGAGACTTCCGAAGTTCTTCATTCACTTTGTCAAAAATGTTACATCTTTCCCAAAGATGCCATCCATTAGAAGGATACAGCTCCACAGACTTCAAAGTGGCAATATCAATGCTTACATGAAGAATCAACTATCCACCACACCCAAATCTTATTTCACCATCCATGAACATCAAGTTGCAATATGGATCATTGTATGAAGACTGAGGAGCAAAACTCTTGAACAACTTGTCCCTCTCCAACTCTAACAGAGGGGTGTGTTGGTGCATCAAGCAAGATGAAATATTACGTGAACAGGTAACCCAGAAAATATTCTATTCCCAACAGTTCTATCAACTGCACAATCCCCAAACTTCCTGTTTGAGTCAATCTAATCAGTCCACATAATTAATCCCATGTAAAGAGCAAATTCAACATCCTTAATACAGAAACATACCACATGGTGTTTTTAGGAGATTATACTTCAAATCTGTGGGAAGGTTAGTACCCATTTTACCTACACTGCACTGATTACAAGGATATGTTTGTAAGATGCTGTGCTAACCATGTTGATACTCTTCACCAGTGACAACATATTACACCTTGAGAAGCATGTAGTGGTATGGAAACCGCACTGGCAGGCAGGAAGGCTCTAGAAAAACAAGGACATATATACAGAAAGGTGCCGGAAAAGGGCTAGTAACAACATGGAGGATCCCACCCACCCTGCTCATGAACTGTTTGTCCCACTCCCAGCACAGAGGAGGCTACGCAGCATCCACGCTAGGACCAGCAGATTCAAAAATAAATACTTTCCCAAGCAGTTAGGTTGATCAAGACCTCCACCCACTAACCCACGCCTCCATATCCCCAACCACCACTACTTTATCATTTCCTGTCAGTCACCTTATGTACAGACACTATTGTGTTTAGTGTGCACTTTATGGACATACAATAAAGCTGCCTTATGTATTTATATTTATTGTGTTTTTTTTTTCTTATTGTGCTGCATCAGAGCCAGAGTAAATATTATTTCTTTCTCCTTTACACTTGTGTACTGGAAATGGCACTGAATGAAAATTGGAAAAATAGAAGTGGAGGAGAAGATGGCGACGCGATGCAGCTCACAGCAGCTGCTCCGGTGGTGATGTCTGTCATCTGTCAAGTAGGATGCCGTGCACAATCCTGATTTGATGGAGACAGACGTGAGAGCACGGAGGAACATCTGGCAAAACTTCTGAAATGTCTGCTTCACTGTCGCTGCTACTGTGTGGTCCAGAATCTCAGGAGGGGAAGGCCCCGAGTCCTCGGCTTTGCTTGATGCTCAGTGGACGGGGCAGGGTCGAAGCGCTCGGCAGAGGATGGTGCTCGGTGTCGGAGGGTCCAAGTTTTCCAACGGACTCAAGAGTCGGCTGCGGTCGGGTGCTTCCAATGCATCAGCAAGGCTTGCGGCGCTTGGAGGGTCATGGCAGGGAGAGTTTCTCCCTTCTACTGTCTGCGTGAGATGATGGGGCTATCGGGACTTGAGACTTTTTTTTACCATGCCCATGGTCTGCTCTTTATCAAATTACGGTATTGCTTTGCACCGTTGTAACTGTATGTTATAATTATGTGGTTTTTGTCAGTTTTAGTCTTGGTCTGTCCTGTGTCTCTGTGATATCTTTCTGGAGGAACATTATATCATTTTTTAATGCATGCATTTCTAAATGACAATAAACGAGGACTGAGTGTCCTCATAATCTAATCTAATCATAGGATTATCACATTAAAGATTGTAAAAACATATCAAAATATCTAGCGTGAAAAGTTTCAGAGACAATTAATTGCTTCATGAGATAGTTAGCTGGAGGCAAAATGTTTTAACACTTGGAAAGATGAGCACAATGTTCCCTTACCAGAAATGTAACCACGACCATTGCAATCTTCTATGTCCATTTTCAAAGTGCTCTGCTAGAAAGCAAAAAAAGAGTTTTAAATTCATTCATGTTAAAAGAATTTTTCTAAATGCAACATTTAAGTGACCTTTGGTTAACTACAAAAAGTCAGTCACCCTTAAAACGTTGCAGAGCTAGAATGCCCTGGTCGAACTCCTGATTGCTGCACCAAATCTCCATGTGGCTGAGCTGTTGTGATTTTGTTTGGGGATAAGTATAAATTACAGACCTATCCATCTCCCCACGCAACACAAGAACAGTGTAAATTACTTGGGGATATATAATTAGATGATTTACCATGATCTGTGGCATATATTTGAATGATGGCTACGTTACTCTATGAAAAGAGGTGAACAGAAGTTTCTGTGCAGCCTGTCTAGGAAATGGTGATTGTAATGCATTGGGATACGACTTGCAGCCCAAGATTTATTTGCTTTCTCCTTGATAATGCAATTGAAAACCTCATTACAACGTTTTATAAAACCAAATGGAAACAGCATTCAATTTTCCTAAATTTACAACAGCATCTATTGTTGAACATCAACATATACTCAGAGTTTATGATCTCAGATGGGCTGTCTTACACATCTGAATCCCAGGCTAAATGAAACGTTATTTTTTAAAATAATGATGCCTATTAATAATCCAAGCTGGAGTTAAATCCACATTGATTATACTAAGTTCAAATCACACATCTAAAAGATCAAAGGCAAACAAAAATAATGACCAAACAGATAATCTGTGTTTTAAGCAAATAAAAATTGCAGAATATTTTATACTTGAACTATTTCTCTTAAATGTAGAAATCATATCTGCATCCACCACTTCCACAGCCAAGTTGTTCCACATTCTCACCAACATCTGAATGAAGTAGTTCCCCTGAAATACTTACCTTTCCCCTTTATGAACTCTAGTTCTAATCTCCCCCAACCTCAGTGGAAAAAAGCCTGCTTGCATTTACCCCATCTATACCCCTCATAATTTTGTATACCTCTATCAAATCTTCCCTCATTCTCCTACACTCCATGAAATATCATCAAGGCTCCACCACACAGGACTTTTCTCTTCTTAAGGAGGTGGTACCAGAACACAAAAGCACAGAGTCAGTGTTTCAGGAAGAGATCCTACCCCTCTGCCATCAGACTTCTGAATGGTCAATGAACCATCCCATCTCCTGTATTCAATACACTGATTTATGAAGGGCAATGTGCCAAAAGCTTTTGCCACTCTCTGTACCTATGCCCCCACTTTCAGGGAATTATGGACCCGTAATTCCCAAATCTCTCTCCTGTTTGAGGAACTCCTATAAGTGTCCTGGGATTGGTCTCCAACAAGCACTACCATCCAGTTGAATCAAAATAATTTCAACCACTAAAGGTTTTACCATTAACCTGCATTTGCTCCATTTTAACGGGGCTTCTTACTGAATGAATGAATCCTTGACATTAAGCAATGTCATTCTCAACTACTTTGTAATATTCAGCTCAATCACATCTTTGAGGCCTGAAACAGTACTCTTCTTCAAGAAACCAAACGCGCTATTATGAGCAGGTTAGTTATAAGATGTCACATTGATTTCATTTAATTGGTGATTGAACAAGGGTTGACAGGATTGTCAATTGGTTGTATTAAAATTAATAACATTTTTACAACACAGAATTAGAGCAGTCTATGGAGACTCAGTTCCCCACAAATCTTATTCTCTCAAGTGTCTACTGATTTCTTTTTTGGAAGTCTTGATTGGTTGTTTTCACCATCTCCCTTTCGATATGGACACCTCTTCATCCCTTCTTAGTGAGAGAGAGAGCTGTGCCATGTCAAAGTGCTGGGTTATGGACTGTAATTTTTGTTGAAGTGCAGATCATGAGCTCTTTAGGGGCTTTGCTATAGCTTGGTGGATGGTGGGGGGGCGGTGGAAGCTGATGCTTCCTGCTGGAACAAGTGGGGGGGGGGGGGAGGGAAGGATTGATACTTTGCTGCTGCTTGTGCATGGAAGCAGCGTGAGGGGCCTTTGGGGTTCTAAAGGTTTTCTGCCATTTATTCTTTGAGGCTATCTTCTGTTTCATGGATGTCTGTGAAGAGTAAGAATTTCTGGCTGTATACTGTACATTCTCTGCTATTAAATGGAATCAATGAACTATCCTTACAGGTAGAAGTTTAGATCATAAATATTTACATAAAGCTTCACCACACTATGTTCACTTCATCTCATTGCATGCTGAGTTCTGACTTAGGGAAGTTCCAGTTGAAGTTTATTTTTGATCATTTTTTAAATCATTCTTCAGTTAATCTCAAATTAACAAAACTTCAAAAAGATTATTTCCAAAGAAAAAGATGAAAACTACAAACCAGAATACAAATTATGCTACTGCCTGTGTAAAGGCAACTGAAAATTAAATTGTGCAACATTTCTAATACAGGTGTCCCCCGCTTTTCGAACGTTCGCTTTACGAAACCTCACTGTTATGAAAGAGCTACATTAGTTCCCTGCTTTTGCTTTCAGAAGGTGTTTTCACTGTTACGATAAAAAGCAGCGCGCGACCCAAGCAGCCGCTCTCCCCCGGATTCGGAACGGCATTCTTGCTGGCATTGCTTAAACACGTGCCTGTGAGCAGCCATTTACAAGATGAGTTCTATGGTGTCGGAAAAGCCTGAAAGAGCTCGTAAGGGTGTTACACTTAGCGTAAAACTAGATATAATTAAGCATTTTGATCGTGGTGAACGAAGTAAGGACAGTGAGTTTGGCTTGTGGAAGTTGGTGAAGATGATGTTGAAGAGGTTTTGGCATCCTATGACCAAGAACTGATAGATGAAGAGCTGATGCAATTGGAAGAGGAAAGGATAACAATCAAAACCGAATGCAGTAGCGAACAGACCGAAAGTGAAATAGTCCAGGAACTGAATGTGAAGCAACTGCATGAGATTTTCGCTGCAATGATAAAGTACAACTTTAATTTTGAAAGGGTACGTCAGTTTAGGGCATATTTGCAAGATGGTTTGAGTGCTTACAAAGAACTGTATGATAGAAAAATGCGCGAGGCTCAGCAGTCAAGCATACTGTCATTTTTCAAGCCTTCCACATGAGCCACAGCAGACGACAAACCTCGACCTTTGACATCGAGGTAGGCAGTCATAGGAGAAGATGAGCTGCCTGCCCTAATGAAAACAGACGACAATGAGATGACACCCCAGTGTCCCACCACCCCAACCCCCAGGCCGCGGACAGATACCGATTTGCAGAGAATGCAGCGGTAGCCGGGAGGTACACAGCACATCTTTAAGAAAAAAGCTGAAAAAACAAGCTAATTAATTAGGTGCCGCCCAGCACGTAATTAATTAGCATGTTTATTTCAGCTTTTTTCTTAAAGATGTACTGTGTGCCTCCCGGCTACCGCTGCATTCTCCGTGAATCAGTATCGGTCGGCGGCCCGGAGGGTGGGGCCACTGCACCACTCTAACCTCCGATGACTCAGTCTAGCACACCATCATCACTGTGTTCTGCGCTGTCTTCCCGATTCCCGTAAGTGATACTACACTGTACATACATTATTTCTACTTTATATAGGCTGTGTATTTTTATGTGTTATTTGGAATGATTTGGCAGCTTCATAGCTTAAAGGTTACTGGAGAGAGTGTTTATGCCGAGAGCGCTTGCGTGAGATTTTCACTACAGAGGACAGTTCAGCCAATGATTGTGGAAAAGTATTTCTACTTTATGTAGGCTGTGTATTTATCATATCATTCGTGCTTTTACTATATGTTACCGTTATTTTAGGTTTATGTGTTCTTTGGCATGATTGGGTAGGTTATTTTTGGGTCTGCGAACGCTCACAAAATTTTCCCATATAAATAAATGGTAATTGCTTCTTCGCTTTATGCCATTCCAGCTTACAAACAGTTTCATAGGAACGCTCTAACTTCAGATGGCGGGGGAAACTTGTATGTAGAATTATTTGTACACAGACTCCCTTTCAAATCATACTAAATAGAGTGAAATGGCTGCAGACTGAAGATAAAGAAAACTCATTATTCCAGTTATGATGGCACATACTGTACATTTACCATTAGGTCAGCACTATTCTTCTCACTGGAAATTCTATACAGAACTGTCTGAGCAAACAGTCCTGCACTCAATTAAGTGCAGGTGTATATTTCTCACACTCACCACTTTGATTCTGTGTTCCATCTTTGAACCATCTGTTAACAAGTACTGCTTCTCGCAAACCTAAGACCACTTCCATCAAAAGTTATCTCAATGTCCTTCGCGCCAAGAACAACTTTCATCTCTTCAGCCTCACAGTGTAGCCGAAATCCACAATCCCTAGAACTTAAAATGTCTTTTCATTGGAGATTGGAATCACTTATCTCCTTGCCTTGAGTCACCTTATATGTGCTGAAACATATATGCAACAGGATGAAACAAAACAGCCAATGTACCTTTTAAATTTTCTCATGCGAAGAGGAAATCTTGTGGAGATTTAAATCTAGACTGGCCTCATCTCAAGCACAACATCCACAAGACTCACAATGCCCAATTCAAAAACAAGCAAACTCACAATGAAAATCACTGGTTATTCTGCAAAGGCTATGCAAGAAAAGCTAAATCCAGAATCACATCTCTTCTGCAGTCACCTACAATAGTGGTCACAACCACTTATCAAGCCAACTTTGCATGATAAATTGCCGTTAATATGAGTATCCTTGTAAGTGAAGCCCAGCAATTTATGCTTTAGATTGCAGATAGGTATACGGCAGATATTGAAGGCACATTTGTTAGTCCTTAGTGTAATGAGCACCTGAACTGCTTTTACATTTTCTTGCTAAGACGATAAACTATTAAATTCATAAACACAAGGGATTCTGCAGATGTTGGAAATCCAAAGCAACACACACAAAATACTGGAGGAACTCAGTAGGTCAGGAAATATCTATGGAAATGTTAAACAGTCGATGTTCTGGGCAGAGACCCTTCATCAGGACTGGAAAGGAAGGTGGAAGATGTCAGAATAAAACGTGGGGGTGTGGGGGGGGAGGAGGGAAGGAGGATAGCTAGGTAAGGGGCTGGAGAAGGAATCTGATAGAAGGGAGACTGGATCATGGGAGAAAGGGAAGGAGGGGCACCAGGGGAAGGTGATAGGCAGGTGAAGAGAAGAGGTAAGTAGCTAGACTGGGAAATGGAAGAGGAAGGAGCAGGGGAAAAAGAAAAAAAATTACCAGAAGGAGAAATTGATGTTCACGCCATCAAGCTGAAGGCTACCTAGACAGAATATAAGGTGTTGCTCCTCCAACCTGGAAGTGGCCTCATTGTGGCAGAACAGGCTGCCATGGACCAACATGATGCTACAGGAAAGGAGATAGAAAATAAAGTGGTGGGTCACTGAGAAATTCCACTTTTGAACTGACTTTATTTCTTACATCCTTCACATACATGAGGAGTAAAAATCTTTACGTTACGTCTCCATCTAAGTGTGCAATCATAGTAATTTATAATAATTTATAATAAATAGAACAGTCAATGTAAGATAGAGTACACTCAAATCAGCGCGAGTTAATCAGTCTGATGGCCTGGTGGAAGAAGCTGTCCCAGAGCCTTTTGGTCCTGGCTTTTATGCTGTGGTACCATTTCCTGAATGGTAGCAGCTGGAACAGTTTGTGGTTGGGGCGACTCGGGTCCCCGATAGTCCTTCGGGCCCTTTTTATACAACTGTCTTTGTAAATGTCCTGAATCATGGGAAGTTCACAACTACAGATGTACTGGGCTGACCACACCACTCTCTGCAGAGCCCTGCGATTAAGGGAGGTACAGTTCCCTTACCAGGCAGTGATGCAGCCAGTCAGGATGCTCTCAATTGTGCCCCTGTAGAAAGTTCTTAGGATTTGGGGGCCCATATCAAACTTCCTCAACCGTCTGAGATGAAAGAGGCGCTGTTGTGCCTTTTTCACCACACAGCTGGTGTGTGCAGACCACGTGAGGTCCTCGGTGACGTGTACACCAACGAACTTAAAGCTGTTCACCCTCTCAACCCCAGATCCATTGATGTCAATAGGGGTTAGCTCATCTCCATTCCTCCTGTAGTCCACAACCAGCTCCTTTGGTTTTGCGATGTTGAGGGAGAGGTTGTATTTTTGGCACCACTGTGTCAGGGTGATGACTTCCTCCCTGTAGGCCACCTCATTATTATTTGAAATTAGGGCAATCAACGTAGTGTCGTCGACAAATTTAATTAGCAGATTGGAGCAGTGGGTGGCAATACAGTCATGGGTATACAGGGAGTAAAGGAGGGGACTTAGTACACAGCCCTGAGGGGCTCCTGAGTTGAGAGTCAGAGGGGTGGAGGTGAGGGAGCCCACTCTTACCACCTGCTGGCGATCTGACAGGAAGTCCAGGATCCAGCTGCCCAAGGCAGGGTCAAGGCCGAGGTCTCTGAGCTTCCTGTCAAGCCTGGATGGAATTATGGTGTTGAATGCTGAACTGCAGTCCAAGACCAGCATTCTCACATAAGCATCCTTCTTCTCCAGACGTGTAAGGACAGTATGTAGAGCAGTGGCTATTGCATCGTGTGTCGTTCGGTTGCGTCGGTAGGCGAATTGTTTGGGTGGTAGCAAGCTGTAGATGTAATCCTTGAAGAGCCTCTCAAAGCATTTGCTTATTATTGAGTTGAGTGCAACAGGACACCAGTCATTCAGGCATGTAGCCTTGATCTTTTCTAGTACAGGGACAATGGTGGATAATTTGAAGCAGGAGGGCACTCTACACTGGTGGATGGAGCTGAAGTAGGCAACAAAGCAATCCCCCAACTTACTTGCTTTGTCTCATCAATGTAGAGAAGGCTGCATCAGGAGCAACAGATACAATAGATGACTCCAACAGATTCTCAAGTAAAATACTGCCTCACCTGGAAGGATTGTTTGAGGCCCTGAATTGAGGTGAGGGAGAAGGTACATGGGCAGGTGTAGCATTTCTCTTGCTTGCAGGGATGTGCACTAAGAGGGACACGAGTTGGAGGGACATATGGACAAGGGGATGGTGGAGGAAGCAATCCCTACGGAAAGCAGAAAATGGGGGTGAGGTGAGTAATTCTGTGCTTGGTGATAGGTTCCAATGAAAATGGAAGTTGCTGAGAATGATGTGTTAGATGTGGAGGATCATGGGGTGGCAGGTGAGGAAGAGAGGAATTCTATCCCTGTTACAACGGCAGGAAGATGGGGTGAGTGTGGATGTCTGGGAAATGGAGAAGATGCAGGTGAGAGCAGCATCAACAGAGAAGGAAGGGAATCCCTATTCTTTAGAGCAGGAGGGCATTGCTGATGTCCTGGAAAGGAAAGCCTCATCCTGGGAACAGATGCAGTGAAGCCAAAGGAACTGAGAAAAAAATAGAAAGAGGAATAGCATTTATTTTTTTTTTAAAACAGAAGACAAGGTGGGAAGAGGTATAGTCATGAGAATTGGTAGTTTATAAAAGATGTCAGTAGAGAGTTTATCTCCAGAGATGGAGACAGAGAGAGATCAAAAAAGGGGAGAGAGATGTCAGGAATGGACCAAGTGAATTTAAGGGCAGGGTGGAGGTTGGAGGCAAAGTTAATAAAATTGACGAGCTCAGCATGGGTGCATGAAGCAGCACCAATGCAGTCATCAACGTAGTGCAGAAAGAACTGGGGAGCCTTTCCAGGGAAGGCTTGGAATATGGACTGTTCCACGTAGCCAATGAAAATTCAGGTATAGTTGGGGTCTATGGCTACCCCTCGAGTTTGGAGTGTGGGAGGAGCTGAAAAGAGGGTGGTAGTGGAGGGATACTGGTTGGATCTAAAAACTGAGAAAGAAGCAGAGAGCTTTAAGGCTTTCTTGATGGGGGATAGAAGTGTACAGGGACTGGACATCCATGGTGAAAATGAAGCAGTCAGGGCAAGGAAATTGAAAGTTGTTGAGGAGATCAAGAGCATGTGAAGTGTCGCAAATGTAGGTGGGAAGGGACTGAACCAAGGGGGATAGAATGGAGTTGAGGTAAATGGACACAGGTTCAGTGGGGCAGGAGCAGGCTGAGACAATAGGCCTATACAGAGTGTCAGGCTTGTGGATCCTGAGTAGGAGGTAGAACCGAGCACTGCTGGTAAAGAATCTGAGTTTGGTGGCAGTGGATGGGAGATCTCCAGAGTTCATGGGATTAATGGGAGACAGTGGCCTGATGGTCCAGAGTGGAGTGTTTTTCAAGGGGTAAGAAAGAGGTGGTGTCTGAGATGCCACCTGGCCTCAGCAATAGGGTCAGTCCACCACACCATAACAGACACTCCCTTCCCCCACTTTTCGTTGGGTTCAATGGTAAAGTTGGGATTGGTGTGGAGAGAGTGGAGAACAGTGCATTCAGAGGGGGAAAGATTCGAGGAGGAGAGAGGAGTGCTGAAGTCGAGCTGGTCGATGTCTTGTCAGCAATTCGAGATTAAAAGATCCAGAGCAGGCAAAGAATCAGAGAGGATCTCCCACAAAAGGCAGGTTAGGGACGGGAGAAAAGGTCATTGGCATGGGGTGGGGAAATGGGCTCAGAGATGGAGGTGACAGAAGAAGAACTTGGCGTTGTAGTGAGCGTGGAACTCACTGAGGTGCAGGCAAAGGAAGACAAAGGTGAGCCCTTTGCTGAGAACAGAACGGTCTGCCTCAGAGTGGAGAAGGTTGAAGGGAATAGTGAAGACACAGCAGTTTGAGCTGGGAATTAAAGACATAGAAGTAATACTGCTGCCTCAGCTCCAGCAACCAGATTTGATCCCAATCTCCATGCTGCCTATGAAGAGCATGCATTCTCTCTGTAACAGCCTGTATTTATCTGAAGAGCTAAAGATTCCCCCCATATTCTAAATACATTTTCAGCTGATAAGTTAATTGGCTACTACAAGTTACTCATATGAATAGGATTGCTCCAAGAGCCAGCATCAACATGATGGATCAAATGGTTCTATTCTATGTCTAAAGAAATATGAAATTATCTGAGGATGTGTTCCTTCCTGCTGGAAAAATGATGCAAGTGTGTAAATTTAATACACCATTATCATGTAAATAACTCAGCAATTTGTGAGAAGAGATTTGCAGTAAATTACCACAAATTGCTGGATGACTTGCATCACACCAGCATTTGCTTTGTAAAATCAGCTTACCATAATCTCCCCGAGTTTCAAAAATTGTTGCATTTGCACATTAACTGCAAATTAAATTCTATGAAGAAAGTTCAGGGTAGTACTTAACAGCTTAAACATGGCCATTAAAAAAAAAGGACCTGTATTCCTATATTGCTACTGAACAAGGACTAAACGAAAGAGCATAGTCGCAACCTGAAGATTGTGAGTTAGTTTTAAATATTCTTCCCCCCTTCTCTCTCTCTCACAATACAACCTCCTTTTCCTCTTAATTTCTCTTTCTGTAACAGATTCAAACTACTTCCTTCTCTATTGTCCCTCCTTCTTTTTCAACTTTCCAATCTTGTTTATCCAGATTATAAATGCTTTGCACTGCATAAAGTTTACATCTGAAGGATGAAGGAAGAAAAGGTCCAATAAATAAACCATGAGTGCACTTAAATGAGTACTTTAAGTTATTACTCCAAAAATATTAACATGTGCCTGCAATTTTTTTTGAGGGGGAGAGAAGGGGGGTGGAGGAGGAGGGGGGAGAAAGAGGGCAGGAGAAAAAAAAACACAGAATAGCATTATGGTATCACAACCAGATTAAATTTTACAAGGGAAAACAAGGAAAAAATAAGTCATGAAATATCATGGGTAACCGAATGTTTGGTCTGTACTATCAGCAAGATATGAAAGCAAGGGATTTGGATTTTAGGTAACAGACATAAAAAACCTGGGATAACTAGCCTCAGTCACCTGAGAATTATTTGATGTCAACTCTTGAACTGAAGTAAAATTGAAGATACTTTTATATTTCATGCTTTTACGATCGAGGTCACAGGAGTCCAACATTGTGATCAGTCTTTCTTCATTTGCATTGCTAATATCAGCTTTCTTCCCCACAAGCAGAATTCTTGACATCAATATTCATAGGTCTATGAACCCATCATTAGTTTAAGAAAGCCAGCAAGCTGACATAAAGACAGATGCCCAGAACCCAAACAAGAGAGGGTGGGGGGTGGGGGGGAGCAAATGCCATCTAATAACAAGGAAGGAGCACTGGATTTATATCAGAAGTTTAGTTCTGTCCAACTAATTTATGATAGTGATGATCATTATGCTGTCCATATCAGAGGAACCACAAATTCATACAGTTGATATATGCAACACAGCAGCTCTCATTATTGGGTAGAATTCCCTCCACAAAGACAGCACCTATTGTACTGATGGTTAGTGACAATTGTCTCTATCTGCAACCTGAACTTGTTTGGTAACAAGTTGAACAAACTGAACAATTATTTCTGCTATTCAAGCAATCTCTTTAAAAGTTATTTCAACAATTCAAAATGAGAGGACATTTACAAAGATGTTGCTGGGACTTAAGGACCCAAGTTATATGGAGAGATTAAATAGGTTAGGGCTTTATTTCCTGAAGCATAAGAGATTGAGGGGGGATTTGACAGAGGTATACAAAATTATGAGGGGTCGAGAAAGGGTAAATGCAAGCATGCTTTTTCCACTGAGATTGGGTGAACTAAAGCTCATAGGTTAAGCGTGGAAGGTAAAATATTTAAGGGAATCCAGAGGGGAAACTTCTTCACTCAGAGGGTGGTGAGTGCGAAGAGAGTTGCTGGCAGAAGTGGGAAATGCAGGTTTGATTTCAACATTTAAGAAAAATTTAGATAGGTACATAGATGTTAAATTAAATTGGATAGATATATGGACAGGAAAGGAATGGAGGGTTATGGGCTGAGTGCAGGTCGGTGGGACTAGGATAGGGTAAGAGTTTGGCACGGACTGGAAGGGCTGAGATGGCCTGTTTCCGTGCTGTAATTGTTATATGGTTATATAGATGGGAGGGGTATGTAGGGCTATGGTCCAGGTGCAGGTACTGGGACAAGGCAGAATCAGTTTGGCACAGTCTTGATAGGCTGAAAGGCATGTTTCTGTGCTGTGGTATTCTATGACTCCATGCTATATCTACTTAGTTTTATTCTGATTATGCTAGAAAGCTGTAGGTTCGAGCTCTTCTCTGGTGCAGTTAGGCAACAGAGACCATCCTTCAAATGGAATGTTAACCTGAGGCCCCGTCTAATATAATAAAAAGGGGGAGCAAGTGGGTTCCTGATTCACTACAGATACACTTTGTCTTTTGCGGCTGGTTGGGAAAGATAGGAAAAAGTAGTACAAAGACAAACTTCATCAAGATTAAAGGAGGAAAAAACTGAATTCTTTCTATTAAAATAATTACCTTGCAGACTACTTTCACACCCAATCTGTTCAGCAAGTTTAAGGGTGCATTTTAAACAAGTACAACACACAGTATGACTTTGGAATATTCCACTAGTGAATAACTTGACAATATAATTGTGCATGAACAACGAGACACTGGAGAGCTATGTATAAGCAATCAATGTAGGTGCTTTATCTTTTAACTGTAACACTGTTGTTACCTCGGACAAGTCACAAACAGGTTTTTACACTCTGGAGCATATTGACTCATCCTGAAGCAATGTAAATAATTGAGTAATTGAGGATGCTTTTTAAGTAACTTTATACTGTACTACCCATTCCCCTCAACAGACAGTTTTCCATGTATACAATCAATACATTTAGAGATTATTAATTACTTAGTAAATGCAAGGTATTTATTAAAAAGTATAATTTTCAACTAAAGTTATAGCCAATTACATCAATACAACTAATTTTAAATTCAACTGTCAATTTGCTAGATTTCAAATTCAGCACGAATCGGTTAAAAATTGCTCCATTAACAAGTTTAGTAAAGACCTTTAAAAATGCCCTTGCACTTATCATTTAATCTCTAATGATTTCTTTTACATCATGCTTTCAATTAAGCAGTCAACGGTAAAATCAAAAATGAATAATTTATATCAGTGAAGTTTTTTATTAAAATAGAAACAAGATTAATCACTTCAAGATTAATCAAATCAATTTTTAAATTAAAATCACCGAGACAGAAAAAAATTTTGACAGCTATTTAACACTGACAGTATTGGGGGGCAGTAGCTATTACAATTTAAATATCAATTGCACAACAAACACTGGTGAGAAGGGAGAAATTATTTTGTTCGTGGAAAACTAAAACTAATTTTAAAATGAATCTTTCTGAATAATTTTAAAACTTTTGACCAAATTATGGGGAAAGCAGAAAGTTCAGATGTAAACTTAAATATCAAATAGAGAATACATGACTTTAAAAAGTAGCATTTATTCAGCTAGAATCTAAAACATAAATATAAAAGATTTAGTACTTACAGGGTTAATGCTGGGATTTGACATGATTACTTACTTCTTTGCTGTTGCAGCACAACAGATACTTTGAGTCTCTGTGCAATGTGCAGCTGCTCCAAATGCAACAAGTGACTTTAAACGAGAGCTGAACTGTTACAATTCTACGTAATTTGAAGGCTCTGTCTGACTCATCCCCTCTCTAGCTATTCAGGTTGCAAATTACTAGGTGCAAATACAGCACAAACTTTGCTTTAATTTAATTCAGCAAAAATGCAATAGAGTCATAGAGTAATACAACACGGAGACAGACACTTCAGCCCAACTCTCCCATGCTGACTTAGATACCAATTTAAGTAGTCCCATTTGTCAGTTTTTGGCACCTATTTCTCTAAACTTTTCCTATCTATGTGCCTGTCCAACTATCTGTTTAAAAGTTGTTACTGTCCCAATCACAAGTACTACTTGTGGTAGCTTACTTGAAATATGCACTTCCCTCTGTGTGAATAAGTTACCCCTTTTAAATTTTCCCCCTTCCACCTTAAACCCATGTCCTCCAGTTTTTGATCCCTTTTCACTGGGAAAAAGGCTGTGTGCCTTCTCCCTACTTATGCCCTTCTGGATTTTATGAATTTCCATGAGACTACAGAAGGCAAAGAGTGGTTGTGGATGGTTCGTATTCTGCATGGAGGACAGTGACCAGTGGTGTTCTGCAGGGATCTGTTCTGGGACTCCTCCTCTTTGTGATTTTTATAAATGACCTGGATGAGGAAGTAGAAGGATGGGTTAGTAAATTTGCTGATGACACAAAGGTTGGGGGTGTTGTGGATAGTGTGGAGGGTTGTCGGAGGTTACAGTGGGACATTGATAGGATGCAGAACTGGTCTGAGAAGTGGCAGATGGAGTTCAATCCAGATAAGTGTGAAGTGGTTTATTTCGGTAGGTGCGGAGGATCAGCGAGATCTTGGGGTCCATGTCCATTCGAAGCTGCTGTGCAGGTTGACAGTGTTAAGAAGACATATGGTGTGTTGGCATTCATCAACCGTGGGATTGAGTTCAAGAGCCGTAAGGTGATGTAACAGCTATACAAGACTGTGGTTAGACCCCACTTAGAGTACTGTGTTCAGTTTTGGTCACCTCACTACAGGAAGGATGTAGATACTGTAGCGACAGTGCAGAAGAGATTTACAAGGATGTTGCCTGGATTGCAGAGCATGCCTTATGTGAATAGGTTGAGTGAACTTGGCCTTTTCTCCTTGGAGCAATGGAGGATGAGAGATGACATGATAGAGGTGTACAAGATGATGAGAGGCATTGATCGTGTGGATAGTCAGAGGCTTTTTCCCAGGGCTGAATTGGTCAATACGAGGGGGCACAGTTTTAAGGTGCTTGGAAGTTGGTACAAGGGGGACGTCAGAGCTAAGTTTTCCCAAACAGAGAGTGGTGGGTGCGTGGAATGCACTGCCAGCAACTGTGGTAGAGGCGGATCCAATAGGGTCTTTTAAGAGACTCTTAGATAGGTACGCGTGGAGCTTAGAAAAATAGAGCGCTATGTGGTTGGGAAATTCTAGGCAGCTTCTAGAGTAGGTTACATGGTTGGCACAACATTGTGGGCCGAAGAGCCTGTAATGTGCTGTAGATTTTCTATGCTTCTATTTCTATCATACCTCAGTCTCCTATGCTCCAATGAATAAAGTCCTAGCCTACCCAACCTCTCCCAGGCCCTTGAGTCCTGGCAACATTCTTGTAAATGCATTTATACTCTTTCAAGCTTAATGACATCTTTCCTGTAATAGGGTAACCAAAACTGCACACAGTACCCAGGTGTGGCTTCAACTGCAACATAACATCCCAACTCCTACACTCAGTGCCCTGAGTGAAGGCCAGCATGTCCAAATGCTTTCTTCACCATCCTGTCCACCTGTGACGCAACTTTCAGTGAACTATGTACTCCAGGACTCCCTGTTCTAAAGCACTCCATAGGGCCCTTACTGTTCACTGTGAAAGACCTACCCTGGTTTGACTTCCCAAAATGCAAAACCTTATATTTACCTGGATTGAACACTGTTTGCCACTCCTCAGTCTACTTACCGAGCTGATCAAGAATTTTTGACCATAACTTTTAATAACCTTCTTCACTATCAGCTATTTTGATGTCATTTGCAAATTTACAAACCGTGCCTTGCACAGTCTTATCCAAATAGTTTATATAGATGGCAAACAACAACGGGCCCAGCATTGATCCCTGTGGCACATTACTCATCACAGACCTCCAGTCAGAAAAACAAACTTCTACCATCATTCTCTGCTTCCTACCATCATGCCAATTATGTATGCACTTACCTAGCTCTCCTGGATCCCATGCTATCCAACCTTCCACACTCACCTTTCATGCAGGGCCTTGTGAACGGCCTTTCTAGGGTCTATATAGATGATATCCACTGCACTGCACTGATCAATTCACCTGGTTCTTCACCATTTAAATGCAGGTAAATCCTGTCCCTCAGAATTGCCTCCACTGACTTGATCACTGCTGATGGTGGGCTCACCAGTCTGTAGTTCCCTACATTGTGTTTGCTGCCCTTTGTAAGTAATGGCACAGTAACAGTAACATTAAAAGGACAAGAAACATTCAGAAATAAAAGTGCTAGATAGGTAAAATATGTATGAGTATCACACAATCTTTTAGGCACCACAGTAAGCAGCTCATACAAGCGAGCAAACGAGAAATGTCACAGTGAAAACAGTCACTCAATACACAAAATGCTGTAGGAACTCAGCAGGCCAGGCAGCATCTATAGAAAAAAAAGCACAGTCAACGTTTTGGGACGAAACCTTTCGGCAGGATTTCCAGCATCTGCAGATTTACTCTTGTTTGCGACGATCACTCAAAGCTAGGTTTCCAGGATCCTAAATCGAACTTTTCCTTTTTAAAAAAATTTAACAATGATTTCGCATCTTATCTCAACACAGCACAGGAGACCTGGTACCTGGCTAAAGAGAAATTACATGCACTAATCGGAAGCTTTCCAATCTATAGGCGGTATGGAATGAGTGAGAACATGATTATATTTTTGGCACAACTGGGTTAACAGCTTAACCCATGGGTGAGAAAAATTACAAGTGACATTTATGCCAGTGAAAATGTTGCATTTGCTTTTGACAAATGAGTATGAGGTTTAAAAGTAATCTCCCATACACAGCTACAGCATACATCCACCTCCAGCACATTGTACACTTAGTGATGGCAACCTTTCCAAATTTTCTTTGCCTTAAATTCTTTAATACCATATTTACCAGATTTTCACTCTCCTCCCTGCACACAAAGTTCTTCTCAAAAAAACTCTGCTGCCTGCCCCAAACTAAATCACACTTATACCCGATTCTTTTACAAATTTACCTCCAGTCAAGATGGTGTCTGCATACAATGCTCCTTGGTTGACATCTTTTGATAGGTCATGAAACTATGAATTTCATTTCTTTTATAGCTGTTACGTTTGTTTTCCATCTTGAATGTGATTCTGGAAGGTTGGAGCCTGTGAATTGCAGTTTAGAGATCATTTGAGTGTTTCAGTGCCCTGCAGTCTCTAAGAGGTTCGCTATTGTGCGCGAACCTCACAGTGAACAGGCTGCAGGACAGGGCACAAGCCAATGTTCGACTCCATTTTGCCGATTAAAGCGACCAGGAAGACTGAAACATCAAGGCAAATGCAAAAGGTGAGCGCTGGTTGCCTGCCTTTTGATTGCTGGGAGAAATCGCTCTGCCGGAGAGGGAAAGGCTTGCCATTGTGCCCGTAGAATGTTACCCAGGTTTTCTGGGTTTTGGATATGGACTTGGACTAAACTATACTGTGTTTTTTGCCTGATCTTTCTCTTTTTTGTGTGCGGGGGAGGGGGATTTGGGGGTCAATGTACCCGTTTCATTTTCTGTTTTTTTTTGTGCAGGAAGGTGGGATTTGGGGTTGGTGATCATGCTGCTGTTTTTTTCTTTGTTTCATGGCTACCTGGAGAAGTATTTCAGAGTTGTATACTTTGATAATAAATGAACCTTTGATGTCCACTGCCACCCTGATGCCTACACTCATTCAAAAAAAATTTTGTTGCCACAACCCCTTCCAATGCACATCTTCTGTATTAGCATTCCAAGGGCCAATATCAGTGCCACAACCGATTAGGGATGACAAGTTTATGGCCAGATCCTTAGACTAAGATATATTTTTAATTTTCCTCCCTCTAAGCCTTAAAAATGCAACAGCTGATTTACTAGTTTAAAGATATCCATTGATCTATCTGACTGTATGGAATTAAGTTATTAAATACAAAATATAACAATGCTTATGTTAGAAATTTTCAAATATTAATTATTTGAGTGCAAGAAGCTCCATCCTGATTTCAGAATTCAAACAGGCAGCTGAAAGCTGAAAACTTTGATATTAATTTGGTCTAAAAGCGTGCCTTTCAGATGCGAGTGCATTAAATCTGCTTACATTTGAAAAGGATAAATATGGAGCAGTGGAATTCAGAGGACTACAAATTATTACTTGGTTAGGCAACCTAGAAGTTGGTTGGGAGGCAGAATTATGAATTTTGGTTAATTCAACTGACATCTTTTAGAAACATACAAACATAGAAAATAGGTGCAGGAGTAGGCCATTCGGCCCTTCAAGCCTGCACCGCCATTTATTATGATCATGACTGATCATCCAACTCAGAACCCTGTACCTGCCTTCCCCCCATACCCTCTGATCCCTTTAGCCACAAGGGCCATATCTAACTCCCTCTTAAATATAGCCAATGAACTGGCCTCAACTGTTTCCTGTGGCAGAGAATTCCACAGATTCACCACTCTCTGTGTGAAGAAGTTTTTCCTCATCTCGGTCCTAAAAGGCTTCCCCTTTATCCTCAAACTGTGACAGCTCGTTCTGGACTTCCCCAACATCGGGAACAATCTTCCTGCATCTAGCCTGTCCAATTCCTTTAGGATTTTATATGTTTCAATAAGATCCCCCCTCAATCTTCTAAATTCCAACGAGTATAAGCCTAGTCGATCCAGTATTTCATCATATGAAAGTCCTGCCATCCCAAGAATCAATCTGGTGAACCTTCTTTGTACTCCCTCTATGGCAAGGAGTGAAATGTACTTCCATCAAGAGATCTCCTGCAGTTGTCTTCTACAAAATTAGACACCAAAAAAAACATTTTAAAGAAAAGCACTTGTTCATTCTGTAAAGCACAACTTTGTTTTGAAACTACTAAAAAGATATATCTTTAAAACTGCAATTCTTTGGTTTCACACAGTTTAAAGGTCAGCTTTCACCACACTATGTTCACTTCATCTCATTGCATGCTGAGTTCTGACTTAGGGAAGTTCCAGTCGAAGTTTATTTTTGATCATTTAAAATTTAAATCACTCTTCAGTTAATCTCAAATTAACAAAACTTCAAAAAGATTATTTCCAAAGAAAAAGACGAAAACTACAAACCAGAATACAAATTATGCTACTGATTGTGTAAAGGCAACTGAAATTTAAATTGTGCAACGTTTCTAATATGTAGAAATACTTGTACACAAACTCCCTTTCAAATCATACTAAATAGAGTGAAATGGCCACAGACTGAAGATAAAGAAAACTCATTATTCCAGTTATGATGGCACATACTGTACATTTACCATTAGGTCAGCACTATTCTTCCCACTGGAAATTCTATACAGAACTGTCTGAGCAAACAGTCCTGCACTCCTCAATCAAGTCTCAGGCAGGTATGTATATTTCTTTCAAAATTGATGTAACTATGCTACCACAATAGTGTAAAATTTTAATATAGTCATTATTCCTCAAGCTTCAACTGTGTTGAATCTAACTGAATTACTGCCTTACATTGGTGTCTGTGCATAGCAGTTTTCATTTCTTTAGCTTAGGCTATACAGCTTCAAGTGTAATGGAGACTTCCATTGAGAGGGCATGGAACAAACTCCATTTACACTGCACTCTGCAAAGATTAGATATTATCTCCAAAATTCTTCAAATGTAAAGGAAGAGCAGAACATTGGTAAAGGACAGTTGTTGAAAGCATAGTCAAGAAGAGGGCTTTTAAAGTTGTTTAAGAAAGAGAAATAGCAAGAATGATCATGTATTTATTTTGGAAAGGGGTTTCAGGGCCAAGAGAAATCATCTCAACTTCTCACCACTATGGAACATAGACGTTAAATGAAGTGGCTTCAAGACATTTATTGTTCAGGCTTACATAATTAAATGGCTACTTAGAAAGACACTAGGTTACAACTACTGTTTCTATTGAACTTTAAATCATCTCCGGAAGAAATAGAGAAACAACCTTCTGTGGACATTTCAAATATTCACACATCAGGAGAGGAAAAAGGGGAGTTCAAAGTCACTTTCATACTGGTCCACAAGTCTGGAAGCCTGCCACCTGTGAAAGGACGTTAGCATTTCAGCTGTTAAATTCAATTTCTGTCAATCGCCAGCAGGAATAAACCCAATTTTACCTCTGTCTACTAGTCTTCTGCCAGTCTACAGTAATTGGATTTAACAGGGTAAAAAAAAGAAAGTCAGCTCATAGATGCTAGGCCTCTGGAATTGACTTAAAAGGCCAGCAACTGAAGGCCATAAAGCAATATTTTACTGTTTTAACACATGGATCTCCATTAACGCTGTCAAATTCCTCACTTCCTGAATAGATGCAAAGTTTTTTTTGCAGTACTTAAGAGTACTGTAAGAATAAACAAGCCTCAAAGAGTCAACAAAATATCAACAATCAGAATCAGGCTTAATATCACTGGCATATGTAGTGAAATTTGTTGTTATACCAGAAGGATGGACAAATTTCAACTCCCACAAGCACGCTGACTAAACGTAGCCTGCAGGCTTGAATTGCATTTATTTTTTTCTGTTGTCCTAGGGGTTATAGTTAATATGGAATTAAATTTGGAGGCACAAGAGACTCTGAAGCAACACACAGGAAATTCAGCGGGTCAAGCAGCATCTATGGGAAGAAAAGAATTGTCGATGCTTTGGAACAGCAAGCTATGAAGGTGATAATGTGAAAAGGAGTGATGTTTGTTTTGGAAATCATATAGAACACATGGAGACCAATCCAGCACATACTGGCTCTTTGATAGAATTAATTGGTTCTATAGTCTCGCTCTTTCTCCATAGTCTACAAATATTTTCAAAATATTTACCCAATAACCTTTTTGAAGTTCCCCATTGAATTGTCTTCTGCTATCCTTTAAGGCAGTGCATTCTCACATTTTAAGATTCAAGACTGTTTAATGTCATTTCTAGTACACAAGTGTAAAGTGCATCAAAGTATTTGTTACCTCAGATGTGACCTAGCACAAAAAAAACAAACACAATATAAGAAACACAATACATATACATACGTAAGACAATATATACATATTTTTTGATTGTATGTCCATAAAGTGACGCAAGGCACAGGAGTGTCTGTACACAAGGTGACTGACACGAAATGATAAAATAGTAGTGGTTGGGGGCGTGGTGGAGTAGATCAGTGGGAGGAGGTGTTGATCAGCCTTAATGCTTGGGAATAGCAACCGTTATTGAATCTGGTGGTCCTGGCATGGATGCTACATAGCCTCCTCACACAGATGGGAGTGGGACAGTCTATGAGCAGATGAGAGATCCTTCATGATACCAGTCATGTTCCTTAACAAATTGACACACTAATTATTAACCTTCTTGCCAAGTAGTTTACTCTAATAAACCCTTCATAATTTTGAACATCTTTTAAATTTCCCTGAACATTCTGTACTGAAAGACAATACTTCCAGTGTCTGCAAACAATTGCATTGCTTCAATCATTCTACCAGATCATTGAGGCTTCTGTTGGGCTCCAGTCTCTCAACCACCCCAAACACATTTTAAAATATCTTTCATAAACATAATCCATATTTTAGACTCAACCTAGAGGAACACAAACTGCAAGAATGGTATTTATTTAAACTATTCTCAAAATTTCTTGCTCAAATTCTAGCATTGGGCAGTGTTCTTCAATTTATTGTCCAACTCTACCTTGTTCTTTTTGCAATTTTATTCATAAGCCAACCTGAGACACACAGTTTTCTAGTTAATTTGCGCAAATTGTTCAGGACTTTAAATACATTGTTCATTACATCCACTGTCAAATTGAGAAAGACAAAAGTATAATTAGTTTATTCAAAGTGTAGTTAGCATTTTTAAAAACAAAAATCAACTCTCCTCCCCAATCCCAGTTAAAACAAGTATTGTGCATGTCTACTGCAAACAAAATTGCATCTTTGTCCCTTCTCCATGCACGACTTTACATAATCCTTTCGATACAATGTTTTTTTTAATTACATTGCTTGTATACAATAGGGGTGCCAGTTACAAATGGATCTCATTACTAAAGGGCTAAAGAGTTAAAACAGAGCTCACTGGGAAGTAAAAATCATTGCCCAGAAAATGAGAAGAGTATGCTGGATTATTGTCATAGGGAGACATGCACATTTAAAACCAAATAATGTAGTCATCATTCTATTAATTAACCTTCACAAAATTTTAAATTTCCGCTTACACACCTCAGGAAAAAGAGACTTTCTTTTCTAATAGAAAATTAATTACATCAACTTACATTAGAATGAATAATTTTGCCAGTTTCTGGTGTAATACTGGCCAATTATCTGTACTTCTGCAGCACTAGATTCCCTCTGTAGCAATCAAACCCTTTGACATTTCAGTTACGGCCAATTGGAGGAAAACGTTATTCTCTTCAAATTTCTAATGACAATTTAAACCCTCAGAGAGATTTAAGGGCCAATAAACATTTCTCCATTTCTGGCAAAATAGAAAACAAACACATAGCTCAAGATACTTGGATTGGAATCTCTAAAAATATTTATATTTTTTAAATTCTTTACAATTCAGCTTGTTTGCTCACTCGGGATCAAACCTATTTGCTCACTTGAAATCAACTGAATTACACCCCATTGTACATCATTAAGAAAATTCATAATCAATATTTTTGTTGTGCATGTATTGTAAGGATTTTCCAGGCACACTTCTGTTTGTGGTGAATGACCACAAACAGAACCTAATGACTGTACATAGTTATTGGAGCTGTTCACTTCACAATTCCGGGGTCATGCACCGCCTTCAAGGCAAACGTCTTTCTGGAAATGAAACCAAAACTGTACACAGTACTGCAGGTGTGGTCTCACTGAAACCTTGTATAATCCTAGCAAGAGATTTTTTCTGTTGTACTCCAAATTCCTTGCAATGAAGGTCTATGTTATATTTGCCTTTGTGATTGCTTGTTGAACCTGCAGAGTAACTTTGATTCATTTTTAAGGTCACACAAATGTTTCCAATGCCAACCTTTTAATGGTGGTTGTTGTTTCAAAAGAAAATGCTCTGTTTTCCTGTTCTTGTTACTCAAGTGACTAACCTTGCAATTAATCCAACCACTGTGCAAGTCAGTTTTAGATTTCAAGTAGAATGGACTTATATTAGTCATGAAGAGGGTTACAACACAGAAACAGGCTCTTCTGTCCACTTAGTCAGTTTTCTGCCTCGTTCCAAATGACAAAAAACAACAATTGGCCAATCATTGACCCCTGCAACGCATCACTAGTTACATGCCTCCATCAATGAGACAACCATCTACTAGCACTCTCTGGCTTCTCCTGCCAAGCCAGTGCTGAATCCAATTGACTACTTCAACCTAAATGCCAAGCCACTTAACTGGATGCAGGACTTTGTCAAAGGTTATCTGAAGTTTAGAAGAGTAAGAGGCAATTTCACCAATATATATAAGATTCTGAAAGGGCTCAATACTGGATTGTTGTTTCCTTTCTCTTGGAGACAGTTTCAGGGTAAGATATCAGACAGTCAGAAGTGAAATGAAATTAGCAATTACAGTTGGCTGTAAATCTTTTCAATGTTCTAACTGTGGACATGGGTGTTTAAAAATCCATTGATGCAAAGGAATCAAGGGACATAGGGTGTTCAAACAGGAAAGTGGATAAAGTACCATGAGCTCACCACATAAAGCAGGCTCAAAAGAATATATGAGCTACTCCAATTCAAATTACCTTATTAATAAAGACATTGTTGATGTGGGTATGGCTAAAGAAAAAAGACTGCTTTAATGTTATGCCATCATGCCTTTTCCATCTTAGCTTCTCCCCCACTTTAAATATGTTGTTTTTCATCATTTACAATTTCCATGTCCTTTGGATTTTATATTTTGTTTTACCCTGTTTTTTTTTATTAAAATCACCTGGTGAGAAATATCTATGGGCTGCAGCATCATCAGAAACCATCTCAGGAGGCAATCATTTGGTTCAAGATGGTCTGGCTGGAAGGAACCAAGAAATTCCCGAATTTTTCTTGCATTAATTCTGTATCAATAGATATCAACTGCAAGTACATTGTGTACTAGTTCCATAGGGTTATGCACCTTCAAAATAATATGGGTTGGAAGCAGCACGACTGTAGTGCTTTTTAGACCCGACTTGAAACCTACCTCTTTAACCACATTTTTTGTCACCTCATGTGGCTTGGTGATTTGGGACTTTTTCCTCCAGTAAAAACGATCAATAAATCATGGTTGGTGCACGGTAATCACAACATTGATGACAAACTTGTGCCTACATTTCTTAATCTCAGCCACTTCTTCAGATCTGAAAGACAGGGAGAAAAGAGGAAGGGGGAAGGCATAGCAGGAAATCACTTGTACTATTTCTACATGCTTTGTGTGTTGTTACCTCCCAAAACAAGAGGGATAGGTTTCCGTGAGAGGAAGGAGTTTTATAGGGAATTTGAGGGGGATAGCAATCTGATAGTAGGTTGGGCGGAGTATTGAAAAGTAGTATTAAACCCCGACAAGTTCAAGGAGATGCATTTTGGGAAGTCAAATAGGAGTTGAACATAAACTGTAACTGACGGGATTCTAAAGAATGTTGATGAACAGAGAGACCTTGGGATTCAAGTCCATAGTTCTCTAGAAGTGGTAAATAAGTAACAAAAGTGGTAAAGGCAGCATATGGCATACTCACCCTCCTAGTTTGGGCATAGAACACAGGAGTTCTTTACAATATACTGGTTAGGTCACACTTGCAGTATTGCATGCTGTTCTAGTCATCACATTATAAGGCGGACATGATTGTGCTGGAGAGAGCGCAGAACAGATTCACTACGATCCTATCTAGATTGGAAGTCTTTAGCCATGGAGACAGATTAGATAGGTTTGGTTTATTTGTTCTGAACTGAAAGAGGCTGAAGGGTAACCTGATTTGGTTACCTTCTAGAATACACTACCAGAGGAAGCAGTAGAATCAGACGCAATTATTAAATTGAGGAGACCTTTGAACAGACACTTATATAGACAAGTAATGGAAGGCTAAGATCCTAATGTAGTTAAGTAGGATTAATTATCAATAGGCAAATAGGTTGGCATGGATGTGGTGAGCTGTTCAGTACAACTCTATCATCCTATTTCAAGAAGTCTAGCATTTTCAGAAAATGGAGACATCTCCACAGGTGGAGAAAATGCAGCCTGACCTCTTAAAATGGGTGACAGTGGCAGACGCTCTGACTGACTACAGTCTATTGCTTTCCAATCCTTTTTGGCTACAGGTATCATGCCAGAGCACTGGAAATCTGCCTACATGGCAGTTACCTTAAGAAAAGGATAGATCAACTCACAGACCAGTCAGCCAAATGATCAGTATTAGGTAAATTATTGGGAAGAAATTCTGAAGGGCAAGTTGACAGAATAGTCAGACTCGAACTTTCAAAAAACACGAGCTAAGTTACTATATTTCAGGGAACATCAAGGAGAGATTTATATTAGATCTATGGAATTATGAAAGGCCTGAATGGGTGAACAAGGACCCATTTCCATGGCAGAGAGGTGGATAACTCTACAAGTTACTTGGCAAGTTCAGAAGAGTATCAAGGAAACCTTACTTCTTTCTACCTTAATAGCAGCGGAAGTCTGTCTTGATATCACTACCTGAAAGGATGGCTGTGGCAGATACCTCATCTCATTTAAAATGCATCTCACATTCCATCTGGGTAATCTCCAACATGATGGCATGAACATTAATTTCTCAAACTTCTGCTATCTACTGCCTTGCTCCTCCACCTCTTTTTTTCATTTTCTCCCTCATTCATTTGGCCTTCTCAACCCATCTCCCCCCCCCCCCCATGACCACTCTCTGGTTCCCACCTCCTTCCATTTATCCATGGTCCACAGTAGTCTCCGATCAGATTCAGCCCTTTTCCTTTACCTTTTATCACTTTCCAGCTTCTCATATTATTCCCCCCCCCCCCCCAATTACCAGCTTGCTCTCCTCCACCTCCACCCACTTTCTTATGCTGGCTTCTGCTCCCTTCCTTTCCAAGTCTCAGCCTGAAACATTAACTGTTTATATTCCTCCATAGATGCTGCCTGACCCATTGAGTTCCTCCAGCATTTTTTGTGTGTTGCTCATGATCTCCAGCATCTGCAGAATATTTTGTGTATGCCAAGCTTAATATGCCTTCGGTTTACTAGTGGGTGGTGGATTGTAATCCAATGTGCCCTTGAATGCTTCAGCTTTTCAGCACATCCAACTGTATTGTTTGATGGAATTGACATGGTTTGAAATATATTATAAATGTGTATAATGTATTCGGACTGAAACGTGGACTGCATTTTTTTTTCCATAGATGCTGCCTGGCCTGCTGAGTTCCTCCAGCATTTTGTGTTGTTCGGATTTCCAGCATCTGCAGATTTTCTCTTGTTAGTGATTCTGTGGAAGGGAAGGGTTAGACTGATTATGAAGTAGGTAAAAAAAAAAATGGCACAACATCTTAGGCTGAAGGGCCTGTACTGTGCTGTGCTGTTCTAAAATTCACTTCCTTCTTGTATGGTTCACACAATTCACACAATTAATGCAAATTCAACAATAGCCTTGATGGAGTCACAAGGATCAGAACAAAAGCCTAATCACTGCAAGGTTTTGTGAGTATGGAAATGCATTATTTAGGCCCAAGGGAGTGCCATGCAGACGTGCAAAAAGATTCCCCAGAGTAGCAATCCCGAACTTCATATACTGCACGTACAGGAAAGAAAGCAGCATTAAATCTCAAGATAACTAACACACCTGAACTTTGAGGTTTTTGTTCAATTTAGCCAGAGGATAAAAAGGATGTTTAATGTCTCAAAAAGTTTTTTTTTTTACAATGGACAGGTTTGGTTCTTGCTTAACCACACTAGATTAGGGAAGGTGGTGGGGGGGGGGGGGGGGGGGAGGTGGAGTTAGTACTGCTCCATGCAGCTCCAGCAAACCCAGCTTGATCCAGATCGAGGACACTTTCCAAGGAATTTACACACTCACACTACGAGTCTATGGGTCCACCTCAGCGCTCGGTTTCCTCCCATATCCAAAAGACATGGGTCGATAGGTTAAGAGGGTAATGTGAATCAAGTCAGTGTAAGAAAATACAATAACAAATTAAATATACATGAACCATCAGAATTTTACAACTGCTATTTAAAAATCAAGTGAATTCTTCAGCTGAGCAAATACAATGAGATTCTCAGGCCACAAGTGTGATTCTATGGAATAGAAGCAAAGGAGGATGATGAAATTTCAAAACCAGTTTAAAATTGTGATCACTACATTTTCACTGGAGGTTAAAGCATTCATCTGAAAACTATTATGGCAGCTTCCAGCCAAATCCTGAAAAACATTAAAATACTTCAATTGAGCTGAGTCATAGCTCAATTTACAGATCATCCATAAACTGCTTTACACAATTATTAGGTGACCCTAAAGAGAGTTGGGAGTTCACTTTGTTCTTTGATGCCCAAACATCATTGACCATGATTACTGTAGCCTTCAAGCATCAGAAGGCTCTCTGCATCAAAATTAGAAATAAAATTACTTTGTCGACCCTTTAGAATCAATGAACATTCACGTTTCTCTTCCTTCAATTATCCATTACCTATATTCTTGCCTTTGAACCCAAGTTGTTTTTAAATTTTTGTTCTGTGCAAGCATTATAATCAAGGTGGGAAATGTTTTCGGTGGGAAGCAACACTTTCCCTTTGAGATACCTCAGTGACTTGTTACTAGTTATAGTGTCCAGTATAGGCATTTTGGTAGCAATGACCCATGTTGCCTCGGATGCCAATTGTGTCTTTTGAACTTTCGCAACTGGTGGCCTGTGCTAAATTTAAAAGTAGGTCTCAAAGGTAAATGGTGCAATAATTCACACACCAACCGTTCAAATCTTCTTGCTTCCAAGTTGATTTTCATGTTTTGATTTAAAACAGGAAAGTTCAGCAAGATTACTTGGATGTTTGAGAGAGGCAGCACAAAGAAGCCAACAATCAAGTATACTACTGAAAGACACTTTGATAATGTATGCTTGTTACAGACTCAGATTTGCTTTAAAGCAAACAGCCAAGAATACCACAGGTTTTCAGAGCCAAGTACTGCTCCAATTTATGCACCAAGTTGGATTCAGAATGTGCCTGTTTCACATTGCAGCTGGTATGACTGCTGACATCATGACACTTTTTTTAGTCTATTAGCTCTCATGGACTTTAAATGACCCAGCTCATCTTGTGACTAACTGGTGCACATGCTGCTGTAACACACAGGTAAAATGAACGTGTTCAATACTGCCCTACGGTGAATCTATAAACCATGACATTATCAATAATTTCCTCAATGCTTGCTAGTCAGGTTGTCACTTGAAAACCCTTGGGATTCAGATCTGATCTGCTTAGCCCACATGGACTTCATGGTTGGAAACACAGGAGATCAGAGCACTTACTTGATTTTCCATAATCTGGATTTTGGCATCTGGTAAACATAACACCAGCTTAATGCTGTTCAAAAGAGTCATTAGCTGTGTTGATCAACTCCACATCTCTTCCATTTCACACACGTCTGCTCTTACCCCATCCTCCCGCCACCCTACCTGGGATAGGGTTCCTTTTGTCCTCACCTACCACCCTACCAGTCCCCACATCCAGCACATAATTCTCCACAACTTCCACTATCCCCAACGGGATCCCACCACCAAGCACATCTTCCCGCCCTGCCCTCACTTTCTGCTTTTTGTGACTCCCTTGTCCATTCGTCCCTCCCCACTGATAACCCTCCTGGCACTGATCCCAGCCAGTGCTGCACCTGCCCATATACCTCCTCCCTCACTAACCATTCAGAGCCCCAAACAATCCTTCCAGGTGAAGTGACACTTCACCTGTGAGTCTGTTGGGGTCATATACTATATCCGGTGCTGCCAGTGCACCCTCCTGTATATTGAAGAAACCTGATGTAGATTGGGAGACCGCTTCGCCGAACACCTTCGCTCTGTCCGCCAGAAAAGGCAGGACCTCTCAGTAGCGACCCATTTTAGTTCCACTGCCCATTCCCATATGTCAATCCATGGCCTCCTCTACCGTTGCAATGAGGCCACACTCAGGTTGGAGGAACACCACCTTATATTCTATCTGGGAAAACTTCAATCTGATGGCATGAATATCGATTTCTCAAACTTTCGGTAATGCCCCTCTCCCTTCCCCATCCCCTTTTCCCTCTCTCAGCTTATCTCCTTGCTGCCCATCACCTCCTTCTGGTGCTCCTCCCCCCTTTTTTTTCTTTCATCATCTTCTGTCTTCTCCTATCAGACTCCCCCTTCTCTAGCCCTGTATCTCTTTCACCAATCAACTTGCCAGCTCTTTACTTCATCCCTCCCCCTCCCAGTTTCACCCATCACCTTGTTTCTCCCTCCCCTCCACCCACCTTTTAAATTTTTTCTCCAGTCCCGCCAAAGAGTCTCAGCCTGTAATGTCGACTGTACCTTTTTTCCCCCATAGATACTGCCAGGCCTGCTGAGTTCCTCCAACATTTTGCGTATGTCGTTTGGATCTCCAGCATCTGCAGATTTTCTCTTGTTTGCGTAAATCTCTGCTGGCTTAAGTGCCTTTTTCCAAAAATGAAGGAAGAAATTTTCTAAAATCATTGAGAACAAAATTTGCTTATAAATATAAAAGAATACAAAGGAGTGGATTTGTACTTGTAACTCTCTAAAACTGCTGGTTATCAAACACCACTTAATGATCAAGAAATGCATTCTTTTCCCTTGCTGACAGACTCCACAAGAAAGGCACGCAATCCCTGTCACACCCACCTTATCTCTGCGCATTTTACTGACCAGTTACAGAGCAGAGGTCACTAAGGGTAAAATCTGATCAATTGACCACACATTGACACAAAAGAGGAGGAAAAGAGGAAATTAACAGAAAGTAGAAATGGATGAAAGAATTCAAAATAAATCAAATTCGAAATTTTAACAGAACTGGAGCAAGGATCTGTGATCTACTGTATAATAAAAACAGAAATGCTGGAATAAGCAACACCTCTGGAAAGAGAAATCAGTGTACGTTTCAGATCAAGGACCCTTCCTCAGAACTGGGAAAAGAATGGATGGCGTAGTTTTCAAACTAGAGCAAGGGAGAGAAGTGAGGAACAAGACAAAAGACAATATAGAGATACATTAAGGCAGGACAGTTGATCAAGATGATGAGCAGTCACAGTTGCATGGAACTTCAATTCTCAATCCCACTCACATTTCCACCGCTGCCATACTGAGGACCACTGTAAAATAGAACTTGCCTTTCATCTGTTTAGTCACTTTGCAACCTTCTGGAATGAGCAAAGAAGTTTTCAACTTCAAATTGCTTTCTCGTTGTTTTCCATTTTCACATACATGTCCCTTTCTCATCCCATTTTTTTAAAAAATGCCTTGCTGACAGTCAGTACTCATGCAACCTATCAGCTGAACTGTTTTAACCAAACTCCATAAAGTCTTTTGACTTGCACCTCACTCCTCCACCGAGCTGATTCAAAATTTATAAACTCTCCATTCTTCACAGTTATGAGGAAAGGTTTCTGACCCAAAACATTAACAGTTTTGTCCTTCTACAGATACTGCTTGACTGGTTAAGTTCTGGCAGTTATTTTTGTTTCAGATTCCAGCATCTGTAGTTTTGTTTGTTTTCCGTCTCACCCTTCTAATTAGTCACTGTTTTTGGCATTATTATTGGCAGACAAAGCTCTTGTACAATACAAAGATGAGCTAAATGAAGAGTCAACTTCACCTTTCATGTCAACCACTTTGTTCCCAACTCCTCTACCCCTCACCCCCCAATGAAAAAGTCCCAGCCCAATGAAAAACTTGGATACTGCTCCTGTACCTGGCAAGATTCTTCCAGCATCCAATACAGAAGCAAAGTACTTTGGATGTTAGTTATCTGAAAAAAAAACGGAAATACTTTACAGGTCAGGCAACATCTGTGGAGACACAAAATGAATTAATATTGCAGATCGATGACCCTTCATTTGATCTGACTCAATGTTTGAGTTTTTTTTACTCTTTCCAGAGATGCTACCTGACCTGCCAAGTATTTTCAACATTCTTAAATTTAATTTCTTCTCACACAGGCTGTTTACTTGGACAGAATGCAAAAGACAAAATACACAAGGGCAGCACAACAGTTTGTGCTGCTGCCTCACAACTTCAAGGACCTTGGGTTTGATCTTAGCTGAGTGATGTCAGGGTTGAGTTTTCATGTTCTTCCCATGGCAGAGTAGGCTTCCTCCAGATGCTCCAGTTACTTCCCATATTCCAAAGACAGGTTGATAGGTTAATTGGCCACTGCAAATTACCCCCCTTAGTAGAAATTAACAGCAAAAAGAATCAAAGGGGGATTGGTGGGCATGTGTGAGAGAAAATTGGCTGCAGGGAAATAAGGAAATATAAAAGGGGAAATAAGGAAATATAAAAGGGGAAGAAAATTGGACTATTGGGATTGCTCCTAGGAGCTAGTGTGGACCTGGTGGGCAGAATGGACTCCTTCTGAGTTATTATACATGAATTTGACCAGTGAATTCACTCCAATCCTGTCTCCCTCTCAGCTTACATGCTTGTAAAACCCAATAAATTAATATTACTTAAACCTACCTTTACTTAGGCTCACTCTCTACAATATCAATGATGACTTTGTTTATAAAATACACTGAGCCCTGCTAACATGCAATTTAGTGACTTATTGCAGGTGTACTTTGACATTGATTCACGACAGTGTTGCTCATCCAGCAACAGATGAATTATCACAAGGAAAATTAGAGAAGTTAAAGCACTTTGCACATTTTCCTTTGTGGTGCTTGATGTTGAGACAGAGGAAGGAAGATGGAATCTTAAAACTTCTAGCTGATTGGGAGGCGAGTTTCCAATTAAGAACAGTTTTTTAAAAAATAAAAGCACCCTTACAATCATGTTATGGGTTCAAACTTCATTCTGCAGCAGGAATTATTTAATTCACTACAGGAGTGCTATATTCTTGACACAGTATATTTTAAATGTATAAATCCCATACTATGAGGAATAGAAATCATTCCCTCAACGAGCACCAATAAATCACTTAAGCAATCAAGCAGCCCATCCATACCTTTGCCAATACTTCACTATCCTTCAAGGAGTAGGTCACTTGAAGTATCTTGGATTATTTGAAAGGTCTATTGTGTTACATACATTAGGTTATTTATTCACTTTGACCCCACACAAGTGATAAAAAAGAACACTAATCAGCGATTAGTGTTGTGCGACCAAACTCTGCTTCTAAAACACTTATGATAATATACATTTCTCAAATTTTATACACAAAGTTAGGCAGAATTTTTTTTAAAAAAGCAAAGAAATGTCAGAACTTGAGTAAACAGTTTAGTTCAAATTCAGAGTTATCCCCTACCACACAGTCCTGGTCAGTGTACAAGTCTATCTATGTCAACAGGGATATCACATGTTTTGGAATAACACTGTCCAAATTGAAATTCAGTCTCAGGGACTCAGAGAAACCAACATACCTTCAGATCTCCAGTGGGCTCTGTTCACAAAGTCAAAATATGAGCAGTCAATTTCAGTATATATACACCCAGATTAACGACCAAATTATATTTTACCAATTCACTTTGTTTACATTGATTCTTTATATTCCCTGAACCAGACAAAATTCAATGTAAAATCCTGATCCAAGCACATTCTTTTTTATACTCCAGCTCATCTATCTTCGAAATGAACATTGTTACCAATTTACTGACAAAAGCAAATACATAGCAAGTCTTATTGCTTCTACGTCAATAGTTGTAGATGTTGCCAGCCTGCCTTCATGACCTATTATCCAGTTTTCAACAAATCTATTATATGCTCCTTTATCTCAATACCAGGGCAGAAAGAGAGAACTCAAGCCTCCAAATTTTCACTTGCTATTTGAAGTTACCTGTTCTCTAATTTGGCTTTTACTTGACAGCACTACAGTGATAGGAAATTCTTTGTAATAAGGATGATAGATACAAAACAATAGCTTGGTAGAATGATACAGCCTCTGAAGCACCAAGCAATGCTCACCACACCATGCTTCAATTAGATTACTTTAAATTGTTTTTATTTACAGCAGAGTGCAATGAGCCACAAGAAAAACACTATACCTACCCCACAATTTACTGAGTAATACCTGACACTATGTTAGCTGTGGGTCAATGGGTAAAATTTCTACTTCGAGTCTGAAGGTTTTGGGCTCACATATCAGTCAATAGATCTCAGCACCTAAGTCTAAGTTACTCCAAGTCTGGGAACTAGAAAATTGCTGAGTTAAATCAGAGGTCCTGTCTGCTCTTTTAGACAGTTGCAAAAGACCCTGTAGCACTAAATACAGAACATATTCTCCCAATATCCTACCAAATGTCTTATGTCCTATCTTTAAATGACATCAGTAAAACAGATTAGCTGGTCATTATCACTTTGCTGTTACGTTCTGCAGGAGGTATCTGCCCATTTCTTATAAATTGGATTAGCGAACAGTACAGCACAACAATCCCTTTTGACGCAATATTTTGCAGAACTACAAACGTTTGTAGTTAAACACCAATCAAATGAATCCCTTCTCCTTATGCAATGTCTGTATCCTTTAATTTCTTGTACATTTATGTGCCATTTGAAGAGCCTCTTAAAACTCATACATGTGCTCCACTGTCATATCCGCCACTGTGTAAAAAAGACTTGTTCAGCACATTTCATTTGAATTTACCCCTCTCACCTTGAATGAATGCAACTTGCCAATCAACTTTCCAGCTCTTGGCTCCATCCCTCCCCTTCCTGTCTTCTCCTATCATTTTGGATCTCCCCGTCCCCCTTTCAAATCTCTTACTATCACTTCCTTCAGTTAGTCCTGACGAAGGGTCTCGGCCCGAAACGTTGACTGTACCTCTTCCTAGAGATGCTGCCTGGCCTGCTGCGTTCACCAGCAACTTTGATGTGTGTTGCAATACTTCAGGTGCAGCCTGACTAGAGTGTTATAAAACTACAACATACAGTAATTTTCCAATCTTGAACTCAATGCCCTGTCTAATAAAGGCAAGCATGCCACACACCTTCTTTACCACCCTATCAACCTTTGCAGTGACTTGAACCTCAAGGTCTTTCTGCAAATCAACACTGTTAAAAGTCTTGCCACTAACAGAGTATTGTCCCATTACATTTGACCTCCCAACTGCAACACCTCACATGTGGCTGAAATAAATTCTATCTGACATTTCTCAACACATATTTGAAACTGATCTGCACCTCCCTGTATTCTACTATGCTATCTATACCACCATTGAGACAAGATGGATTGAACTACTGATTCGGAAAAGGCAAAAGGTGTGTTTCATGATACTCTCTGTGGTGCTCCAACGTGACGGTTTTGTTGTTCTCGTGTTCCCTCGACCTTGAACACCCAACGATCAAAGGCAGGCTGTTCAATTTACCAAGAGAGTTCTCCTCTGTGATCCTGACCGCAGTTTACATACCACCATCGGCCAACTGTGATCAGGCTCTTGAGATACTGCACGATGCTGTCTCCAAACAAGAAACAGTACACCCTAACGCATTTCATAATCATAGCTGGGTTTTTCCAATCACATTTGTTTGAAGAAATCCTAGCCCAATTACCATCAGCACATAACCTGCAGCACCAGAGGTCCCAACACACTCAACCACTGCTATACTACAATAAGGAATACCTACTCTCCCATGCCTAGACCACATTTTAGGAAACCTAGTAACTCGGTTGTCCTCCTACCTGCATACAGGCAGAGGCAAAAGAGCAAGGCTCCAGAGATTAAGACAACAAAGGTGGTCACAGGAGGGAGAGGAGCAACTATGGGATTGCTTTGGACTAAGCCATGTTCCAGGACTCTGCATAATAGCACTTGCGTGTGGGACCTAAGACAGGTCCTCTGAAATGATAACACTGAGGAATCTGAAGTTGCTAACCCTCTCACCTCTGGTTTCCCCAATGAGAACTGGTTCATGGATCTCCGGTTTCCTCCTCCTGAAGTCAATAACCAGCTCCTTGTTCTTGTGTAAGAGGTTGTTGTCGTGCACCACTCAGCCAGATTTCCAATCTCCTTCTGACATGCTGATTCATCACCACCTTTGATTCAGCCTGCAACAGTGGTGTCGTCAGCAAACTTAAATATGCCATTGGATTGTGTTTAGCCACGCAGTCATAAGTGTAAACTGAGTGGGGGCGAAGTCAAGCGACATAGCCTCCTACCACTTCACCCGTGAGCTGATTTTCTGAAGATTGTACCTGGACCTCTTGTATCTTTCTTGTCTCCAAACTTCTGACGTGGCCCTCAGCAGATTGTGGATCTCGTGTTTCATCCAGGGCTTCTGGTTGGGGAAGACTCTGATTGATTTTGTGGGGACACACTCGTCTACAACTGTTTTTATAAAGTCTATGACAACCATGGTGTATTCATTCAGATCCACAGATGAGTCCTTGAGCAACTGCAGCAACTCTACTTTCTTAAAAAGTTGCAAAGATTCAGCACAACATCTAAAACTTTGACAAACCTCTATAGATATGTCACGGAGAGTATATTGAGTGGCTGCATCCCCATTGAATGTGTGGGTTTTCCTCAGGTGCTCTGGTTTCTTTCCATGTACCAGGTAGATGAATTGGCCATTGTAAATTGTCCCATGATTAGATTAGGGTTAATCAGGGTAGTGGGGTTGCTGGGGCAGTGTAGCTTAAAAGGTTGGAAGGGCCTACTCCATGCTGTATCAATCAATCTTATTGCTTGCCTCTCTCAATAACCTGCAGCATATCCCATCAGGCCCCAAGGATCAGCAATAGAAAGTCTGAGCAGTTTCAAGCCCCTGGGTGTCAACATCTCTGAGGATTCATCCTGGGTTCAACATACTGATGCAATTATGAAGGCAGCATGACAGCAGCTATATTTCATTAAGAGATTGAGAAGAATTGGCATGTCACAAAAGACACGCAAATTTCTACAGATGTACCATGGAGAGTATTCTAACTGGCTGCATTACTGCAAACACAAGGAAATCTGCAGATGCTGGAAATTCAAGCAATACGTATCAAAGTTGCTGGTGAACGCAGCAGGCCAGGCAGCATCTCTAGGAAGAGGTACAGTCGACGTTTTGGGCCGAGACCCTTCATCCTGACGAAGGGTCTCGGCCCGAAACGTCGACTGTACCTCTTCCTAGAGATGCTGCCTGGCCTGCTGCGTTCACCAGCAACTTTGATGTGCATTGGTTGCATTACTATTTGGTATGGCAGGGCTACTTCACAGGATTGGAAAAAGCTCCAGAAAGTTGTAAACTCAGCCAGCTCTATCATGGGCACTAGCCTCCCCAGCATCCAGGACACCTTCAAAAGGCAATATCTCAAAAGGCGGTACTATTCAGGACCACCACCACCCAGAACATGCCCTCTTCTCATTACTGCCATTAAATAGGTGGTACAAGGGCCTGAAGACACACACTCAACGTTTCAGGAACAGCTTCTTCTCCTCCATCATCAGATTTCTGAATGGACAATAAACCCATCAACACTACCTCCCTATTTTTTCCCTTTTTTTTTGCACTAAAATTTTTTTTATATATATTTCACATTGTAATTTTGAATTATGTATTGCAATGTACTGCTGTCACAAAATAAATTTCATGACATATGCCAGTGAAGTTAAACCTGATTCTGATCTTACCCGGCCTATCATTCTTTACGAGTCTCGATACTACTTCTTACTTTATCTCAAAATGTGCTGACACGGTGGCACACTCTGTATTGTTCTCACAATCTTCTTCATCCATATCCTTGATAAATACTAATGCAATATACTCAATTTGAACATCACCCATGTCCTCTACATCTAAGCACACGTTCCCTCCTTTATCTTTGAGTGGCCCTACCCTCTCCCCAGTTATCCTTTTGGTCTTGAGGGAAATCTAGAATGCCTTTGGGTTCTCTTTAATTCTACTTGCCAAGGACTATCCATGTCCTCTTCTGACTCTCCCAACTCCCTTCTTGAGTTTCTTTATGATCCTCAAGAGCTCCATTTAATTTTAGCTTCCTTTTACTTCTTGACTAAGATCATCCTCTCTAGACATCTAAGGTTCCTTGACATTGCCATACTTATTCTTCTTTCTTACTGGGAAATACCTGACCTGTACTCAGTGCAGTTAGTCTTTAAACACTGTTCATGTCAGATGTAGACTTGCCCTCAGTCACCTTTTTGTAATTACCCCTCCCAAGTTTCTGCTGAATACTCCTGCAATTTGAATTTAGTTCTTTCCCTCAAGGTTCATACTTATCCTCATCTATAGCCACTCACCTATAGCCATTTCAAAATTTAAGTTTTTAAGGTCATAAACTCCTTAAGAACTTAATTACTAGATGTCAAGAAGCCCAATCATCATCAAAAGTGAGATAGAAACACAATTCATCCTCAATAAGCCATTGGCATGTCAGAATTTCTATTTTTTTTTTACTGGACTTAAACCCAACTAGGATTACCCTTCACAAACAAGAGAAAATCTGCAGATGCTGTAAATCTAAACAACACACACACACACAAAATGCTGGGAGAAACTCAGTAGGCCAGGCAGCACCTATGGAAAAGAGTCCTGCAGAAGGGTCTTGGCCTGAAAAGTCAACCATACTCTTTTCCATAGATAAACAACAGGAATTCTGCAGATGCTGGAAATTCAAGCAACACACATCAAAGTTGCTGGTGAACGCAGCAGGCGAGGCAGCATCTCTAGGAAGAGGTACAGTCAACGTTTCAGGCCGAGACCCTTCGTCAGGACTAACTGAAAGAAGAGATAGTAAGAGATTTGAAAGTGGGAGGGGGAGGGGGAGATCCAAAATGATAGGAGAAGACAGGAGGGGGAGGGATGGAGCCAAGAGCTGGACAGTTGATTGGCAAAAGGGATATGAGAGGATCATGGGACAGGAGGCCTAGGGAGAAAGACGGGGGAGGGCAGGGGGGACCCAGAGGATGGGCAAGGGGTATAGTCAGAGGGACAGAGGGAGAAAAAGGAGAGAGAGAGAGAAAGAACGTGTGTATATAAATAAATAACGGATGGGGTACGAGGGGGAGGTGGGGCATTGGCAGAAATTAGAGAAGTCAATGTTCATGCCATCAGGTTGGAGGCTACCCAGACGGAATATAAGGTGTTGTTCCTCCAACCTGAGTGTGGCTTCATCTTTACAGTAGAGGCGGCCGTGGATAGACATGTCAGAATGGGAATGGGACGTGGAATTAAAATGTGTGGCCACTAGGAGATCCTGCTTTCACTGGCAGAGCGTAGGTGCTCAGCAAAGCGGTCTCCCAGTCTGCGTCGGGTCTTGCCAATATATAGAAGGCCACATCGGGAGCACCGGACGCAGTATATCACCCCAGCCGACTCACAGGTGAAGTGTCACCTCACCTGGAAGGACTGTCTGGGGCCCTGAATGGTGGTAAGGGAGGAAGTGTAAGGGCATGTGTAGCACTTGTTCCGCTTACAAGGATAAGTGCCAGGAGGGAGATCAGTGCTTCCCTTCCTCCACCATCAACTCTGCTCTCAAACGCAGCTCCCCTATTTCACATATATCTGCTCTCACTCCATCCTCCCGTCACCCCACTAGGAATAGAGTTCCCCTGGTCCTCACCTACCACCCCACCAGCCTCCAGGTCCAACATATTATTCTCCGTAACTTCCGCCACCTCCAATGGGATCCCACCACTAAGCACATCTTTCCCTCCCCCCTTCTCTCTGCTTTCTGCAGGGATTGCTTCCTACGCGACTCCCTTGTCCATTCGTCCCCCCCATCCCTCCCCACCAATCTCCCTCCTGGCACTTATCCTTGTAAGCGGAATAAGTGCTACACATGCCCTTACACTTCCTCCCTTACCACCATTCAGGGCCCCAGATAGTCCTTCCAGGTGAGGCGACACTTCACCTGTGAGTGGGCTGGGGTGATATACTGCATCCGGTGCCCCCGATGTGGCCTTCTATATATTGGCGAGACCTGACGCAGACTGGGAGATCGTTTTGCTAAACACCTACACTCTGTCCACCAGAGAAAGCAGGATCGCCCAGTGGCCACACATTTTAATTCCACATCCCATTCCCATTCTGATATGCCTATCCACGGCCTCCTCTACTGTAAAGATGAAGCCACACTCAGGTTGGAGGAACAACACCTTATATTCCGTCTGGGTAGCCTCCAACCTGATGGCATGAACACTGACTTCTCTAACTTCCGCTAATGCCCCACCTCCCCTTCGTACCCCATCCGTTATTTATTTATATACATACATTCTCTCTCTCTCTCTCTCTCTCTCCTTTTTCTCCCTCTATCCCTCTGACTATACCCCTTGCCCATCCTCTGGGTTTTCCCCCCTCCCATTTTTCCTTCTCCCTGGGCCTCCTGTCCCATGATCCTCTCATATCCCTTTTGCCAATCATCTGTCCAGCTCTTGGCTCCATCTCTCCCCCTCCTGTCTTCTCCTATCATTTTGGATCTCCCCCTCCCCCTCCCACTTTCAAATCTCTTACTAGCTCTTCCTTCAGTTAGTCCTGACGAAGGGCCTCGGCCTGAAACGTCGACTGCACCTCTTCCTACAGCTGCTGCTTGGCCTGCTGCGTTCACCAGCAACTTTGATGTGTGTTGCTTGAATTTCCAGCATCTGCAGAATTCCTCGTGTTTACTAATGAGTTTCTCCACCATTTTGTATGTTTTGCTTAATGATACCCTTGTAAACAACAACAACTCACACCTCCATCTAATGACCCCATTGCAAATAAATTTACATGGGTATCAGAGGAAAGTACCTTTGAACTAGTACTGCAGAACCCTTCTTTGTCTAATTTGACAACTTCAGAACAGAAAAATTGAAGGACAGAGAAAGATGGGAAAAATGCACCTGCCAATTTTTTTTTTCCATACTTACCTCAAGAACACACATTTTTGTCAAATTAATCAGATTTTCACCTTGAACACTTAGGAGGAGCTACGTGGAGGTGACTGGGTTTAGGTTGTATTTTAAGCTGATGATCCTGTTTTGCAAATAGGAGGCAGTGTCCACAGAAGCAGGCATTATCTGGAACATATCCAGAATCAACTCAGACCCTCAAGGCCCTTTTGTAGCTTATACAAGCTGGAGTTGGCAAAATATCTGTTTGTTCTTTGTGCAGTTTGGACCTTCTGGTAGATAAATCTGTCTTTTAGCCATAAAAGGAACAGCATTACCTTTTCCCCAGATTCAGTTGGGTAGGCTGCTAACACGTCAAGGCTTTGGATACCTACACAGCAAGTCTCTGAAACATGAAGCTAATGAAAGTACAAGGCCAGAAGTCACAAAAGTACAAAGTTGCTAAACGAAAAAATGCTAAGTTGGGGGGTGGGGTGGGAATAGATTGACCAGAGTGTAACTAAGCTCATGTGCTGTCTTTGAGTATCATTTCCTCTAATAAAGCTACCAAAAAAGTGTCAATCTCCAATACCTGCCAAAGAAGTTACTTCAAACATGTTTGAGCAAAACACTTTAAATGTGTATACTTTGTCACTCCTCAAAAAGCAACAATAGTTTTCAAGAATAAGAATTTAAATTCCTCTTATTTTTTAAAAAATTAAACCAGAATAAGCTGCTTCCTGAAATCAATTATTGATTTGACAAAATATTGAGATACTTCAATGTACAGTGCCTTGAAAAAGTATTCTGCCCCTACAGCTGTTTTCATATTTTACTGTCTCATTTTCTAAATTTAATATATATTAAGTAGGATTTTTAAGCTAGCCAATAAAACATTCTGCATCATGTCAAATCAAAAGAAAAACTCTAAAACCTGTCAACAAGTTACTAAAAATTAAAAACCAAAATTGTGAAGCTGAAAAAGTATTCACCCTCTTTGTAATTACGTACTATGCTAAATTTCCTCAGGTGCAATACTATACCAACCTAACCAACTCACTCAATTTGTTAATACAGAAAATTGGAAGATCACCTGCTTTCAATGAATTCATAAGAATAAATACCCTGCTTTCTCAGTATGGTAGATTTTCAACAGACCAAACCAAAGACGAAGCACAAATCTGGGGAAGGGTACAAGACCATCTTAAAGCCACTGAACATACCTCTTAACTCAATGCAGTCCATCGTGAAAAAGTGGAAAAAAGTACCACACTGCCTAGGTCAGGCTGCACTTCTAAACTTCGAATGGCACTTCTAAGAGAGGTTACTGGGATGCCAACAGTCACTCTGAGTGAGCTACAGAAGTCAATGGCTGTAACTGAAGATGAAGTTCATGGCTCTATAATCTCCAAGGCCTTGCACAAAAAGGGTATTTATGGCAGAGTGGCAAGGAAGAAGCCCTGGCTAAAGAAAAAGCCTGTAAAGACTTTGCAATGTGTTAGTTAGAATATAATGTAAAGATGTGGAAGAAGGTTTTGTGGTCTGATGAGACTAAAGTGGAACTTTTTGGCTTAAACACATTAAGTGGTTCATGTTGAGTAAATATGATAGCACGCATCAGCCAGGTAACACCATCCCTACTGTAAAGTATTGTGGAGGTGGTATCATGCTATGGGGATGCTTTTCAGCGGCAGGGACTGGAAATCTGGTCAGGATTGATGGGAAGATGAATGCTTCTAAATACAGAGAGATCCTGGATAAAAACCTACTCGCCTCTGCCTGAAATCTTAAACTGGGGAGGAAGTTCATCTTTCAGCAGGACAACAACCCAAAGCACACTGCCAGAGCACCAATAGAGTGGGTTCAAATGAAGAAGATTGATGTCCTTGAGTGGCCCAGTCACAGACCTGACCTCAAACCGATCAAACATCTCTATCAAGACATCAAGACTGCTGTCCACCATTGTTCCCCAACTAACCTGACACAAATTGAGCAATTTTGCAAGGAGGAATGGCAAATCTTGCCCCATCATGTTGTGCAAAGCCTATAGAGACTTATCCAAAAAGACCACTGGCTGTAATAGCTGCGAGAGGTGTTTCAACCAAGTACTGAGCAAAGGGGGATGAATATTTCTGAACTGCTGATGTTTCAGTTTTTGAATTTTTAGTTTTTGATACTTTACAATTTTCCCTGCATTTTAGGGTCTACTGTGAAAGAAGGAGCACGTGATTCACAAACAAGAATTCTCAGTTAAGTTGTTCAAAATCCCTGGTTGGAATACTCATATACGAACAAAGGGTTGGGGGCTGAATACTTTTACAAGTCACCGTAGAATATAAAATATATCGCACTACACTTAGAAAGCTAGACTGACAAATATGGCAAAAAATTTACTCAGCTACATACACGGGCACCTTCTCGTGTAGCTCCAGCAACTGGTTCTCCCTACAAAATTACTGAAAATAAGTCCTCTTAAATATATTACAAAGAGGTTTAAATGTAGTGTCCTTACATAATGCATTATTTTGTGTTTACTTTAACAAAGACTTGCATTGTTTTAATCAGTTCACTCAATGTATTTAATACCTACGGAGTTCTACTTAACCAAACCATCCCACATTCATTTCAACAAAAGACATCCTAATCCAAGCATAAAAGAATACACAAGTTTCAAATTCAGCATCTTAAAAACAACTAACAAGCAGTTCCACCTCAACACCAAAGTGCATGCAGTGTTAGAAGTCAACTTGAAATTCCCTCCCCTGGCTCCAACTCCATAAAGTATCTGATCACTACTGAGCAACCCAGGATAGAAATCAAGCATATACATCAATATCAGGCATAAAATCTCTTTAGTATTATTCAGATAGTGGTGTAGTACTTTTTACATCTACCTGAGGAACAAACAGGGCCCATTGTACAATGTCATCTGACATGGCTCTTCATGAAGTTGTCTTTCATCAAAAAATAAACCAGAATTAAGACTGAAAGTTCCTCATCTGAAGCAATGTTGATTGTAGTTTAGTAGGTTTGCACAAACAGCCCTATGTTTAATCTTGATGAGCATTGCATTATTTTACATAAACTTGAAGTTCAATATATTTGTGGTTGTCCATATCTGTTCAGTCATATTTTTGAATTTACTTGGCAATGCATTTTGGTTATTTTTTCTACCTCAAATGACTTGTACACTGGGTATTTTAGACTTTACAATAAGTTGGTAATAGCACTTATCATTAACCCCAATTCCCAGAGTTGCTAGTCAGTTACTTCCTTCAACCCACTGCAATTCACATGGTAAAGGTGTTGCCTCTGTACAGTTAGGTAATGCTCAAGCATTTTAGGTGATGGAATGACAATAGGAAGGAACCTCCAGACAATATCATTTCCTTGCCCCTCAAGATCATAGGGATTATGGTTTTGGGAGGTGTTGTCAAAGCAGCCCAAGTTGCCACAGTACATTTTGTAGATGATGTGCACTGCAAGCATGGTGACCCAGTAATAGAGAGATAGAAGTGTCTGATCAATTGGGTGACCATTCCTAACATCACATTTTTTGACTGTTGCTGGAGCCACAATAAGCCAGGCAATTAGTTAGCACATACACCTGTAACAACACAGAGGGGTGACCATTAGAGCCGTCAAGTCCACTCTAACTCCCAGGGAAAAAAATGCCATTAGTACCATTCTCTCTTTATTTCTCCATGCCCCTACAACTTATTATCTCACACATGTCCATCAACTCCAGATTTTTTTTTGCCACTAACCTGCATCAAGAGATCATTTTGAGCATTTTCTGGTTGCCACTCACAGATCCAATCTGCTAATTAAATTTGCTGATGACACCACACTTATTGGCCTAAATCTGAAATAATAATTAGGCAGCCTACAGGGAGTAAGTCATCACCCTGACACAGTGATGTCAAGAAAACAACCTCTCCCTCAACGTCACAAAAACAAAGGAGCTGGTTGTGGGCTACAGGAGGAATGGAGACAGGCTAACCCCTATTGACATCAATAGATCTGGGGTTGAGAGGGTGAACAGCTTTAAGTTCCTCAGCATAAACATCACCAAGGATCTCACGTGGTCTGTACACACCAGCTGTGTGGTGAAAAAGGCACAACAGTGCCTCTTTCACCTTAGACGGTGGAAGAAGTTTGGTATGACCCCCCCACCCCAAATTCGAAGAAGTTTCTATAGGGGCACAATTGAGAGCATCCTGACTGGCTGCATCACTGCCTGGTATGGGAACTGTACTTTCCTCAATCGCAGGACTCTGCAGAGAGTGGTGCAGACAGCCCAGCGCACCTGTAGGTGTGAACTTACCAATATTCAGAATATTTACAAAGAAAGGTGTGTAAAAAGGGCCCAAAGGATCATTGGAGACCTTAATCACCCCAACCACAAACTGTTCCAGCTACTACCATTGGGGAAACAGTACCACAGCATAAAAGCCAGGACCAACAGGCTCCAGGACAGCTTCTTCCACCAGGCCGTCAGACTGCTTAATTCATGCTGGCGCAACTGTATCTCTATGTTATATTGACTATCCTGTTGAAATAAAATGAATTGGCACATGACAAGCTTCTGCAACAGTGGGGACCTCAAGAGGTAGGAACGAATCAGGCACTTGGTTGATCCGGCTTAAGATTTCTGTGAACGCTTGAAGTGTTCTCTTTGGCACACATGCTGGACTCTAAAATGGGAATGCTTTTTTTTTTAAACACTCTTGCCTCAAACCATTTAATTGTCTAAACTACACTCAGTAGCCACTTTATTAGGTATTTCCTGTACCTAATAAAGAGACCAATGAGTATACATTTGTGGTCTTCTGCTGCTGTACCCCATCCACTTCAAGATTCAACGTGTCGTGCATTCAGAGATGCTCTTCTGCACACCACCGTTGCAACACGTGGTTATTTGAGCTACTGTCATCTTCCTGTCAGCTTGAACCAGTTTGGCCATTCTCCTCTGACCTCACTCATTAACAAGGCATTTTTGGCCACAAAACTGCCGCTCACTGGATGATTTTTTTTTTGTTTTTCGCACCATTGTCTGTAAACTCTAGAGACTGTTGTGCGGAAAAATCCCAGGAGATAAGCAGTTTCTGAGATACTCAAAACACCCCATACGGCACCTGCTACAGGAAGTACAGGGCTCAGAAGCATCTAGGAAGGCACGGATCAATGCTGCTCAGTAGACCATGAACTTTGTGCCATATCTGAGGTCTCGACCCCTTTCCTCAATTGACTAAAGATGGTTCAGGTACATTTTCAGCATCAATATCTGCCTTCCCCAAGCTGGCACCTGAGATATTAGATGTAATTCATAATTTTCAGGATCTTGCCATGAATCTTTATATAAGAAAGCAGTGTTGCAAAGCCAGAGGAGGTTGGTAGAGGATTTTGCCTTGCAGGTGTTGAGTGTAAAACATAGTTTACCGTGCAGTGGATTATGGTTAATTGGGGCAAGGGTTAATTAGGGCAGCCTTTTATCTGGGACAACTCTTAAAGAACAAAAACTCAATCGAGAAGATAGCTGGGATCCCCTTCGTTTATTGGGACATTATGCTGCTTACTTTGGGCAGGTGACTGTTGCCAGTTTCTAACGGAAAATGAAACTTCACTACTTCAACAATTTAGGAATTATAAAGGTACTGTATTGACAATCATCTTGAATGTTATAATGAAAAAGAAGATTTGGAGGATGGAATTGTTGAAAGCATTGTTTGAAGGCAGTCCATTATCTGCACTAGGTGTCTGTGTTGATTTTGTTCGTTTACAGTCAATCAAAAGAACATGGCAGCATGCACTGGATGAATTCCTCCATGGGTAATTATTGGAAATATACAGTTTTATAGTACTATAAAGGTATTGGTAGTGTTCTAATTTTCTTTGTATTTCATTTAAATTGTTACTCAGTTAAATGGTAGTTTATCTTTTTTAATACTTAACTATTTCCATGAAACTTTGGCTAACTGGGGCAACCGCTTAACTGGGCCAAAATGCACCGGTCCCAGTGTTTCCCAATTAACTGGAATCCATTGTATTTGCATCACTGAGGTTCTCTCTCCTGCTCACACAAACACAGGCCAGTAGACTTTAAATATAACCAAAGTGCACTACAAGGGACATATACATCTGGCAACTGTTCTGAGTATTTTCTCCTTCCTCAAAAGGTGAGATGATAATTCACCTCATACATATTTATTGGACATTAATTGGTGGAAAGTGGTTGCTGTGCTGCTCAAAAAGCAATGCCCTGTCCTTTGACTTGTTCAACAATATTCACAGTACAGGTTTCCCCCGCCATCTGAAGGTACAGTGTTCCTATGAAACGGCTCATATGCCAGAATGTTGAAGAAGCAATTACCATTTATTTATATGGGAAAAATTTGTGAGCGTTCGCAGACCCAAAAATAACCTACCAAATCATGCCAAATAATACATAAAACCTAAAATAACAGTAACATATAGTAAAAGCAAGAATGATATGATAAATACACAGCCTATATAAAGTAGAAATACTTTTCTACAATCACTGCTGAACTGTTCTCCGTAACGAAAATCTCACGCAAGCGCTCTCGGCAGAAAATCTCACATAAGTGCTCTCGGCAGAAACACTCTGTCCAGTAACCTTTAAGCTATGAAGCTGCCAAATCATACCAAATAACGCATAAAAATACACAGCCTATATAAAGTAGAAATAATGTATGTACAGTATAGTATCACTTTCCGGAATTAGGAAGACAGCGCCGAGCACACTGATGATGGTGTGTTAGGCTGAATCGTCAGAGGCTGGGGTGGTGCAGTGGCCTCCACCCTCCGGGCCGCGAAGCATGCAGTGGTGCAGCGGTAGCCGGGATGCACCCAGCACATCTTTAAGCAAAAAGCCAAAATAAACAAACTAATTAATTAGGTGCCACCCCACACGTAATTAATTAGCTTGTTTATTTCCACTTTTTTCTTAAAGATGTGCTGGGTGCGTCCCGGCTACCGCTGCATTCTCCGCAGCAATGTATTGGTCCACGGCCCGGGGGTTGGGGTGGTGGGACACTGGGGTGTCATCTCATCATCATCCGTTTCCATCACAAAAGAAGATGACCTTCCTGCCATGTCTGCCTGCCTCGATGTCGAAGGTCGAGGTTTGTCGTCTGCTGTGTCTGATGTGGAAGGCTTGAAAAACGACAGTATGCTTGACTGCTAGCCTCGCACATTTTTCTATCATCTCATGGAGTTGCTTCACGTCCAGTTCCTGGACGACTTCACTTTCGGTCCATTCGCTACTACATTCGGTTTCGATTGTTATCCTTTCCTCTTCCAATTGCATCAGCTCTTCATCTATCAGTTCTTGGTCATGGGATGCCAAAACCTCTTCAACATCATCTTCGTCAACTTACACAAGCCAAACTCACTTTGTCCTTGCTTCGCTCACCACGATCGAAATGCTTAATTATGTCTAGTTTTACGTTAAGTGTAACACCCTTACAAGCTCCTTTAGGCTTTTCCGATACCGTAGAACTCATCTTGCTAACGGCTGCTCACAGGCACGTGTTTCAGTAATGCTGGTGAGCTTGCAGTTCCGGGGGAGGAGCGGCTGCTCGGGATGCGCGCTGCCTTTTATCGCGCACGGACTTTTTTCGTAACAGTGAAAACACCTCTGTTAGCGAAAACCGGTAACTAATGTAGGTCTTTCATAACAGTGAGGTTTCATAAAGCGAACGTTCAAAAAGCAAGGGACACCTGTATTATAGCAAGCATTGTGATTTAAATAGCAACAAACTACTCATTTTCTAGATAGTCATACAAATTACAAGCCTGATCACATTCCTTTCAGACCTTAGGTTAGAAAATATACTCACAAAAATGAGAATTCTTGTAAGTTAGTCTAAAATCTCTCTGCTGCATCAAGGAGTTGCTGCAATTTGAAATGTAAAAGCCCATGGGAACCACGATAGAATGACAAATTGAATCCAAAACTGCCTCAGTGGTAGGAAGCAAACAATAATTGACAGGTGTTTTGTGACTGGAAGGGGCTCTACAAGAATCAGGACACAGTGCCTTGATTTTTGTAATCTATATTAATATGATTTAGACCCAAATGTAGAGAAGAGGATAAAGAGGTTTACACATGGCATAAAAATGGTCAGTACAATTGATCACGTCAAAGAAAGATTTAAAAAAGTAAACAAATTTTGAGAATTTGGTTAAACAAATGGTAATTGAAATTTCATCATGGAAGTGAGGTGACGGATTTATGAACAAGCAACAAGACAACTGAATCTACAATAAATAGAAGGCTAATGAGTCATGTGAAAAAACTTTAAGTATATGGATCCTTAAATAATTTTGAATATATAGGTGGGAGGAGAAGATGGGGGTGCGACGCAGTGCACGCAGCTCTCCGGTGAAATGATATCGTATTTGTAAGTAGGATGCCGTGCACAATTCAGATTTGATGGAGACAGACGTGTGAAGCGCAGAGGAACATCTGGAGAAAACTTCTGAAATGCCCGGTTCGCTGCCGCTGCTACTGTGCGATTGAGAATCTCCGGAGGGAAGGCCCCAAAATCCCTGGCTTTGCCTGCTGCTGGCTACCAAGGCTGGGGTCGAAGCGTTCGGCAGAGATGGTGTTCGGTACTCGGTGTCGGAGGGCTGATCGGAGGCTCGAAGTTTTCGGACGACTCAGAATCGGACTGTGGTCGGGCATGGCAGGGAGAGTTTTCTTCCTTCTCCCATCTGCGTGAGATATGGGACTTTCCAGAGACTTTGAACTTTTTTACTGTGATGATGGCCTGTCCTTCATCAAGTTATGGTATTGTTGCATTGTTGTAACTATATGTTATAATTATATGGTTTTTGTTAGTTTTTCAGTCTTGGTCTGTCCTGTGTTTGTGATATCACACCAGAGGAATATTGTATCATTTCTTAATGCATGCATTACTAAATGATAATAAAAGAGAACTGTGTGTCCTCATAATCTAATCTAATCTAATATCTATCTATCGGTACTCAAAAATTGATGGACTCCGGACTACAGACTCAGGTTGTGAGTGCAGTTACCCTTTAAGAAAATGCGGAGACAGCATGCTGGTTTACAGGTAAAATTGAAACACCGAGGCCTCAGACCTCCAACCCCCACTCCAGACTAACCTGCTAGCAAATGTACAGTCTCCAGGAATTAAAACTGAGAACCTCAGAGCAAGATTGCCGTACCAGAGGGACATTATGGACTTTGCTTCACGGAAACATAGTTGTACCCAACCATTTTGGACATAGCGCTGCAGCTCGATGCGACGAAACACACTTTTAAGATCGTAAACCAGCGGGTTGTTGTTATGTCTCCTGCTCGCTGTGAAAGTGGGGGACATCCCCCTCTCCCTTGCCAGGGAGAGAGAGAACCTGTGAGTTGTCGAATTTGGATGAAATGCAAAGTTTTTGGGGTAACTTTGGTCTGTGTCTTTGCTATTGCTTAGCACACGCTTGGACTCGGTGACTGTACCGATGCACTTTTTTTTTGCTGGTGGGAGGAGGGGGAATCGTTGCTCGCTGCCGCTTCTGCGCGGGAGGGGGACTTTGGGGTTCTCACATTTAACTGTCGTTCATTCTTTGGGGCACTTCGCTGTTTTCGTGGATGTTTGCAAAGATAAAGCATTTCAGAATGTATATCGTATACATTTCTCTGACATTAAATTTGACCTTTGAACCTTTGAATGCGTGCATGCTTTCAAGAACATACCAGACATACCCAAACCAAAAGCCATGGATGAAATTGGAGATTCGTAGTCTGCTGAGGGCTAGATCTGTGGCATTCAAGACCGGTGATTCAGAACTATATAAGTAGTCCAGGTACAACCTTGAGGTTAGAGACAGAAATGGATACACATAAGCTCTGGCATGGTTTGCGGGCTAATACTACAAAATGAAACCAAACATCATGAATGACTGTGATGCTTCACTCCCAGATGAGCTCCTTGCCTTTTATGCACATTTTAAAAGGGAGAGTAAAACTACAACTGTACATATCCCTGCGGCATCTGGTGACCCTGTGATCTCCGTCTCAGAGGCTGACATCAGAACATCTTTCAAGAGGATGAACCCTCACATGCCACCAGGCCATGGTGGTGTACCTAGAAGGGCTCTCAAAGCCTGCCCCAACCAACTGGCAGAAGTGTTCAAGGACATCTTCAATCTCTCACTGATACAGTCAGAAGTTCCCACCTGTTTCAAAAGACAGATAATCATACCAGTACCCAAGAAGATCAGGGTGAGCAGCTTCAACAACTATTGCCTAGTGGCACTCGCATCTACTGTAACGAAGTTCTTCAAGAGGTTGGTCATGGCTAGAATCAACTCCTGCCTAAGCAAGGACCTGGACCCGTTGCAATAGGTCTACAGTGGATGTAACCTCACTGGATCTCCACTCAGCCTTGGATCACTTGGATAACAGTAATAACTATGTCAGGCTGCTGTTTATTGATTGCAGCTCAGCTCAACACCATCATACCCTCAGTACCAATCAACAAGCTCCAAAACCTGGGCATCTATACCTCCTTCTGCAACCAGATCCTTGACTTCCTCACTGGGAGACCATAGTCTGTAAGGATTGGAAACAACATCCCCTCCTCGTTGACACTCAACACTGACACATTTCAAGGATGCATGCTTAGCCCACTGCTCTATGCCCATGACTGTATGGCTCAGCACAGTTTAATGCCATCTATAAATTTGTCAATGACAACTATTGCTGGCAGAATTTCAGATGGTGATGAGAAGGCAAACAAGAGTGAGATAGATCAGCTGGTTGAGGGTTGTTGCAACATCAATGTTAGCAAGACCAAGGAATTGATTGTGGGAAGTTGAGGGAACACACGCCAATCCTCAGCAAGGGATCAGTAATGGAAAGAGTGAACAGTTTCAAGTTCCTGAGTGTCAACATCTTTGAAGATCTATCCTGGGTCCAATATATTGATGCAGTTACGAAGAAGGTACAACAGTGGCTATACTTCATTAGGAGTTTGAGGAGACTGTTACGTCACCAGACACTCACAAATTTCTACAGATGTAGCATGGAGAGCATTCTAACTGGTTCCATTACCGTACAGTCTGGATGGGCCATTGCACTGGATCAGAAAAAGCTGCAGATGTTTGCAAACTCAGCCAGCTCCATCATGGTTACAAGCCTCCCCAGCATCGAGGACATCTTCAACATGCAATACCTCAAAAAGACAGCCTCCATCAATAAGGACCTTTATCACCCAGGACATACTCTCTTCTCATAGCTACCATCAACGTGGTGATACAGGAGCCTGAAGACACACGCTCGATGTTTCACGAACAGTTTCTTCCCCTCTGCGATCAGATTTCTGAATGGACAATGAATCCATGTCCACTACCTCACTATTTTCTCCTCTATTTTCCACTACTTAATTTTTTATATATAGTATACACTTTTTTTTTAAGATTATGAGATTTTATTGTCATTTAGAAATGCATACATGCATTAAGAAATGATACAATGTTTCTCCGGAGTGGTATCACAGAAAGCAGGACAAACCAAAGACTAACACTGACAGAACCACATAATTATAACATATAGTTACAGCAGTGCAAAGCAATACCATAATTTGATGAAAAACAGTCCATAGGCACAGTAAAAAAAAAAGTAGTCACAAAGTCCCCGAGTCGATCGACTCCCGAGTCCCTGATAGCAGGGGCAAAAGGGAGAAACCCCCTGCCATAAACCTCCAGGCACCATCAACTTGCCGATACCTTGGAAGCAGCCGACCACAGCCGACCCTGAGTCCATCCTTATTGTAATTTATAGTTTTTATTATGTATTGCAATATACCGTTGCCACAAAACATCAAATTTCACAACATATGCCAGTGACATTAAAACTGATTCCTTAAAAACAAAGGTGGTCTAAAAGGATACAGGATGCTCTACACACAGAGGCAAAGATTACTAGAGCAAGAAATTTATGCTGGAACTTGAGTATATGTAACATTGCTTGGTCAGCTACAGAGTACTGGTCACCTCATTACCAAGAAAAATGTGATTGCACCAAGAGGACATATGTAAAGATGTTGCCAAGGTTGGATTTCAGCCGTGAGGAAAGACTAGATTATCCAAGATTATTTTCTTGAAACAAGATGCTGAATAGAAACCAAACCAAGAACCAATTATGAAGGACACAGAAGAGAGGAAGGATTCATTAGCGTCAAAAACTAGGCGGTAAAGATTTAAAGTACTAGAGGAGAAATGAGTACATTTTTCATTCACTTTCTTAACTAAGGGTACGTCCACACTACACCGGATAATTTTGAAAACGAAGCTTTTTCTCTTCGTTTTGACCTTCTGTCCACACTGAAATGGCGTTTTCATCCCCCGAAAATGGAGATTTTCAGAAACAATCTCCAGAGTGAATAAATCTGAAAACACCTAATATCTGTTGTAGTGTGTATGGGGCAACCGGAGAGATTTAAAAACGCTGTCATGACCACACCACAACAACAATGCTTTTTCTGCTTCTGCTTGGTACTGCGCAAGCACTGCTGTACGGCTGTTATAACGCGCAGTCGGTGTGAACGGCGTGAGAGTTAAATTGTAAAGTGAGCTTTTTTGACTATTTAAAAACGCTGTCATGACGTGCCGGAACAGATGGCCGCAGCGCAGCATTTCGTTGTTTTCTTGAACGCAACCCCCCACGTAACCTAACAATTTCAGAACAGACAGCAACGAGACTGAAACCAGAAGAGTTAGAAATGTACTCACCAAATACTTTGACCCATAGTTTACTGAATAAATAAGTATACTCACTTTGCCCTGTTTTCTGTCCTTGCTTGTATGAAGGTGGTTCACCTACTTATACAAGTACTTCTCTGACAACAGATGTGTAACAGCCTAATGTAACATTGTATGGAAATACAAGATAACACTGATGCAGACATGTTTTATACATTTAACAAGGTGCTTTATTAATGCAACAGAGTTAGTCAGTTTTTCAATGCTCGTCATCAGCCGGGTCATACTGTCCGTGAACTCCCTGTCGGCTGCCTCCATACGCTCCAGTATTTGTTTTTTTTTAAGTTTTAAGTCCTCCTGCGCGAGAGCCAAGAGCAATTCCTTTAAAGTTTTTCTACTCTGTAACTGGACAAATGCACACTAAGTATACCGTTTCCTCTTCGCTTGTTTTGTGTCCTGCGCGTGCCCAGTAGGAGGAGATTCGCCCAAATATCCCTCTAATGTGGACGGAGATATTTTGAAAAACGCTTAGTGTGGACGCCTGTCGTTTTTACTCGAAACCGGCGTTTTCAAAATTATCCAGCGTAGTATGGACGTAGCCCAGGAAGATAGAGGCAGAAAACCTCTCCTCATTACAAAGATATTAGTGCAGTACTTCCAGAGTAGGGGTCCGTGGCATAAAAAAAAGGTTGGAAACTCCTATTCTAGAGCCAAGACCTGCAGAGCTATAGACTTAGCACTAGAAACTGAGATTAGATTGGGCATCACTTTTTCAAGCAGCACAGATTAAGTGGACCATATGGCCTCCTCCTGTGTTATAAATATTTTATAAAATCTCTATTTCCTCAAGAAAAGAATACTAAACAGAGATAAGGACACAGAAGTTACAACTCATATTCAGAAGAAAAACACACGATTCTTCAGTAGTTTACAAAATACGACCATAGAGCTGTTAAAATTCTATTTTTGAAGTGTATTTTAAAGACCAACACAGGGTATATACTAAACATTCAGCAACTGAAAATTAGTGCATAAAAATTTCATCAGATAAACATGTTTTCTACAGCATCTCTCCCCACAGACAATCTTGGGACAGAATGACAGAGTAAGATTTAGGTGACATAGTTAATACCTATTAAAAAATGAGTTGCTGCAGTTCATAAAGGACATGCTACTAATACAACAAATACAAGAAACATCAAATAAATGTCAATCCCCTGACTGAAGAATAGTTTTTAAGCAATGGAGTTTAGTGGGTTGTATCTTTTTCCAAGCAATTTCATTATATGACAAACTCCAATGGACCAAGCCTTTCCCATTGTCATTAGATTCCAAAGGATCAAATGGATCTATTCATTGCTCCTGCGACTGAATGCCTCTGCATTAAATCTTTCAAATTACCTCCATCATTTAGAACTCCTAATCGAAGCATCAAGTATTCCCAATTACTGTATCCATGTGTTTATAATGCAGACCGTTGAATATTCAGCACACCAGTTACTTCTCAAAATATCAACATTCTTTTAAAGTGAACAGGAAAATGAATTCAATTCATTTGTATATTGAAATTAGGTTTTTTGTATATGCTTACATTATAAACTACAAAAAAATTAAATTGAAAAGTCAATGTCTACAGAACAAGATATCAAGATTGTAAAGAATAAAAGATAACAAGGGAAATTAGAAAGGAGAAAGTGGTAATTAAGCCACTCCATACTCAAGGTTTAAAAGTATTATTGCAGGAAATAACAAAATTGTGGAAGTATGAATGAGGAACTTGTGACCTTTGCTCTACTGTTACTATCAGGCCAGGGTATCTTACTGTATCTGTCACAACAAAGTGATGACTATAAAGAATTATGTGAAAAAACACACTTTTCAACCTTGACCTTTCCATTGCCAAAAAGTAAAACTATTTGTCAACTTTTTGCCAACAAAATTGACATCCCAAGGCTGTCGTATCTACATAACTATCCTTCATACATGTACCAAAACACAAGATATACAACTCCTGCCAACACCACAACCCAGTCCAATATAGCCCAATGCAGATACATGATTTTATATCAGGAACCAAGAGCAACAATCAGGAATTGGAGCAAAAAAAAAAAACAGCTGTTGCTGGAAATTTGAAGCAAAAACTGAAAGTGCTTAAAGCAGCATTAGTGCAGGAAAAAAGTCAACGTTTTGGTTCAAGGTCCCTTTGTCAAAACAGGAAAAAAGCAAGAAAACAAGTGTATTCAGTTGCAGAGGGTGATTGGTGGAGAGAAAAAGGTATGTTGGGATGCACCCATCAGTGGTTAGTTAATTTTGTATGAAGATGCTATGGCCAAATGCAGTACCACAGCCATAATCAATTAATTTAGAACAAACTAAGGACTGAATGCAAGAGTGATAGCCACAACAACCTGGGAGTGATCCATGGCAGTGCAGCAGTTATTGCTGCTGCCTTACAGATATAGCAATCTTGACACTGGGTGTTGTCTCCATGAAGTTTATACATTTTCTCTGTGACCATGTGGATTTCCCCCCACATCCCAAAGGCACACAAGTAGGTTAAACAGCTATTGTAATAAATATAACAGCTAATGTAATAAATCAATTTCTCCTTCTGGTTAAAAGAATTTTCCCTCCTCCTCCCTGCATCTTCTATTCCCCACTCTGGCTTCTTACCTTCTCTTATCTGCCTACCACCTCCATCTGGGTCCCCTCCTCCTTCCCTTTCTCTCATAGTCCATTCTCCTCTCCCATCAGATTCCTTCCTCTCCAGCCCTTTACCTTTCCCACCCACCTGGCCTCACCTGTCACCTTCCAGCACGCCTCTTTCCCGTCTCAATCTTTCTATTCTGGTGTCTTCCCCCTTCCTTCTCAGTCCTGAAGAAGTGTCTCGACCTGAAGCATCAACTGTTTACTCTTTTCCATAGATGTTGCCTGACCTGCTGAGTTCCTCCAGCATTTTGTACGTGTTGCTTGGATTTCCAGCATCTGCAGATTTTCTCTTGTTTGTACAAGAAATAATAAGGGAATAGAATTGATGTGTTTGTTGTGGGGAGCCAGCATAGACCTTTTGAGTTTAATGGCCCCTTTCTGTACTGTACATCCACAGATGTCTGATATGCTGAGTAATTCCAGCATATTGTTTTTCATTCAGCTTTCCAGAATATGCAGCTTTTTGATTTTCAACCTACTTCAATATTTCATGGGAAATCCATCATCAAAAAAAAAGAAATCTGCCAGGTGCTAATGCAAGAGACCAACTCAAGGTAACTGTCAAACTTGATAGAAGTGAACTTAGCAATCCTTACTTGTCAATCACAAATATATGCCCATGCCTTGACAACAGAATGTAGGTAAGTTGCATCAACATCTATAAAGCCTGCTGGAATTAGCCTTCCTATTCCATTACTATATGTGAGAGGTGACGTTACAGGAATAGATCATAGGCTGGCAGACTGGTGTTCTAATTAACTGCATGCCCTTCACCACCAGTAGCATACAAGTGAAGATAAGGGACTAGGTGGTTAAAAAAACCAAGCTGCTGGTTGAACTTAGCAGGTCGGGCAATATCTGTGGAGGAAAATGGACGGTCAACATTTTGGGTTGAGATCCTTCAACTAGACTGAAAGAGAGGAGAGAGTGGAGATAGCCATAAGAAGCAAGGGGAAGTGATACTTTATTGAGCAAGAGCTGGCAAGTGAGAAGGGGTTTGATTGGCAGATGGAGTCTGGTGGGGGAGGAAAAGGTGGAGATAGTGACAGGGACTGGGAGAAGATGAGTGAAGCCAAAAGTCTACAGCTTAATAGAATTTGCAGGAGGAATATGCAGAAAAAGGGAAAATAAGGAACCTACTTGGGGTGTGGATGGACCAGAGTATATCGGAATGAGAGGAAGAGGGGGGAAAGCGGCAGAGAGGGAGCAGGTAACATGGTACTAGAGAGTTCAATCCAGACAAAACACAAGGTGCTCTTTGGCCTCACCTTGGCTGTGTAGACGGCAAAGGACAGACAGGTTGGTGTGGGAATAAGGAGGGGAATTAAAATGGCTTGCAAGCAGGTAATTATTATGAACGGATTACAGATGCATGGCAAAGTGGTTGCCTATTGTGTGCTTGGTCTCATCAATATAGACAGGACACATCAAGAGCACCAAATGCAATAGATGAGATTGGAGAAGGTGCATGCAAGCTTCTGTCTCACCTGGAAGGGCTGTTTAGATCTTTGAATAGAGGGTGTAAGGACCGGTGTTATATCTCCTAAAACTGCAGGGTAAAATGCTGGCAGAGAGGGGGCAGAGCTAGGCAAACTAAGGAGGCATAGAGCGTGGTTCCTGCAGAAAAGAGAAGGGGGTGGGGACTGAAATTTGGCACATTGTAGCTGGAGAAAATGTCATAGAATGATGTGTTAGATGTGGAGGGTGGTAGGGTGAAAGAGAAAGACTGAGGGAATGCTTTTCCTGTTCTGCCTTGGGGCGGTGGGCGGGGGGAGGGTGTGGATGAGGTGGTGTGTGAACAGAAGTGCAGGAAATGGAAGAGATGCAAGAGAGGGTCCATCAACCACAGTGAAGGCAGGAGTGAAGCCAGGTTTCCTGAAAAAGGACATCTTAGATGATGGCATAGAAAGCCTCATCTCAAGAACAAATGTGGCAGAGATGAAGAAACTGTGAGAAGGGCTTGGCATTCTTACAAGACACAGTGGGAGGAGCTGTAGAAGTCAGTGGATTTGTAAATACGTGAACTCCAAAAACTTCAACTTCTAGTTTAGAAAATGGCAAAATAAGACAATTTCAGGACACCTCAGCCAAACTTCCTTCAGCTCCCAGTCAACGTGCACTTTCCAGTACGAAGCAACAAACTATAGATGCAAGCCAAATCACTTGCATCCTTAACTACCCCCTCTCCAAACTGGTAGAAAATTGAGCCCAGCCATATCAACAGAAGACATTCTTCTTACACCAAGCAATTTGCCAGGAACTAGAAGATTATACTTTCAATTTGTTACATACACCTTCACTCAGTGCAATACAATATATAATTCCACAGCTTTCTCCAATGACTAATTTGTACATGTGGTACACAAGTGAGCCACATGGATTACAGAGCATTATGTTACATTATCAACAGATGCCAATCAAAAATAAGAGAAAATCTGTAGACGCTGGAAATCCAAGCAACAAACATAAAATGCTGGAGGAATTCAGCAAGTCAGGCACCATCTATGGAAAAGAGTACAGTCAATGTTTTGGGCCAAGACCCAGATGCTCAGCTAAAAAAAAAAATCCAAAAAATCAAGAAAAGAGAGCTTAAGAACGGTAAAATGTAATGTTAAGAAAACTTGGTTAGAGAGAAGTTTTAACAAGAGTTCAACAGGAGTGCAGTGGGAATGGACTAATCATGGGAAATCAAATCATATAATGGCAAAGTCAGAGGAAATTTGAGTGGTCCGGTAGCGTAGGGGTTAGTGCAACACTATTACAGCTTGGGGCATTCGGGAGATCAGAGTTCAATTCCTGCACTGTTCCATAAGGAGTCTCTGTTTGTCCTCCCCATAGAATGTGTGGGTTTTCTCCAGCTGCTATGGTTTCCTCCCACAGTCCAAAGACTTACTGGGTAGGTTAACTGGTCACTGTAAATTGTCCTGTGATTAGGTTAGAGTCAATTGGGGTTGTGGGGTTGGCTAGGCAGCATGGCTCAAAGTGCCAGAATGACATACTCCATGCTGCATCACTAAATAAATAAACAAACAAACAAAAATTTTGTACTGATGGAAACAGGTGCACAGTAAAGAAAATGAATACAGGCAATATCAGAAGATTTTAAAAACTAGAATTTTAAATGTAATCCATTGGGAGCTGGGAAACCAGTGTAAATCACCAGCACAATGGAAGAACAAGGTTCAATGCCAAGCAACTGTGGCAAAACTAAACAACAAACTAAGGCTGCTAATTGGCAGTACATAGTTATTAGTCTTTCACATTTAGCAACACCATTGATAGCAAATTATATGCTTCTACCCCAAGAGACCATACTGCCATACACTTAAAGAGTGATTGCTCAGATAAAAGTGTTGAGCAATTCACGTGGAATTGTAATATAAAATTGTCTTTTTATTTTGCATCAACTGTGACTATACCAATCTGCTAATTAAATATGATTCAATACTATGATTCAGCAAGTTATTGTCACATCTGCTTCTAGTTATTAGATCTATCAGCATCATTCATATATATGTGTGTGTGTGTGTGTGTGTGTATGTATGTATACATATATATATTATACACACACACACAGGTGTCCCCTGCTTTTCAAACGTTCGCTTTACGAAACCTCACTATTACAAAAGACCTACGTTAGTTACCTGTTTTTGCTAACAGAAGGTGTTTTCACTGTTACGAAAAAAGGCAGCACGCGGAAAAAGTAGCGTGCGCTGAGCAGCCAAGCTCCTCCCCTGGAACTGCATTCAAGCTGGCATTACTTAAACACGTGCCTTGTGAGCATCTGTGTTTTATGTTGATTTATTTTGAGCATCCATTTGCAAGATGAGTTCTAAGGTATCTGAAAAGCCTGAAAGAGCTCGTAAGGGTGTTACACTTAGCGTAAAACTAGACATAATTAAGCGTGGTGAACAAAGCAAGGACAAAGTGAGTTTGGCTTGTGGAAGCTGACGAAGATGATGTTGAAGAGGTTTTGGCATCCCATGACCAAGAACTGAAAGATGAAGAGCTGATGCAATTGGAAGAGGAAAGGATAACAATCAAAACTGAATGCGGTAGCGAACAGACCGAAAGTGAAGTCGTCCAGGAACTGAACGTGAAGCAACTGCATGAGATGATAGAAAAATGCGCGAGGCTAAGCAGTCAAGCATACTATCGTTTTTCAAGCCTTCCACATCAGCCACAGCAGACAATGAACCTCGACCTTTGACATCAAGGTAGGCAGACATAGAAGAAGATGACCTGCCTGCCCTGATGGAAACAGACGACTATGAGATGACACCTCAGTGTCCCATCACCCCAACTCCCGGGCCACGGAGAATGCAGTGGTAGCCAGGACGCACCCAGCACATCTTTAAGAAAAAAGCCGAAATAAACAAGCTAATTAATTAGGTGCCACCCAGCACATAATTGTCAGCCCAGATCAGAGGCGATTGCTGATTGCGTCTGTATCGCTGCATTCTCCGCGGATCGGTATCAGTTCGCTGCCCAGCAGTTTGGGACCACTGCGCCACCCCAACCTCCAATGATTCAGCCTAACACACCATCATCAGTGTGCTCGGTGCTGTCTTCCCAATTCCAGTAAGTGATACTACACTGTACTTTATACAGGCTGTGTATTGTTATGCATTATTTGGTATGATTTGGCAGCTTCATGCTTAAAGGTTACTGGACGGAGAGTTTCTGCCCAGAGCGCTTGCGCCGTGTTTCTGCCGAGAGCGCTTGCGTGAGATTTTCGCTACGGAGAACAGTGCGGCAATGATTGTGGAAAAGTATTTCTACTTTATATAGGCTGTGTATTCATCATATCATTCCTGCTTTTACTATATGTTACTGTTATTTTAGGTTTTGTGTGTTATTTGGCATGGTTTGGTAGGTTATTTTTTGGGTCATCGAACCCTCACAAATTTTTCCCATATAAATAAATGGTAATTGCTTCTTTCCTTTACAACATTCTGGCTTACGAACCGTTTCATAGGGACGCTCTACCTTCGGATGGCGGAGGGAACCTGTATAAACACAAACATCATCTTTTTAATGGCCTTTCAAGTTTGTTGAAGGATAAATTGCTATAAATGAACATAATATATTTGTTTACATCAACGATGCCACGATTTTCCCACCTTATTTTTTTCTGCTAAACCAAATGGTTATTCAGGAATGTAGGCAAAAATTTCAAGTCTCACAAGTAATATTTATTTTGGAAAAGGAGAGAATCAAATATCACATGACAACCATCTGATCTTAAGGATTTTTATGAATAACACATTTCAACCAAGTACAAATTCTGAAAGGAAACACTACTGGACTGTGCATTTATCCTGCTATTAGACAACTATGTCTCAATACTGCATAAAGGCAGGAGCCAAAGAGCAAGGCACCAGCAGGGAGGACAACAAAGGTGGTTGTGGGAGGCAGAGGAGCCGCTACAGGAATGCTTCAAGTCAGTGGACTGGGCCACGTTCAAAGTTGCAGAGAATCTGAATAAATTCTCCATGGTAATCACGGACTTTTTATAAAGACACTCATGGACAAGTATGTCCCCACAAAGTCATTCAGTTTTTTCCAGCCCTGGTTGAACCAAAAGATCCACAATCTGCTGAGGGCTAGGTCGGTGGCATTCGCGTCAGATGACCAAGAAAAGTACAAGAGGTCCAGATATGACCATCAGAGAGCCACCTCACATGCAAAGACAATTCTAGACCAAACTTAAATCAATGAAGGATGTTCGACTACTGTGTCAGGACTTGAATGCCATCACCTCTTACAAAGTAAGACCAAGCGACATACAGTATGTACAACAAGATTTAGCTCGCAGATGAGCTCAATGCCTTTTATGCTTGCTTTGACCAAAAGAACATGGAGGCACCTCACAAACTCCCACAGCCCCAAACAACTCTATGATTTCAGTCTCTGAAGAAGGTGAACCCATGGAAAGCATCTGGCCCGGACAATGTACCTGCCAAGTACTGACGACCTGTGCTAATCAACTGGCTGGTGTGTTTACTGACATCTTTAACCTCTTGCTTCAGCAGTCTGCAGAAAACACCTTCTTCAAGCAGGCTTCAATCATACCGGTGCCAAAGAAGAACATGGTAACCTGCAATCATCCATTAACACTTATATCCACTGTCAAGGAGTGCTGCGAGAGGTTGGGCATGAAGCTCGTCAACTCCTGCCTCAGGAGTGACTTGGATCTTCATCAATTTGCCTACCGGCGCAACAAGTCAACAGCAGATGCCATTTCATTGGCTCTTCACTCAACTCAGGAACATCTCACAGTAAAAATAAATACATTATGGTACTCTTCATTGACTACGGCTCTCCATTCAACACCAGTACTAAGTACAACTTCAATGCCATATTTAAGTTTATTGATGACACCATGTCATTGATTCAATCAAAGGGGTGATGAATCAGCATACAGCAGGAAGACTGAAAATCTGGCTGAGTGGGTGCCACAGCAACAACCTCTCACTCATGTCAGCAAAACCAGAGTTGATTATTGACTTGAGGAGGAGGAAACCAGAGGTCCATGAGCAAGTCCTCATTGGGGGATCAGAGATGGAGAGGATCAGCAACTTTAAATTCCTCGGTGTTATCTTTTCAGAGAACCCATCCTGGGCCCAGCTTGCAAGTGCAATTACGAAGAAAGCACAACATCACCCCTACTTCTTTAGAAGTTTGCGAAGATTCAGCATTTCATCTAAAACATTGACAAACTTCTATAGATGCACAGTGGAAAGCATGATCGATCCACCCCCGTGCTCAACAGTTGGAGAGGGGTTCTTTTCATGAAATTCTGCACCCTTTTTTTCTCCAAACATACCTTTGCTCATTGCGGCCAAAAAGTTCTATTTTAACTTCATTGGTCCACAGGACTTGTTTCCAAAATGCATCGGGCTTGTTTAGATGTTCCTTTGAACCTTTTGAATGGAACTTTTTGGCCACAATGAGCAAAGGTATGTTTGGAGAAAAAAGGGTGCAGAATTTCATGAAAAGAACACCTCTCCAACCATTAAGCACGGGGGTGGATCAATCATGCTTTGGGCTTGTGTTGCAGCCAGTGGCACGAGGAACATTTACTGGTAGAGGGGAGAATGAATTCAATTAAATACCAGCAAATTCTGGAAGCAAACATCACACCATCTGTAAAAAAAAAGCCGAAGATAGAAAGAAGATGGCTTCTACAACCGGATAATGAACCTAAACACACCTCAAAATCCACAATGGACTACCTCAAGAGGCACAAGCTGAAGGTCTTGCCATGGCCCTCACAGTCCCCTGACCTAAACATCATTGAGAATCTGTGGATAGACCTCAAAAGAGCAGTGCATGCAAGACGGCCCAAGAATCTCACAGAACGAGAAGCCTTTTGTAAGGAAGAATGGGTGAAAATCCCCCAAACGAGAATTGAAAGACTCTTAAGCTGGCTACAAAAGGTGTTTCTGACGTCAGGGTCCTGACGAAGGGTTCCGGCCCGAAACGTCGACCGATCTTTTCCACGGATGCTGCCCGACCTGCTGAGTTCCTCCAGCGTGTTCTAAGTGTTGCTTTGACCCCAGCATCTGCAGATTATTTTGTGTTTACAAAAAGTGTTTACAAGCTGTGATACTTGCCAAAGGGGGTGTTACTAAGTACTGCCATGCAGGGTGCCCAAACTTTTGCTTCAGGCCCTTTTCCTTTTTTGTTATTTTGAAACTGTAAAAGATGGAAATATAAAACGTAATCTTGCTTAAAATATTAAAGAAATGTGTCATCTTTAACTTTATATCTTTTGGAAATCGGCTCATCTTCTACTCGTTTAGCTATTCACAGTAACAGAAATTTTGACCAGGGGTGCCCAAACTTTTGCATGCCACTGTATATTGACTATCCTGTTGTACATAATATTTATCATAAATTACTATAATTGCACATCTGAATGTAGACAACGTTAAGGTTTTTACTCGTGTATTTTAAGGATGTAAGTAATGAAGTCAATTCAATTCAAACATTAAATGAACAACAAACTATACACTATTGTTGAACTTCGGTTCAGAGGACTAATAATGCCAAGCACGCTACTCCACACTTATACTGTGCGAAAATAATTTCAATTAGCCAAGGACAAGCATCAGATCTTTGCAAAACAGCCTCACAGCTTCAGCAAGGCCCTGTCTTCCTAATTTTGCTCTTCCAATGTGTTCAAAAACAAACTGCCCATGGGGGGGGGGGGGCGCGATCAGTCATTATTTAATCAGATTCAGCATTAGGCTGCATCCAAGCTGCTAACTTGCTTTCAATTAGGTCCAATTGACAAGGTTCATCCACAAGACAATATTACTGTTTCTGTCCTAAAAACCAGAAATAAAATCTGGAAGTGCATTATAAAAACAGAAATGCTGGAAATACTCAGCAGGTCAAGCTGCATCTGTGAAGAGAAAAAAGACATTTCAGGTTGAAGACCTGACAGTCACGATAACAAATTCACTTCTGAGTATTTCCTTTTTTTTTAAAAAATCCCTCGCTATTTGTATATCTTTTCCAACCATGCACCCTCGATCAAAATAATCCAACACACCCCAATATCTTGGCGGCCAGGCAAGGCCTGACACCCTGTTCGCATAACAAATTATCTACTTAAATGACTTGCTATCCTCCTCAACATGCTCATAGTGACTTAAAATGGAGCTCTAAAACAGAGAGTACTACCTCAACTGCCTCTTGCTATTTACCAACTGCTCACTGTGAAATGTCCCTCTGATCTTTTTCGAGTCTTAATCCCCATCCTGTATCTACTTTCCAGTTTCCACCTCTTGAAATTCAAAGTTCAAAGTACATTACCTATACTGTATATAACCTTGAGATTTGTCATCTTCTTGCAGCCACATAACAAAGAAACACAATAGAACCCATAAAAAAACCTATACAAAGACCGCCAAACACCCAATGTGCAAAACAACGAAATAGCACATAGAACATTAACCACAGAGTCCCAAAGGTTCACAAGAACCATATCTCCCTTTGATCAAATTTAAATACACTAAATTACCAGCTACTCAACTTTCCTTTCTGGCCTCATTCTAATTTGCAACACAAGTAATTCCAAGCCCCATCCTCAATTTCCTCTCTTACACTTGATAAATCAATCTTTTTCTAGCAAACACATCACCTCCCAAATACATGCCTGCCTTTCCCCTAAATCTACATTTATGTTTCACCAATAAAGGTTTCCACACATTCCAAAGAGGTAGAATAGCCAGAATCAGTTTCAAACGGCATCCTGTATCACTGAGACTGTATGTTTATTATCAAGGTTGACAATCCCATCCATATCCAAACTCCCTCCTCCACAATGCAGGTCATTAGGAGTTCGCTCACTGGTTTCCACTCTTGCCTGTTCCAATCAGTCCTGATGAAGGGTCTCAGCCCGAAACATTGACTGTTTTTTCCTCTCCATTGATGTTGCCTGACCCGCTGAGTTCTTCCAATATTTTGTGTGTGTTGCTCCAGGCTTCCACACAGTGTTGCTTCCAAGTATTGCAATACTGAGCTTTCAGAACCAGTCAAATAGGTTACATAGAAACATAGAAAACCTACAGCAGAATACAGGCCCTTCGGCCCTCAAAGTTGTGCCGAACATGTCCCTACCTTAGAAATTACCTAGGGTTACCCATAGCCCTCTATTTTTCTAAGCTCCATGTACCTATCTAAGAGTCTCTTAAAACTCTATCGCATCCGCCTTCACCACCGTTGCCGGCAGCCCATTCCACACACTCACCACTGAGTAAAAAAAATTACCCCTGACATCTCCTCTGTACCTACTCCCCAGCACCTTAAACCTGTGTCCTCTTGTGGCAACCATTTCAGTCCTGGGAAAAAGCCTCTGACTATCCACATGATCAATGCCTCTTATCATCTTATACAACTCTATCAGGTCACCTCTCATCCTCCATTGCTCCAAGGAGAAAAGGCCAAGTTCACTCAACTTGGCATGCTCCCCAATCCAGACAACATCCCGGCTTCCACATCCTTCCTGTAGTGAGGCAACCAGAACTGAGCACAGTACTCCAAGTGGAGTCTGACCAGGATCCTATATAGCTGCAACATTACCTCTCTGCTCTTCACATACTTGTAGAATGCCTTGGGGTTTTCCTTAATCCTGTCCGCCAAGGCCTTCTCATGGCCCCTTCTGGCTCTCCTAATTTCCTTTTAAGCTCCTTCTTGTTAGCCTTATAATCTTCTAGATCTCTAACATTACCTGGCTCTCTGAACCTTTTTTAAGCTTTTCTTTTCTTCTTGACTAGAGCCTTTGTACACCACAGTTCCTGTAACCTACCAGAACTTCCGTTTCATTGGAACGTACCTATGCAGAACTCCACACAAATATCCCCTGAACATTTGCCACATTTCTTCCGTACTTTTCCCTGAGAACATCTGTTCCCAATTTAAGCTTCCAATTTCCTGCCTGATAGCCTCATAATTCCCCTTACTCCAATTAAACACTTTTCTAACTTGTCTGTTCCTATCTCTCTCCAATGCTATTGTAGAGGAGATAGAATTATGATCACTATCTCGAAAATGCTCTCCCACTGAGAGATCTGACACCTGACCAGGTTCATTTCCCAATACCAAATCAAGTACAGTCTCTCCTCTTGTATGCTTATCTACATATTGTGTCAAGAAACCTTCCTGAACACACCTAACAAACTCCACCCCATTTAAACCCCTCACTCTTGGGAGATGACAATCAATATTTGGGAAATCAAAATCTCCCATCACGACAACTCTGTTATTATTACACCCTTCCACCTATCTGCTCCTCGATATTCCTGTTACTATTGGGCGGCCTATAAAAAACACCCAGTAGAGTTATTGACCCCTTCCTGTTCCTATCCTCCACCCACAGAGACTCCATAGACAATCCCTCCATGACGTCCACCTTTTCTGCAGCCATGACACTACCTCTGATCAACAGTGCCACACCCCACTTCTTTTCCCTCCTTCCCTGTCATTTCTTAAATATCTAAAACCCAGCACTTGAAGTAACCATTCCTGTCCCTGAGCCATCCATGTCTCTGTAATGGCCACCACACCACAGCTCCAAGTCCTGATCCACGCTCTAAGCTCATCCGCTTTGTTCACAATGCTCCTTGCATTAAAATACACATCTCAAACCATCCGTCTGAGCGTGTCCCTTCTCTATCACCTGCCTATCCTATCTCACACACTGTCTCCAAGCTTTCTCTATTTGTGAGCCAACCGCCTCTAGTTCTAGTTTAAACCCTCCCCAGTAGCCTTAGCAAACCTCCCTGCTAGGATATTGGTCCCCCTGGGATTCAAGTGCAACTCGTCCTTTTTGTACAGGTCACACCTGCCCCAAAAGAGGTTCCAATGATCCAGAAATCTGAATCCCTGCCCCCGTTCCAACCCCTCAGCCATGCATTTATCCTCTGCCTCATTCTATTCTTATACTCACTGTCGCGTGGCACAGACAGTAATCCCGAAATTACTACCTTTGCTGTCCTGCTTCTCAACTTCCTTCTTTTCCAGGATCTCTTCCCTTTTCCTACCTATGTTATTGGTACCAATATGTACCACAACCTCTGGTTGTTCTCCCTCCCACTGCAGGATATCTTGGACGCGATCAAAAACATCCCGGACCCTGGCACCCTGGGAGGCAAACTACCATCCAAGTTTCTTTCCTGCGTCCACAGAATCGCCTGTCTGACCCCCTAACTATAGAGTCCCCTATCACTACTGCCTTCCTCTTCCTTTCCCTACCCTTCTGAGCCACAGGGCCAGACTCTGTGCCAGAGGCACAGCCACTGTTGCTTCCCCTAGGTAGGCTGTCCCCCGCAACAGTACTCAAGCAGGAGTACTTATTGTTCAGGGGTACAGCCACAGGGGTACTCTCTAGTACCTGACTCTTCCCCTTCCCTCTCCTGACTGTGATGCACTTGTCTGTCTCCCATGGCCCCAGTGTGACCACCTGCCTATAACTCCTTTCGATCACCTCCTCGCTCGCCCTGACCAGACAAAGGTTAGAGCTGCATCTCCAGTTCCCTAACACGGTCCCTTAGGAGCTGCAGCTTTACACACCGGGTGCAGATATGGCCGTCCGGGCGGCCGGGAGACTCCAGGATCTCCTACATCTGACACCGAGCACAGAAAACCGGCCTCACACTCATACTACTCCCTTTCCGCAATTAACACAGGTAAACCTACCTCGCCTCGTTACCACCTAAGTCCGTTGAGCCAAAGCCCTATCACTCTGCTGCCTTTCACTCCGCTGCCTGCTGGATATGGCGGTCTTCTTTTTAAACCTTTCCTGCTCTACTGGCTGACGCCACGCGCCTGCGCAATCTTGCCTCTCTTTTACCTCGAGTTGTAAAACTGCCTTCGCTCCGGAAATCCTTAGCTGTTCACTCGCAGCCTTCTTGCTCCGAAAGTTTGGTGAGGGGTGGGGGGAGGTGCGAAATGGTGGCATTGTAGGGAAAAAATATTTTATGCATGGATCAGGAAGGAGTTCTATACAATGGCAATGAATGGGGAATGCTTTGATCCATTCAATTTCTTTGGAATGGGAGTGCAGGGCAAGTCCTTTGTTCCACTAGAATTTTAAACTTTGATCATATCTCACTGGAGACTGGAGTCAACCAGATGGTATATTAAAAGGTGCAGTTTTCTGGGCAACAGCAAATACCACAACAGTCTACCATCCTGGACAAACCAGTTAAAGACTTACATGGAAAATTGTACAACACCGAGGTGTGCAGTAGAATAATGGGATCTGGGAATACAGGTCCATAATTCCTTGAACGTGGCATCACAGGCAGATAGAGTTGTAAAGAGAACTTTTCATACATTAGCTTTGATCAAATTTGACCTCACTAACATCTTATACAACTTCAGCATAACATTCCAAATGTGAAGTATTATGTGCAGTTCCAGTCACCTACGAACAGGAAAGATATCAAGTAGCTTGAAAGAGTGCAGAGAAAATTCACACAAATGTTGCCAGACTTGAACACCTGATAAATAGGGAAAGGTTGAATAGCTGGAGCAAAAAAGAATGAGGGGAGATCTTATAGATGTATACAAAACTATGAGGGTATAGATAGGGTGAATACGTACAGGCTTTTCCCCCTCAGGCTGGGTGAGACTAGAACTAAAAGTCATAGGTTTAGGGTGAAATATGAAATATTTAAGGGGAATCTGAAGGGAATTTCTTTACTCAGAGGATGGTACAAGTGTGATACAAGCTGCCAGCAGAAGTGGCAAATGTCAGAATCGGGTTTATTATCACTGGCATGTGATGTGCAATTTGCTAACTTAATAGCAGCAGTTCAATGCAATACATAATCCAACAGAGAAAAAATAAATAAATAAAATAAAACATAATAAACAAGTAAATCAATTATGTATATTGAATAGATTATTAAAAATGTACAAAAACAGAAATACTGTATATTTAAAACAAGTGAGGTAGTGTCCAAAGCTTCAAAGTCCATTCAGGAATCTGATGGCAGAGGGGAAGAAGCTGTTCCTGAATCACTGAGTGTGTGTCTTCAGGCTTCTGTATCTCCTACCTGATGGTAACAGTGAGAAAAGGGCATGTCCTGGGTGCTAGAGGTCTTTAATAATGGACACTGCCTTTCTGAGACACCGCTCCCTGAAGATGTCCTGGGTACTTTGTAGGCTAATGCCCAAGATGGAGCTGACTAGATTTACAACCTTCTGCAGCTTCTTTCGGTCCTGTGCAGTAGCCCCTCCATATCAGACAGTGATGCAGCCTGTCAGAATGCTCTCCACAGTACAACTATAGAAGTTTTTGAGTGTATTTGTCGACATGCCAAATCACTTCAAACTCCTAATGGCGGGAGGAAAAGATGGCAGCGCAACGCAGCGCGCGTAGCCTCTCCAGCGAAATGATATCGTATTTGTTAAATAGGGGGCCGTGCACAATTCGTACTTGATGGATACAGCCGTGAGAAGCACGGAGGAACATCTGGAGAAACTTCTGAAATGCCCGGTTCGCTGCCGCTGCAACTGTGCAATCAAAAACCTCTGGAGGGAAGGCCCCAAATCCTCAGCTTTGCCTGTTGCTGGCAGCCGGGGCTGGGGTCGAAGCGCTCGGCAGAAATGGTGCTCGGTGTCAGAGGCGCGAAGTTTTCGGACGACTCAGAGTCGGACTGTGGTCGGGTGCTTCCAGGATGCTGCATCGGCAAGTTTGCGGCGCTGGAAGCTCATGGCAGAGAGAGTTTTCTTCCTTCTCCTGTCTGCGTGAGATGTTGGGACTTTCGAGAGACTTTGAGACTTTTATTTACCGTGCCCATGGTCTGTTCTTCATCAAGTTACAGTATTGCTTGCACTGTTGTAACTATATGTTATAATTATGTGGTTTTTGTCAGTTTTTCAGTCTTGGTCTGTCTTGTATTTCTGTGATATCACACCGGAGGAACATTGTATCATTTCTTAATGCATGGATTACTAAATGACAATAAAAGAGGACTGCGTGTCCTCATAATCTAATAATGTATAGCCGCTGTCTTACCTTCCTTATGACTGCATCAATGCGTTGGGACCAAGTTAGATCCTCAGCAATCTTGACACACAAGAACTTGAAGCTGCTCACTCTCTCCGCTTCTGATCCCTCTATGAGGATTGGTATGTGTTCCTTCGTCTTACCCTTCCTGAAGTCCACAATCAGCTCTTTCATCTTACTGACATTGAGTGCCAGATTGTTGCTGAGGCATCATTCCACTACTTGGCATATCTCACTCCTGTACGTCCTCTCGTAACCACCTGAGATTCTACCAACAATGGTTGTATCATCAGCAAATTTATAGATGGTATTTGAGCTATGTCTAGCCACACAGTCATGTGTATACAGAGAGTAGAGCAGTGGGTAAGCACACACCTGAGGTGCGCCAGTGTTGATCGTCAGCAAAGAGGATATGTTATCACCAATCCGCACAGACTGTGGTCTTCCGGTTAGGAAGTCGAGGATCCAATTACAGAGGGAGGTACAGAGGCCCAGATTCTGTAACTTCTCAATCAGGATTGTGGGAATGATGGCGTTAACTGCTGAGCTATAGTCAATGAACAGCATTCTGACATAGGTGATTGTGTTGTCTAGGTGGTCTAAAGCTGTGTGAAGAGCCATTGAGATTGCATCTTCAGTTGACCTATTGTGACAATAGGCAAATTGCAATGCGTCCAGGTCCTCGCTGAAGCAGGAGTTCAGTCTAGTCATGACCAACCTCTCAAAGCATTTCATCACTGTCGACGTGAGTGCTACCGGGCGATAGTCGTTAAGGCAGTCCACATTATTCTTCACAGGCACTGGTATAATTGTTGCCTTTTTGAAGCAAGTGGGAACTTCTGCCTGTAGCAGTGAGAGGTTGAAAATGTCCTTGAATACTCCCGCTAGTTGGTTGGCACAAGTTTTCAGAGCCTTATCAGGTACTCCATCAGGACCTTCCACCTTGCGAGGGTTCACCCTCTTTAAAGACAGCCTAACATCGGCCTCTGAGACAGAGATCACAGGGTCACTGTGTGCAGCAGAGATCTTCACAGCTGTAGTTGTGTTCTCCCTTTCAAAGCGTGCATAGAAGGTGTTGAGTTCATCTGGTAGTGAAGCATCGCTGTAACATTGAAGAGAAGTTTGGATAGGAACATGGATGAGAAGGGTATGGTGTGGGTGCAGGCAGATGGGACGAGGCAGAAAACCAGACTGGCATGGACTGGTTGGGCTGAAGGGCCTGTTTCTATGCTGTAGTGCTCCAAGTTATTATCACCTGCACTATAGTCAAATGGAGAAATAGATTTGTTTAGAATGAGAGAACGGAGGTCACGGTCAGACACGGACACACTAGATCTGAAGCTACTATGAGTGGTGTGGCTCCACATTTAAAAAAAACTACATAATAAGAACAATGATGGCAGGTAGCAATAAAAGTGGGCAGGGCAAAAGGGACAAAACACGGAACAGCAGAACTGCGAGATTGGCAGTTCTTCAGTGGAAGAGGCAATGAATTAAACAAAAATAAAACTAAACTTATCAAAAAAGATTGAGGCATTACAGAGGCATTATCAAACAAAAATTGAAGCAAAGAACAAATGTTCGGATAGGTGCATGGATATAAGGAGGATGGAGGGATATGGGCATGGTGTAGGTAGAAGGAGTTATTGTTTGAGTATCTTTGATTTGCTTTGAACACCACAGATATCTGAAATCTAAAAGGGGCAATACTCAATTAGTATTTAAGTCTGATGACTTCAAAACATGATGCTGTCTAAGTTGCATGCCATCTTGGACAATGTCTCCCATCCACTACATAATGTACTGGGTGGGCACAGGAGTACATTCAGCCAGAGACTCATTCCACCGAGGTGCAACACAGAAGTGTTGTCATTCTTGCCTGTGGCCATCAAACTTTACAACTCCTCCCTTGGAGGGTCAGACACCCTGAGCCAATAGGCTGGTCCTGGACTTATTTCATAATTTACTAGCATAATTTACATATTACTATTTAACCATTTATGGTTTTATTACTATTTATTATTTATGGTGCGACTGTAACGAAAACCAATTTCCCCCGGGATCAAAGTATGACTATGACTAAATGAAGGTTAATTTTACTATAACATTGACAAGCTTAGTATATACAATATTAGATTTTAAACCACAGGCAATAATTTCATACCACTGCATACCCCTATCAACTTTTTCCATTTTAAATTTCTGTGGTTACATTGACAAAGTGGAAAAACCTCCATGTAAACATCACAATGCAATTACACCTCATCACCAATGGCGGCATTGCGGAGCGCTACCACTAAAAGTGTGCACCTTCAATGTGATCATCTATCCAGCCAAGGGTCTGCCGACAAGAATGAATGAATTTAAAAATGAATATGAAATTACATCTGCACACCCTGGTCAAATTACTGCCCACTCCACCTAAAAAATGTACTTGGTTTCAAATGTGTGCACATCGTACTAGAGAGACTTACAGATTTAAAATGTAAAATCAAAATTATCAGAACAAAGGAACAAGTAGGAAGTCAAAAGGAAAAAAGTGCGATACGTCAGCAGCAAGTTTTTGTTCCAGGCAGCACAAGCACTTCATTCACCTACCTAAGGCAAGTACAAAAACACAGAATATACTCCTTACAGTTTTACATCAGCATTTATCTTAATCATACATATGCAATCCTCGGCTGAGCCTAGACCTGGTCACTGAAATGTATTGCTGTGTTCCTTGGCAACAGGAATACCAATGTGTTAAACAGACATCAAATTGCTGCTCCAACATTGAATATAGCAGACCATTACCCAGAACTAACTGACTGAATGCTAATATAACCTGATCATCAGTCCTTGATCTTAACCAAATAGAAATCAACTATAACCACACTGTGGAAAACCTTTCCCACTGCTGCCAACTTCAATCACCATTTACTTTCATCCGCAGTACTTGACAAACCACTGTTAGGAACAGAGTTCAGAAATAACAGCAAATATTTCAGGAACATGATGAGAATATTGTACAGCACACTAGCAATCACTCCAAAATATCAGTGAAATTTACTCTAGCGCTACAATCACCAAAGACTTTGGAGTGATACAACATACCAACAGAAGATGTTGCTAAAGAGACCTTAACCAAGCAATCCACAAGTTGTCATCTTGTGATATTCTAACAAGTTAGTAACACTGCAGGGAACATTTCTAAAATCATAAAACAATACTGTTCCCAATTGTTGCTTCCATCTATAGAATAATAAAAGCTTTTTGTAAAACTTTCATTAATATTCAAATTTATAGTAGTTACACAAAAAACAAGGTACCTAGTTCCATTTAATAGTTTTATCATGTTTGCCAACAGGATATACATTTTTGAACTCAATACAGGACTATATTAGTCATAGAGACATACTGCACAAAAACAGCCTTCTCAAGCCTACCCATTTATATTAATGCAACACCAAACACATTTTTAAGAATTCTCCCCACATTCCCATCAACTCCCTACACACTTGGATAATTTACAGTGGTCATTTAACCCACCAACCTGCACACCTTTGAGATGTGGGAGGAAACCTGGGGAAGATCCATGCAGTCACAAGAAGAACACACGAACTCCAAAGAGACAGCACCTAAGGTCAGGACTGAATCCGGGTCTCTGGTATTGCGAGTAACCCTACCAGCCACATTTTTCCTCCAGTTTCTGAAACCTTGCTGTCTCTGTCACTTATACCATGGATCCATAATGCCACATTTAAACCCAATCAGCTAATGGAGGGTGATTCAAATTTGGCAACTGCCTTAAAGACATGCAGAGTGATATAAATGCGTGGATATTTTTAAAAAAATAAAATTCTGTACACAGAAACCAACATGTAATAAAAGCAACACATAATTTCTAAGCACGAAAAATATGCCACTTGTGATGTGAATACTTATCAATCTATAATACCGAAATAGAGTTGCTATAATTTAGATATCAAAACCTTAACAAACAACAAAATGAAAGTTGAAACTTAACAATTAAAATGAACTGGCTGATCACAGGGACAGCATGTTACATTTCACATCTCAATTCCATTGTTTTTGTTTAAGGACTGTTTGTAACTATCAGTTACTAAAACTACATACAAATGCTGGGCAGTAGTTCATTATATAATCCAGTTGCAATATGGGAGTTTCAGCTTTACATAATTTATTCAAAAATGCCTTCTAAGGGGATTCACCTATGGCATTTGCATAACCAAAACATCAAAATTACATAAATATGCGGATTTAGACAATACTGTATTTAGATCTTAAGTACGGAACCTTCACCATGCAAAACTCAGATTCCATTCTACATTTCTGTATTGTCAACAGGCGAGGGTTTGCTGTCATACAAAAAGGCCTCATTCTGGGCAACTGAACAACCGGGAGAAGGAGGGAGAGAATACATACTTAAGTCACATAAAACAATCCTTCTAAATGGATCTTATGTCCATTCTGAATAATTACCGTAGTTAAAACTGCACTGCTGCTGGCTTTAACTTCTCCGAGGGAGATCTTCATGACTGACAACACACCTGCAGCACTCAATAGCTACAGGTCTCAGAGCCATTATCGCTATCATCGGATTCCTCTGGGGAGAAGGACAGATTAACTTGCAATAACACCTATAACTCCACTACAGCAGAACCACACTTTCAATTCAATTAGACGCACATTCTTTTTATTATGAACCCATTGTAAACTCACACTAATTGCGCCAGACATCCCGCCCCTAGTTCAACAACTGACAGTGTCTTTGTCCAATCACTGTACGAATATTCCCCAGAGGCGCCAATGACCACAAAGGAAAGGCGGGACCTCCGGTAGCAGGTGCGGTTGACTAAGAAAAGCCGACAAATGCCTCCAAATTCAATTTCAAATCACACTTCAGTGTTTAAGAAAATTGAGAGAGCATTGCAAACAAGGTAACAGAATTCGTTATTAAAGCAGGTATATTCCTAAAAGGAACAATTGCTTCTTCCCTCAAATAAATAATAGTGAAATAAACCTTAGGCCCCGGGTTCGTTCTCTTGACAGCGCGACGCACGCCGACATTTTATGGACCGTCGGGGTTAGGAACAAAACATCCTCTTTCTAACGGATTAAGATCCGGTTTTTACCTCAAGAATTAAGGTTTACGAGTACAGCGACATTCCCTCGCTCAGCTTCGAGCGATTGAATTCCAGTCAGCGAACAACTTCCGCCATAACTTCCGAGCGCCAGGGAAGCGAGCGGAGAGACCAAAAACCGATTCATAGCACCATCAGGCCGAGCGGTCGAACTCCACCACATCCATTCATTCCGGGAACAAGGGCAGGGAGCAGATTGCGGAAACAAGGATAGTTATGGGAACCAACGCCAATCACTGGAATTCTGAAAGACATCACACTGGATCTAGTTTCGACATCAGTTTCCAGCGAACCGAGACCGAAAATCCAAAATCTCTTCTCTGTATCCATTAATTCTGGATAATTAAAAGAGTAGATTTAAAACACAATCCCACAAGTTTTAAGGGCCAAGTTGCCCAAACAGAGCTTCAACGACCGAATTAATTACATCAATATCAGAAGAACCAATTAAAAACTGGAATTGTGGAAGTGAACAATAGACAACATTAATCTGAGGCCAGAATGGCCTCTTATGTGAACCAACTACCATAAAGCATAAACATCTACAGTATTCCTTGAATCCAGGATTAACAAATTAAAGCCACTTTCGGTCAGACTGGAATGGAAATAGGATATTATCATCATTTCAACGTCTTATCTAAGAGACACAAGAGACTGCTGATGCTGGAGCAAAATAAAACTCCTGGAAGAACTCAGCAGTTCAGCCAACATCTGTGAAGGAGAGGGGAGTTCAAGACCCCGCTTAAGGGCTGGCGCCACTGTTCCCTCTAAACTGCGCAAGTACTGTATGCGGCCACACAGTAACTGAAATGCTCCCGCTCATATAGTTTTTGTTGCCGTGCAACTATTCATTACAAATATTCATAGTACTGTATGCATATTACAAAACAAAAACATTGGAAGTACTGCAAATTTTCAGGCCGTATAAAAAGTTCCTACTCAGAGCAATGGTTGATCCACGCAGCTGTAAAAACAAAAATTAGAGGAATCATTGGCTGGTACAAGGTTCTGATACAGGATCTCAACCCAAAACTTCACAGATGCTGCCCAATTCGGAGTTCCTCCAACAATTTATTTTTGACTCTTAGAAGTAACCCTAACAAAACCTTTAAGGAAAGATTTTCATTTATATAGCATTTTTGACGACCCCTCCCCAAGACATTTAAAATGCTTTACAGCAAGGAAGTATTATCTTGAAGTATTATAATGCAGGAAATGCAATAGCTACAACAGCAAAAACAATAATGATCAGATATTTTATTTACTAGTGGTGATTTAAGATGAAATATTGACCTCAGGATCTTGAGGAGATCTATGCTTTTCTTCAAAATATTCATGAGATCTTTTACATTACCTTGAGAAATCATACAGTGCCCCCATTCAATGTTTCATCCAAAAGATAGAGTCATTGGGTTGCTCCAGTGTCATTCAGAGGAATATAAATAATAAAATCCAGATGATTAAAAAGACAAAGGAAATTTAGCAATTTAATGTGGCATCCAGATTTTAACTTCACAGGCAGATAACACATGCTCTGCCTCAAGGGTCACCTAGGCTTTGACAACACAGCAGAAGGGATACAAGCAGCTGGAGTGACTATCATTAGATGCAATACACATGAGACATGGAGACAAATAATTTGGATAACCCCAGAAGCCACTTATAATATCTGCATCATTACTGTGAAAGCTCCTCTGTTCCATTCACAAATGATGTTCATCCATAATTATTTTCAGCAATTTAAAAGCTGCTGAAATGCTAAAAGTTATTGATTACCTTTCAGTTCATGAACATACATGAAGTTTGAACATGAAAAATATGCTATATCCTTTTGGATACAAGCACCAGAAGGAACTTGGCACCACTAACAGCTTACCTACACAGGAAGGGAGGAAGAACCACAAGGGAAAAATAGTGATTGGGTTTCAATTGCTAGAGAGACAAACAGGCATTTGTAGATGCAACTCTGGGACAGCACACTGATGAACATGAGATGTCTTGAAGGAAGAGATGGTTCAGGTACCAAATCGCAACGATAAGCCCAGAAACAACGGGGCAGTCAGTGTAACCTCAGTGAACGGAGTTTTGAGAGATGTTAATCAAGGATAATCTGGAACAATTAATTAACTAACTAAAACAAGGATTTATTTAGGGTTCACACAAGGAATTCTGCAGATGCTGGAAATTCAAGCAACACACATCAACGTTGCTGGTGAACGCAGCAGGCCAGGCAGCATCTCTAGGAAGAGGTACAGTCAACATTTCAGGCCGAGACCCTTCGCCAGTCCTGACGAAGGGTCTTGGCCCGAACCGTCGACTGTACCTCTTCCGAGAAATGCTGCCTGGCCTGCAGCGTTCACCAGCAGCTTTGATGTGTGTTGCTTTATTTAGGGTTCATCATGTTTAACCAGTTTGAGGGCTTTTGGATGTGGTAACAAAAGGAGGGTAGTGCAGTCATACTGTGTTTGTGACTGAAGGAAGGCTTTTGATAAGGTGCCACACAACAGGCTTATCAGTAAAGTTAAAGCAGGTGGCACAGAAGGAACAACAGTGGCATGGACATGAAGCTGGTTAAGGAACCAACAACAGAGTGGTGGTGAACGGTTGTTTCTCTGACTGGAGAAGGTGAATAGTAGGGTTCCCCAGGGATCATTGTTCCTTTGGTCTGCATTAACAACTAGAGTTGGGGTGTAAAGTACAATCTCTAAATATGTGGACGCCACGAAACTTGGCAGTACTGTCAACTGTGAAGAGGATATATATATATATATATATATATATATAGTGTGATATACTGTGTCCGGTGCTCCCGATGTGGCCTTCTATATATTGGCGAGACCCAATGCAGGCTGGGGGACCGCTTTGCTGAACACCTACACTCTGTCCGCCAGAGAAAGCAGGATCTCCCAGTGGCCACATATTTTAATTCCACATCCTATTCCCATTCTGATATGTCTATCCACGGCCTCCTCTATTGTAAAGATGAAGCCACACTCAGGTTGGAGGAACAACAATTTATATTCCGTCTGTGTAGCCTCCAACCTGATGGCATGAACATTGACTTCTCTAACTTCCGTTAATGCCCCACCTCCCCTTCTTACCCCATCCCTTATTATTATTTTCCTTTTTTTTTCTTCTCCCTCTTTTTTCTCCCTCTGTCCCTCTCACTATAACTCTTTGCCTGCTCTCCATCTTCCTCTGGGCTCCCCTCCCCCTTTCTTTCTCCCTGGGCCTCCCGTCCCTTCTCCAGCCTTGTATCCCTTTTGCCAATCAACTTTCCAGCTCTTAGCTCCATCCCTCCCCCTCCTGTCTTCTCCTATCATTTCGGATCTCCCCCTCCCCCTCCCACTTTCAAATCTCTCACTAGCTCTTCTTTCAGTTAGTCCTGATGAAGGGTCTCAGCTCGAAACATCGCCTGTACCTTTTCCTATAGATGCTGCCTGGCCTGCTGCGTTCCACCAGCATTTTGTGTGTGTTGTGAAGAGGATTGTGTTAGATTTCAGCAAGATGGAATCAGGCTGGTGGACACTTGTAGATAGTATAGTCATAGTCATAGTCATACTTTATTGATCCCGGGGGAAATCGGTTTTCGTTACAGTCGCACCATAAATAATAAATAGTAATAGAACCATAAATAGTTAAATAGTAATATGTAAATTATGCCAGTAAATTATTAAATAAGTCCAGGACCAGCCTATTGGCTCAGGGTATCTGACCCTCCAAGGGAGGAGTTGTAAAGTTTGATGGCCACAGGCAGGAATGACTTCCTATGACGCTCTGTGCTGCATCTCGGTGGAATGGGTCTCTGGTTGAGTGTACTCCTGTGCCCACCTAGTACATTATGTAGTGGATGGGAGACATTGACCAAGATGGCATGCAACTTAGACAGCATCCTATGTGGATGCAGATGAAATGTGGAGAAACACAAAGTGAAGGAGAAAGGCAAAAGCTCCGAGGGACCTGGGGTATGGTTGCACAAGCAACAGATTGTATTGGAAAGCAGTCACTAAAGCATATGAAATTCTCTGCTTTATCAATGGAGGCACAGGTTTCAAAAGAGGAATTACACTGATCATTTATAAACAATGATCTAGCACCAACTGGGGTACTGGACACATTATAGGAAGGATGTGAAGGCATGAGACAGGTCCCAGTGAAAATATTCAAGAATGAGAGACAACAAATACCATAAGACCATAAGACAAAGGAGCAGAAGTCGGCCATTTGGCCCATCGAGTCTGCTCCACCATTTTATCATGAGCTGATCCATTCTCCCATTTAGTTCCACTCCCCCACCTTCTCACCATAACCTTTAATGCTCTGACTACTCAGATACCTATCAATCTCTGCCTTAAAGACACCCAGTGATTTGGCCTCCACTGCTGCCTGTGGCAACAAATTCCATAGATTCACCACCCTCTGACTAAAAAAATTTCTTCGCATTTCTGTTCTGAATGGCCGCCCTTCAATCCTTAAGTCATGCCCTCTCGTACTAGACTCCCCCATCATGGGAAACAATTTTGCCACATCCACTCTGTCCGTGCCTTTCAACATTCAAAATGTTTCTATGAGGTCTCCCCTCATTCTTCTAAACTTCAAGGAATACAGTCCAAGAGCGGACAAACATTCCTTATATGTTAACCCTCTCATTCCCGGAATCATTCTAGTGAATCTTCTCTGTACCCTCTCCAATGTCAGCACATCCTTTCTTAAATAAGGAGACCAAAACTGCCCACAGTACTCCAAGTGATGTCTCACCAGCGCCTTATAGAGCCTCAACATCACATCCCTGCTCCTATACTCTATTCCTCTAGAAATGAATGCCAACATTGTATTTGCCTTCTTCACTACCGACTCAACCTGAAGGTTAACCTTAAGGGTATACTGTACAAGGACTCCCAAGTCCCATTGCATCTCAGAACTTTGAATTCTTTCTCCATTTAAATAATAGTCTGCCCGTTTATTTTTTCTGCCAAAGTGCATAACCATACACTTTCCAACATTGTACTTCATTTGCCACTTCTTTGCCCATTCTTCCAATCTATCCAAGTCTCTCTGCAGACTCTCCGTTTCCTCAGCACTACCGGCCCCTCCACCTATCTTCGTATCGTCAGCAAACTTAGCCACAAAGCCATCTATTCCATAATCCAAATCGTTGATGCACAATGTAAAAAGAAGCGGCCCCAACACTGACCCCTGTGGAACACCACTGGTAACCGGCAGCCAACCAGAATAGGATCCCTTTATTCCCACTCTCTATTTCCTGCCAATCAGCCAATGCTCTATCCACGTATGTAACTTTCCCGTAATTCCATGGACTCTTATCTTGTTAAGTAGCCTCATGTGTGGCACCTTGTCAAAGGCCTTCTGAAAATCCAAATATACAACATCCACTGCATCTCCCTTATCTAGCCTACTGGTAATTTCCTCAAAAAATTGTAATAGGTTTGTCAGGCAGGATTTTCCTTTAAGAAATTCATGTTGAGTTCTGCCTATCTTGTCATATGCCTCCAGGTACTCTGTAACCAAATCCTTGACAATTGACTCCAACAACTTCCCAACCACCGATGTCAAGCTAACATTTCCTTTTTGCTTCCTTGCCCCCTTCTTAAATAGCGGAGTGACATTTGCAATCTTCCAGTCCTCCGGAACCATGCCAGAATCTATTGACTTTTGAAAGATCATCGCTAATGCCTCCGCAATCTCCACAGCTACTTCCTTCAGAACACGTGGGTGCATTCCATCTGGTCCGGGAGATTTATCTACCTTTAGACTATTCAGCTTCCTGAGTACTTTCTCTGTTGTAATTGTGACTGCGCACACTTTTCTTCCGTGCCACCCTTGAGTGTCCGGTATACTGCTGATGTCTTCCTCAGTGAAGACTGATGCAAAATACTTGTTCAGTTCCTCTGCCATCTCCTTATCTCCCATTACAATTTCTCCAGCATCATTTTCTATCGGTCCTATATCTACTCTCACCTGTCTTTTACTCTTTATATACTTGAAAAAGCTTTTAGTATCCTCTTGGTAGATTAATAGATTAGAGAGAGTGGGCAGCTTTCTTTGGAAAGAGTAAGCTGAGGGAAGATTGATAGAAGTACAATGCAACCTCAATACAATGTGCCTCTCACGATAAGTTTTATCAAATCACCCAAGATGAAAACTGAGAAACGATTAATTCCACTCTTAACTTGTATGTTAAAGTTGTCCCTGACACCAAAAGTACACTGAAGTTGCATTGTGTAAACAATGAAGGGTTAAGATACAATGAGTAATGGGAGATTGTTCTCATTGGTGAAAAAGTTGAGGACAAGAGGTCACAGGTAGAAATAAAATTAAGAGTGACATGAAGAAAAATTACTTTTTATGCAATGTGGTTGGAATCTGGATCTCTTTCATAGAACAGTATAGCACAGTACAGGCACGTCGGCCCACGATATTGTGTTTCCTGCAGGTATGGTGGAGGCACTGAGGCCTTAAAGCGGGAATTAGCTTAATCTATGATGGAGAATAATTTGCAAGACCGTGGAGAAAGGGCTGGAGAATGGCTCTGGTAGAGAACTGGCAAAGATATGATAGGCCAAATAATCTCCCTCAGTGTTGTAACCATTTTATGACCCTCTTTTTTCTCTGTTTGAATCTCCTCACTTTAGGTAGAGATAACCATACCTAGTTGTCTCCTCCTAAAACAATCTATCCATGGCACTTACAGCCACAAACATTTTGTAAACAGAATAGTTGATTACAAAATTCCTTAGAAACTAGCATTTTTATTTCTTCAAACCCAGATTTAATTTCCACCAATTGTTCAAAAATGTGTGTTTTGAATTTTTAAATGATATTTGGGTCAGTTCTTGTGAGGAGATAATAATTCATCAGTTTGTGTGTGTCATTTCTTTCTATGCTATGGTGCCATTGTTGTTAAGTTTCCAGACTGGTATCGGGTATGAGGGCTACCCACTTAATGAAATAAATCTGGAATAAAAAGTTTGCATCAGTACTGTGACCAAGAAACTTTCAATAACCCACCTGATTCACAAAAGTTCCTGAGGGAAGGAGTCTGCCCTTCCTTTCTAGTCTGGTCAATAGTTGATTCCAGACACACAGCAATGGGCTTGACTCTTAACTGCTCTCTGAAATAGCCCAACAATACACTCATTTCAAGGCAATGAGATGAGTAATAAATACTAGCTTTGTCAACAAAGATCAAATCTTATGAGTGAATTAAAGAAAATTGCACGACACAGAGAAATATGCACAAAATGCTGGAGGAACTCAGCAGGTCAGGCAGCATCTATGAAAATTAATAAACAGTTGATGTTTCATGCTGAAACCCTTCCTCAAGACTAGAAAATATGGGGGGTAGGTGCCAGAATAAGGTGGAGGTGGTGGTGTTGTGGGGGGGGGGGCGAGGTCGAGAGGACAATGTGTACAAGACAAGTGATTGGTGAAGCCAGGTGGGTGGGGGAGGAAGGATGAAGTAAGAAGCTGGTTGGTGATAGGTGGTAAAGGGCTGAAGGAGGAGGAATCTGATAGGAGAGGAGAGTGAATCATGGGAGAAAGGGAAGGAGGAGGAACACCAGGGGGAGGTGATAGGCAGGTGGAGAGAAGAGGTAAGAGGGGGCCAGAGTTGGGAAATAAAGAAAAGGGAAAGGGGAAGGGGAAAAATTACTGGAAGGAGGAATCGATATTCATGCCATCAGGTTGGAGGCTACCGAGACAGAGTGTAAGGTGCTACTCCTCCAAACTGTGAGTATCCTCATTGTTGCAAAAGAGGAGGCCATGGACTGACATGTCTGAATGGGAATAGTGATTGGAATTGAAATAGTTGAGATCCCACTTCTTGTGGATGGAGCAAATGTACTCAACAAAGCAGTCCACCGATCTCCATTGGGTCTCACCAAAGGGAGGCACGGTAGTGTAGTGATTAGCACAGCGCTTTACAGTTACCAGTGACGCAGGTTCAATTCCCGCCACTGCCTTTAAGGAGTTTGTACGTTCTCTCCATGACCACATGGGTTTCCTCCATGTGCTCTGATTTCCTTCCACAGTCCATTAGTAGGTTATTGGTCATTGTAAGTTGACCTGTAATTAGGCTAGAGCTAAATTACAGTTTATTACAGGAAAGTTACTGGCATGATTAGAGCATTGGCTGATTGGTAGGAGCAGCGAGTGGAAATAAAAGGATTCTTTTCTGGTTGACTGCCTGTGTCTATTGGTGTTTTGCAGTGTTGGGACCGCTTGTTTTTATGCTGTATATCAATGATTTAGATGATGGAATAGATGACTTTGTTGCCAAGTTTGCAAATGATATGAAGATTGGTGGAGGGGCAGGTAGTGTTGATGAAACAGGTAGGCTGCAGAAGGACTTGGATAGATTAGGAGAATGGGCAAGAGAGTGGCAAATGAAATATAATGTTGGAAAATGCATGGTCATTCACTTTAGTAGTAGAAATAAATGTGCAGACTATTTTCTAAACGAGGAGAAAATGCAAAAATCTGAGATGCAAAGGGACTTGGGAGTCCTTTTGCAGAACACCCTAAAGGTTAACTTGCAGGTCGAGTCAGTGGTGAGGAAGACAAATCGGCATTTATTTCAAGAGGTCCAGAATACAAGATCAAGGATGTAATGCTGAGGCTTTATAAGGCACTGGTGAGGCCTCACCTTGAGTATTGTGAGCAGTTTTGGGCTCCTCGTCTAAGAAAAGATGTGCTGGCATTGGAGAGGGTTCAGAGGAGGTTCACAAGGTTGATTCCGGGAATGAAAGGTTCATCATATGAGGAAAGTTTGATAGCTCTGGGTCTGTACTTGCTGGAAATGAGGAGGATGAAGGGGGGATCTCATTGAAACCTTTCAAATGTTGAAAAGCCTAGACAGAGTAGATGTGGAAAGAATATTTCCCATGGTTTCCTCATAGGTCATTGGGTGTATTTAAGGCAGAGATTGATAGATTCTTGATTGGACGCAGCAACAAAGGTTATGGGGAGAAGGCCAGGGAGTGGGGCTGAGGAGGGGAAAAAAGAATCAGCCATGACTGAATGGTGGAGCAGACTCGATGGGCCAATTGCCCTCATTCTGCTCCTATCTCTTTTGGTCTTAAATCAGGGGTTGCTGTGTGGCACAGATCAAAGGGCGGGAAGGGCCTGTTCTGCACTGCATCTCAATAAAATAAAAATAATAAATGTAGCGGATTCCTTATTGGATACATTGGACAACCCCAACAGATTTGCAGGTGAAGTGTGCCTCACATGGAAGGACTGTTTGGGTCCCTGAGTTGGTTGAGAAGCAACAACTCAGCAACTGGGGATACAAAATTGACAGTAAACTGGACTGGTCAAAGAACACTGAGGCTGTCTACAAGAAGGGTCAGAGCCATCTCTATTTCCTGAGGAGACTGAGGTCCTTTAACATCTGCCGGACGATGCTCAGGATGTTCTACGAGTCTGTGGCGGCCAGTGCTATCATGTTTGCTGTTGTGTGCTGGGGCAGCAGGCTGAGGGTAGCAGACACCAACAGAATCAACAGACTCATTCGTAAGGCCAGTGATGTTGTGGGGATGGAACTGGACTCTCTGACGGTGGTGCCTGAAAGGAGGATGCTGTCCAAGCTGCATGCTATCTTGGACAATGTCTCCCATCCACTACATAATGTACTGGTTGGGCACAGGAGTACATTCAGCCAGAGACTCATTCCACCGAGATGCAACACTGAGCTTCATAGGAAGTCATTCCTGCCTGTGGCCATCAAACTTTACAACTCCTCCCTTGGAGGGTCAGACACCCTGAGCCAATAGGCTGGTCCTGGACTTATTTCCATCTGGCATAATTTACATATTATTATTTAATTATTATGGTTTTATATTGCTATATTTATACTCTATTCTTGGTTGGTGCAACTGTAACGAAACCCAATTTCCCTCGGGATCAATAAAGTATGTCTTATCTATCTATCTAACACCTTGTATTCCATCTAGGTAGCCTCCAACCTGATGGCATGAAGATCAGTATCTCCAACTTCTGGTAATTTTTCCCACCTCCCCTTCTTCATTTCCCCCCCCACACCACTTCTCACCAGCCTATCATCTCCCCCTTTCTCCCCTCCTCCTCCCCTTTCTCCCATGGTTCACACTCCTCTCCTATCAGATTCCTTTACCTTTTCCACCTATCACCTCCCTGTTTCTTACTTCATCTCCTCCCCACCTAGCTTCTCCTCTCATCTACTCCTTCCACTCCCACTCCCCCACCACCTTATTCTGGTATCTTCCCCCTTCCTTTCCAGTCCTAATGAAGGGTCTCGCCCAAAATGTCAACTATTTATTAATTTCCAGAGATGCAACCTGACTTGCTGAATTTCTCCAGCATTTTGTGTGTGTTGCTCTGGATTTTCAGCATCTGCAGAATCTCTTATGTGCATGATACAGAACTGATTTTATGAAGTAGCAGTATCCCTTCAAAAAATGCTGGTGAACGCAGGCCAGGCAGCATCTATAGGAAGAGGTACAGTCGCCGTTTTGGGCCGGGACCCTCCGTCAGGACTAACTGAAAGAAGAGATAGTAAGAGATTTGAAAGTGGGAGGGGGAGGGGAAGATCTCAAAATGATAGGAGAAGACAGGAGGGGGAGGGATGGAGCCAAGAGCTGGAGCAGGGAGAGGATCATGGGATGGGAAGCCTGGGGAGAAAGAGAAGGGGGGAGAAAGAGAAGTGGGGAGGGGAGCCCAGAGGGTAGAGAGCAGGCAAGGAGTTATAGTGAGAGGGACAGAGGGAGAAAAAAGAGAGAGAGAGAAAAAAAGGGGGGGGGGACATAAAAAGTATATAAAATAAATAAATAACGGATGGGTTACGAAGGGGAGGAGGGGCATTAACGGAAGTTTGAGAAGTCAATGTTGATGCCATCAGGTTGGAGGCTACCCAGACGGAATACAAGGTGTTGTTCCTCCAACCTGAGTGTGGCTTCATCTTTACAGTAGAGGAGGCCGTGAATAGACATATCAGAATGAGAATGGGACACAAGTGCTACACATGCCCTTACACTTCCTCCCTCACCACCATTTAGCTAGATACAGGCATTACGAATAAAACCAAAATTTATCGCCTATTCCTCAAGAATTAGCAGGCCTTCTCATTGCATTGCTTAAGTCTGCATGCTAAAGGTGCACCCACAATAGTGTTTGGCATTTACAGAGTCTTGCTTCAATGAAGGAACTTGTTCTGAACTTACAGCTGCCTATTCAATTGCTATTTTTTGCTCTATTTAATAATTATTAAAGCTCAAGCCAATATATTTGCCTACATGCAGATTATATTTTTACTTATTTAGAGATACAGCATGGAACAAGCCTTTCCAGCCCAACAAGCCGCACCACCCAGCAACCCACTGATTAGACTAATTTAACACTAGCCTAATGACAGGACAGTTTACAATGACAATTAGACTACTAACTGGAATATCTTTGAACTGTGGGAGGAAACTGATGGGGTCACAGGGAGAATGTACAGACTTCTTACAGAGGAGGCTGGAATTGAACTCCGAATGCCCTGAGCTGTAATAGTGTCGCGCTAACTGCTACGCTACAATGGCGCTCCATGCCTGAAAAGTGACATAAAAATCAGCAACACGATGACACAAATGATATCTCTTACCAGCAAATGTTCTTGACCATCTGTAATTTCTGACAACGGTCTCGCAACCATCCACTGTAACTTCAGTAACAGAATGCTGGAAGCCTCAGGGACACAATGGTTGCAATTGTTACAATTACAACAGTGAAAGCATCTCCAATGTAATGAAACAGTTGCAAAGAGCTTTCTGATACAACTAAGAATGTTAAAAAGTCTCTAACCAAGAAGCTGTCAGCAAAGTTACTGAACTAGCAATCCAAAAGGTTGGACTATATGGTGTTAATAAATTCAGATCCCAGCATGACAACTAGAGAACTTAAGTTTATCTAGTTAAATACATATGGAATTAAATAGTTAATCTCAGTCATAAGACTAATGCATTGTTATTAAAATTTCATCTTGTTCACTTAAGTAAATATGCTGTTCTTACTCATTCTAAGCCATGTGCAACTTCAAATCCAGCAATGTGGTTGACTCTTTACTGGCATCTATAATGGCTCAGCAAGTTACTCAATTAAAAGGGAATTAGGGATGAGCAATAAATACTGGCCTTACTGGTGATGTTCTCATACCATAAATGAATGAACAAATGAAAATCTCAACACTGGGTCAGAGTATTTTTAGGAGGAAAAGTAGGCTTCCTTTTATCCAGTCAACAAACAATCCAAATTCAAAAATTACTGGAATAAATTTAGTGGTTGTTTGTCTTGCGCCAAACATTCCAGAGTTATGCCAATTCACAAACAGATTTGAATGGTTTACTGTAATAAAGGTTCTGATGCCCAGAAATATACTCTGTAACTTGCAGCGATGGACAGGCCCAATGGGATCCAACACAGACCTCTTCAGGAGTGATGCAGTAAACTGGAAGAAATGTAACTGTAGTAGGCTATTCTTTCTTTGTTGACTGTAATGTTGAATCACCTAAAAGACACCATTTGATCTCCAAAGGAAAAGGCTTCTTTGTAATTAATTACTTCAGTTTCCTTTATGAAGGAGTACTGGGTCCTCAAAGCAAATAGCATGATTCTGTATTTGGGAAAACTTTATGAAAGGAGCTGCAAGACATACAGATTTATTTCACATAATCTCCCAAGTTATATCCTGTTAACCTGGTTACTACATGGATAACAACATTTTCTGAAAATAAGTCTGAGCAAGTAGTTTTAACTTTTATAGGGTGACTGAAGAATGCATTCAGCATTCTGTACATTTTCAGAGAGTTTACCATAATTTAAAGCGAACAATTAGACCTTGGCCACAAGACCCCATACCTAATAGAGAAAGCACATTTGGTTTTGGTTGCCAAGAGACTTGAGCTATTTGTCAAAACCGTCATTCAGAGGTAAGCACAAGAAAAAAAATGTTTATTCTCCCCAGGCTTCTCAAGGAGGTATTATATTGGTGGAGGTATAGAATCAGATCAGCTGTATACTTCTTTGTACAGCTAATGCAGAGGCACTAAGGAAAAAACAAAGGCTTCATAGAAAATGTTGTGGAAAAATAGATGTAGATAAATTTTGCACAGATAGAGGCACATTTTACATGTATCTAGCCGATACATTTTATGTGTGTCTAGCCAATGCATTCTTACATCACAGTCAGGCTCTGAGCAGACCACATTAGCCATGGAGAACAGAGATCCTGCAGTAGTTGGTAACACATCAAGCAAGTTTTGGACAGACCACAGGAACTTCTTTCACCACTGGTGGCTACCCAGCTTTAGTTGATATGCCTTAGTGGAAGAGCCTCAGAGTGCTGTGTTATCCATCTGTAGGGTGAACCAGCACAGATACCAGTGCATCTCTCTCCACACCTTCCAGGCAAACAAGAGAAAGGGGTGAGGGTCTTGTTCAGTGGTGGCTAAATGGGTTGGAAGAAGTACACATAAACATATTCTATGCAGGATAATCAATAATTAAATTACTTAAGTTTACTGTACTTTACAAATGCAGTTATAATTACATAAAATGTTGCTTGCATTTGTTTACACACATTTTCCAATGAAGACACTTATTATGAAATAAAAACAAACTAAGAAAATAAAGGAAATTACATCCTCATGGAAGATGTAACGGCCCAGACTTTCTAATTTAATTCCAAAGTGCAATCCAATTACTTTAAATGGTTATGGTAGACCCATTTTCCTCTTCTCAAAAGCTGCAACAGGACTAGTAAGTTAAAACAAGCAGAAAATAGAAGTGCAAAATTACATACACTTTTCTATTCCGCTGCCCTTTTTTAAAAAAATGATCATCCTTTCCTTAAAACAAAATGCATGTGCCTGCACCAGTTGTTTGCAATGTGAAAAAGAATGAAGACATTGTTAAAAATGAGAGGAAGCAATGCAAGTATGATGGAAATGTTCAGCCCCAAGATTTTTGAACAAGGATATTTCTAGATGTTTTTGTGTTTGAACATTTCCAACAAAAAAACTGAAAATTGAAAGATGTACTTAAAAATCTTTAGCAAGATAATAATTGTAGCATGTGCTCTTTCTTATATTTAGAAATACTAGAATCATTCGTGCTTAGTAAAAGCCCACATATCTATAATTTAGAACACACACACACTGATTCATACCTTTGTGCAACTAGTGCATTCACAGTTCATTTCTCTTTTGTAAAAGTAGATTACTGGATTTTAAAAACAGGAACTTGCTCCATAGACACTTTCTCAAATATTCCCACCTCTCCTCTCAACAAAGTTGTTTCACAGCCAATGTCCCACAACTCCCTTGCCCGAATAGCCAGGATTCAAGCACAAACAAAGAAATAGTTTATTTTTAGGATTCTCACCTCCGTGTCTGATCCTAACCTAATCATTCTTGCAGCAATTGGGAACAGAAAACTTGTATAATGGTGTGCTCCTCAACCTAGGTTATCTTAGCCAGCGCTGCTACCACTCAATTCAGACCAGGGATAGAAGTTAAATCCCTGTTGTTCTTTGCAGTTTAGTAGGAAACAGTGCAGTACAATTCTCCCAGTGTAGCTCTCAGTTTGGCAGCAATATGAGTAAGAGGGACCTGCACTATCAGTGGTTCCTGGATTTGACCTTTCATTCCTCCACTACATTTTATTGGAGTCCATACCTCAGTGTTTCAGTACCAAGAAAAGGGCGGTTTAAATAGTTGTTAGCATTCTGTTGGCAGATACCAAAACCAAAATTGACAAATCCACAAATCTGTATAACATCTATTTAATCTAATAAGCTAATTATTAAAACAACAAAACTATTGGGCAACAACAAATCTGTCACCACACAACTTCATTAGAAGCAGGAACAAAAACTAGTTATCAGAGGACCAGTTTATTCTGCTCAGAAAACAAATAGCTGATTTAGAATATACAGTACATGTCTCTGCTTTTCATTGCAGAGAAAGAACATTCAGAATAATAACTATTATACTGTATATGGGTTGCCCATTTCAGATACAGATGGGGTAAACATTTTGCTCTTCAAAGAGCAGTGGAAGCAGAGTATTTGAACTTCTTTGAAGCAAGTAAGGGATGAAAGGTGGTAACACACATCAAAGTTGCTGGTGAACGCAGCAGGCCAGGCAGCATCTCTAGGAAGAGGTACAGTCGACGTTTCAGGCCGAGACCCTTCATCAGGATGAAAGGTGGTTATGGGCAGAAGGGAATGTGGAGTGAAGGTTACAATCAGATCAGCCATGATCTTATAAAATGGCAGAGCAGGCTCACAAGGCCCACTCCTATTCCTAATTTGCATGTCTGTTCATATATTATGCCTACTTTTCAGGTCAGAGCCACAATTAACTTTATATGTCTAATATGTCATTACTTCCATGTCTGTGCTTGTTTATGGCAAGAGAACTCCTCCTCTTAAAATAGTGCTCCAGGTGTGTCGTATGATGAAGATATCTGTGGCCATCTCAACTAAGTGTTCCAATCAACCTTAGTGTCACTGGGCTAGGGAAGGGGGAGCAACAACCAGTCCTTTCACTCCTGATTGCTCTCCATGGTTTTGGGGTCAAGGCTACACTACCAAATAATCTGCCATGCCACCATCCAAACTTATACTAAAAGAGTGGCTGCAGCTTTTCCTAGGAGCTCTGATTATGGACATCCATTTAAAATTAAGCTCAAATTACTGTCTGAAAGTAATGCGTTGTCCAGCAATTTGCAAATTTGTACCATAACTTCCACAAAACAAATCGAATTTCAGCTCAAGCTTCCTAATAGAGCTTGCATAGATTTCCCCAATGGCTGAGTAAACCCTTCATATTTGAGCAAACTGAGCATTTGACTTCATTGTAAACAGAGGATTAAGCACAGTAGAGTCAAAATGCAAACAGGAAGACAGAACTCTAACGCAGCAAATGTCAGCATCATATACTCCATGTCTGACCTTTTGCAATTCACAGTATTCCCAGTAAAATCATTAATCAAGGGGTTTGCAGAGGAGTCTGATCAAGACTAGAATACAAACTTGTGCAAATCCAACCACAGTGTTCTCATAAGTCTAAAAAACAGAAATTAGCTTGCCTACTGTGACCAGCTTCTCAATATTGAAGCACAACAGTTGATATAGAAATGGAAATAAGAATAGCAATATTTCTAATATTTCAAAAATCACCATTGCAGAAACACCATCAGTAATTAATGCAGTGTTCTATCAGTTTCTGTTTTTGTAAAATGTTCTTGTCTTCCAGGAAAGTACTGGATTAATGGAAAATTAGCCGCGGTACTAATGTGGAGGAGGTGAACTCTTGTTACCAAAATGAAGCACCCTGCTCCCAAGGGAATGCACAAGTGAATCATGTAAAGGAAGAAAAGGAGAAATGATAAACTAGACAAAGAACCAAATACTTTCTCCCCCCACCCCCCCCCCCCACCAAACTTAGCTACTAAAGTCTTCAAGGTAAAGATACAACTGAGTAGTTTTGTGGACCATTTCAGAAGGCGGTTGAAATGTTGCTGTGGGTCTGGAGTTGCATATACTTGACCAGCAAGGGATAGCGAATTTCATTCCCGAAAGATTATTAATGACTTAGTGGGGTTCCTCCCACAATCCAGTAGTTTTATATTCTAATATTTTTAAATAGCAGTACCAGGAAACCACCTATTGATGTTAGCCTTTGAATTCCACAATAATTAATCAAGTTTAATTTCCCCTGTTGGGATTCAAACTCAGGACTCCAACTGATTCATCCAAACTTTGGGATTACTAATGGATCACTATGCCACATGACCCTTAATATACAAGCATAGATTATCATTTATACTCAACCTTCATAACCAGCAAATCAATTCTTGGTGAAGGGGAAGTATTTTATCAGTTAAGAGCAGAAGAATTAGGAGCGGCAGTCAGCCATCTAGCCCTTGGTCTTGATCCACCATTCACCAAGATCATGGCTGACTATTCCATTGCCATTTTCTTGCTCAATCCACATAATCTTTAATGGCCTTTATATGTAGAAATGTCCCGCTTGGTGGCGCAATAATATCAGCGCCGGACTCCGGAGTGAAGGTTCCCGAGTTCGAATCCAAGTCGGGTTGAACGTCGAGCTAGCAACTCGGCCTTGTAAAAACAAGAATAGCTTGCTACGGAAACACCGTCACAACGGTGCCCCGATAACTCCACTGCTGAGTTAAGGGCTATTCTTATCTTCTCTTATATGTAGAAATATATTGGTCTCTGTTTTGTGTGAACTCAATGACCGAGCCCCCACAACTATCTGGGATTTTAAAAAAAATCAGTTTCACCATGATTTGAGTGAAAAATCTTCTCCTCATCTCAGTCATAAAAAGCCCATCAATTCTCAAAATGGATCCCCTAGTTCGAGGTTCCAAAGCCAGAGGAAACTTCCTCCCTACACCTAGCTTGATAAGCCCTTGACGAATTTTGTAAGTTTCTGTGAGATCTCCCTTGTTCTTGAAACTCCAGAGAAAACAGTCCCAGTCTACTCAACTTCTCCTTATATAGCAAACCTACCATTTCCAGAAACAGAATATTTTCTGCATTCTCTCTATGGCAAGTACATCTTTTCTTTTGCAAAGGAGACCTAAACTGTCCACAGCACTCCAGGTGTGGTCTCACCAAGGCCTCATATAGTTGCAATAAGACTCCTCCACTCCTGTAATCAAATCTAGTAGTAAAGGCTAACGTGCCATTTACCCTCTTAATTATTTGTTGCATCTGCAGTGACAAATAATAAATATATGAGCACACTTTGGCCTAGTAATCCAGTCACTACTTAATCTCCCACCATTTAACAAACAGCTGACTTTTACTTTATGGGGACCAATGTGATGACACATTCTTGCCCACTTCACTCAGCATGCCCATATTCCCTTGTTTACTCACCATCTTTACTATCATCGGGAAACTTGGAAATAAGGCATTTAAGCCTCCTTTGACATAGGTTGTGAATAGCTGAGGCCTGACCATTGACCCCTGTGGTACCTCACTAGTCCCAGCCTGTAAGGAGTCCGTGTGTCCTCCCTGTGGAATGTGTGGTTTTTCTGTAAGTGCTCTGGTTTCCTCCCACAGTCCAAAGACATACTGGTTAGTAGCTTAATTGTTCATTGTAAATTGTCGAGTGATTAGGGTTAGATGGGGGTTGTCCGTGGTTGCTGGGGGGTGTGGCTCAAAGGGTCAGAAGGGCCTATTCCATGCTGTATCTCAAAATAAACAAACAAATAAATAAGTCCATGTTAACTTTGCTCAATCTTATTATTATTATTTTCAAGGTGTGTTATTAATTTTTCCTTTGTAGATTCCATCACTTTCCTTACCGCTGAGGTTACACCAACAGGTTTCCCATTTTCTCTCACTCTCCTTCCTTAACTACTGGGGGATTACACATGCTCCTCTCCAATCCTCAGAAACTATTGAATTTTGGAAGATCAAACTGGAGTGTTCATTATCCAAACCTGCGGGATTCAAATCTCTGGGAATAAATAATTAGTTCCTTAGAATTTATCAGCTTTCAAGCTCACCTAATGCTCCAGTAGTATTTTTTTGAAGAATACTTCAATCTTTCAGTTATACTTTAGTAGCTGTACACTTCCCTTGAGATCAGAAGGTTGAGAGTTCAAATCTTGCTCCAGAAACAAATTTGAGAATCTAGCTAGTGCCCCAGCTGACGTGGGGATGGCTGTACTGCCAGAGATGGCAATTTTCAGGTGTGGTGTTAAACAGAACCCCTAGCAAGTGGATGTAAAATATTCCATGGTATTATTTTCAAAAAGGAAAAGGGTTCCTGATACACATTACTTTTCCCTTGTAGTTGTACTGTACATACATTGAAATAGGAAGTCTGCCAGTCACAAAGATCACAACATTCCAGAAGCTGTAAGGCCTTTAGGGACTTCTGGGGTGATGAAAAGTGGTACAGAAATGCAATTACTTATTTTTGTTCTTTATTCTGGTTATAGATGGAGGAGTTTCTGTCCTCTTCAAAATTATACTAGGACATATTTCATTAATCTTGGTTAAAGTTCCAACCTTCCCTCACTTTCAACATAGTCCACTGCAGATTCCGTCTCTTCTCAATCTCCTGTTCTGGGAAACAGTAGTGACAAATGTCCACCAGAAACCAACCAATTCCCACAAGTGGCTTTATTGTGTCTTCTCTCATACCACTTTCTACAAAGATTTCATTCCATTTTCCCCAGTGTATTTCCATTTATAACCACCATTCTAACTAACACTTTTAACATATCTTCTCTCCACAATCCATAATTCCAATTCAATGTGGTTAGAATAACAAAATTGTTATTTATTTACAGATACAGTGCAGAAAAGGCTATTCTTTGATTCTGGACTCATGTTCAAAATTTAATTTGCCTCTGAAACATGTCTATTGTTCATTCTGTTGTCACTTTACTCTTCCTTACATCATCATCCCTTTAGTCTTTTAACTCCTCCTACCTTCTACCCTATCACAAACCTCTTCTTGAGTTCCTTCCTCCCCTTCCCCAACCACCTTTCTCTGCAACTTTAAAACTTGTTTTCTCTCCCAGTTCAATTTTTATTATCCTGGCTACAAGATTCAGTAATATTTCATATAAAGTACGAGGTTATCCTAGATTAAATTTATGGAAAAGTAGCATCTGGATTTGGCATAGTTAAGACTCCAACAAAATAACTATGGGAAGAATGATAAGAGCAAATAAAAATGAAATGTGCATAATTGCATTCTTATATTTTCATCCTTAAGTAACCCAATGAAGATAAGATCATAAGATCATAAGATACAGGAGCAGAATTAGCCCACTCAGCCCATTGAGTCTGCTCCACCATTTCATCATGGCTAATTTATTAATCCCCTCAACCTATTCCCTTGCCTTCTCCCCATAACTTTTAACACCCTGACAAGAACATATCAACTTCTGCTTTAAATACACTCAATTACTTGGCCTCCACAGCCTGCTGTAGCAACAAATTACATAAATTCACACCCTCTGGCTAAATAAATTCTTTCTCATCATTGTTCTAAATGGACATCCCTCTATGGTGTGCCCTCTGGTCCTAGACTCCCCCACAAAAGGAAACATTCTTTCCATATCTACTCTATCTAGGCCTTTCACTTTAGAGAATCCTGCATGAGGACTCACAAGTCCCTCTGCATCTCTGATCTCTTAATTTTCTCCCCATTTAGAAAATAGTCTACACCTTTATTCCTTCTACCAAAGTGCATGGCCATACACGTCCTGACACTGTATTCCATCTGCCACTTCTTTGCTCATTCTCCCAATCTGTCCACGTCCTTTTGCAGCCTCCATGGTTCTGCAACACTACCTGCCCCTCCACAATCTTTGTACCGTCTGCAAATTTGGCCACAAAGCCATCAATTCTGTCATCCAAATTATTGACATACAACGTGAAAAGAAGCGATCCCAATACTGACCCCTGTGGTACACCACTTGTCACTGGCAGCTAACCAGAATAGGCTCCCTTTATTCTGACTCTTTGTTGCTGCCAATCAGCCAATTTTCTATCCAAGCTGTATCTTTCCTACAATACCATGAGCTCTTATCTTGTTAAGCAGCCTCATATTTGACATCTTGTCAAAAGCCTTCTGAAAATCCAAGTAAGCCACAACTACCGACTCCCCTTTGCCTAACCTGCCTGCTATTTCCTCAAAGAATTACAACAGATTTGTCAGGCAAGAGTTCCCCTCAAGCTAACCATGATGACTTTGCCCTACTTTATCATGCGCCTCCAAATATGTACATTGATAATAAATTTTACTTTGAACTTTGAAATCTCATCCTTAACTAAGGACGCCAACATCTTCCCAACCACTGAAGTCAGGCTAACTGGCCTATAATTTCCTGTCTTTTGCCTCTCTCCCTTCTGAGAAAGTGGAGTGACATTTGCAATTTTCCTGTTCTCCAGAACCATTCCAGAATTTAGTGACTCTTGAAATGCTCCCACTACAATTACTTGCACAATCTCTTCAGCTACTTCTTGTGTGTGTAGTCCATCTGGAGAAAGTGACTTATCTACCTTCAGACCTTTCAGCTTCCCAAGCACCTCTCCTTACTAATAGCAACTACGCTCACTTCTGCTCCATGACACTCTTGAATTTATGGCTAGTATCTTCCAAAGTGAAGTCCAGCACAAAATACTTATTAATTTTGTCCACCATTTCCTTGTCCCCCATTATTAGCTCTAAAGCATCATTTTCCAGCAGTCCGATATCTACTCTCGCCTTTCTTTTACTTTTTGTATCTGAAAAAAAATTGCATCTTTTTATATTATTGACTATCTTACCTTTATATTTCATCTTTTTTCTCCGTGTTTTTTTTTAAAGTTGCCTTCTATTGGTTTTTAAAAGCTTCCCAATCCTCTAACCTCCCACTAATTTTTGCTATACGATAAGCCCTCTCTTTAGATTTTATATTGGCTTTGACTTCCCTTGTCAGGCATGGTTGTGTCATCCTCCATTTAGAATATCTTCATCTGTGGGATGTATCTTTCTTGCACTTTCCAAATTGTTCCCAGAAATTTCAGCCATTGCTATTGTACCATCATCCCTCCAATCAACTTTGGCCAGCTCTTCTCTCATGCTTCTGTAATTCCCTTTATTCCACTGTAAATACTGACACATCCAATTTTAGCTTCTCATAGATCATAGAACAGTACAGCACAGGAACAGAACCAACTAAAAAGTATAACAAAAAACCCAAAAACTAATCCCTCCTACCTACGCAATGTCCATATCCCTCCCCCCTCATCTTCATCATATTCATGTGCCTATCTAAATGTCTCTTAAACGCCTCTAATGTACTTTCGTCTACCACCACACCAGGCAGTGCATTCCAGGCATCCACCACTGAGTAAAAAAAAACTTACCCCCTCATATCCCCATTCCCTCTCACCTTCAATGCATACCCTCTGATATTAGACATTTCTACCCTGAGAAACAGGTACTCTCTGTCTACTCTGTCTGTGCCTCTCATAATCTCATAAACCTCTATCAGATCTCCCCTCAGCCTCCACCACTCCAAAGAAAACCCAAGTTTGACCAGTCTCTCATGATAGCACACACACTCTAAACCAGGCAGCATCCTGGTAAACCTCTTCTGCACCCTCTCAAATGCCTCAACATCCTTCCTATAGTGGGGTGACCAGATCGGTACGCAATACTCCAGAAGTGGCCTAACCAGAGTTCTGTAAAGTTGCAACATAACCTCTTGATTTTTTAACTCAATGCCTCAACTAATAAAGGAAAGCATTCTTAACCACCCTATCAACCTGTATAGCCACTTCTTCTCAAACTGCAGGGTGAATTCAATCATATTATGATCAGACTCCTAAGGGTTACTTTACCTTAAGCTCCCTAATCAAATCCGGTTCATTACACAACACCCAATCTGGAATTGCCTTTCTCCAAGTAGATTCAACCACAAGTTGCTCTAAAAAGCCATCCCATAGGCATTTTACAAATTCCCTCTCTTGGGATCCAGCACCAACCCAATTTTCCCAATCTACCTGCATATTGAAATGTCCCATGACAATTGTAACATTGCCCTTAATACATGCTCTTTCTATTTACCATTGAAATTTATATCCTACATTCTGGCTACTGTTCGGAGGCCTGTATATAACTCCCATCAGGGTCTTTTTACCCTTGCAGTTTCTTAACTCTACCCACAGGGATTCTATATCTTCTGATCCCATGTCACCTCTAAATGCCTGACAAGATAATCTACCTTATTCCATATAATGCGTGCATTCAAATACAACATCTTCAATCCTATGTTCTTCACCCTCTTTGATTTTTCTGCCATGTCATACTTCACCTCATCCCACTGATTGCAATTTTGCCCTATCATTTGCCTATCCTTCCTCACAGTCTCACCGCATCAACTTGTATATCAACTACTTTATCCTCAGCCCTATCACTCCGGCTCCCATCCCTCTGCCAAATTAGTTTAAACCATGCCTAACGGCTCTAGCAAAGTCAGTATTTTTTCAGTTTCACATGCTGTTCTTCTTTTTTGGGTATTTAAGTACAGCCAGTTTAGTTGTATTCATTGGCAAGAATGAAAAATGCTGTTCTCTAGCTTGGGAAGTTTAGGAAGTAAACTGCTGCTGGAGAAAACAGCACCTGTAGATGCAATGGATATAGGATTTCATTTACCCATTATCTTGAGTGACATCCCATACAATAGAAGTACTGAAAATAGCATTCCTGTCTAATGCTACATAGAACATACATTATACCACAATGAATGATTGCCTATGAAAAGTGAGTTTCAGAAGAGATTATAGATTGACCTTACTGGATTGAAAAAGATTGGAAAGGAAGGAAAGCTCTTAAATTGCATGGATAGACTCAAGTCATCAACTGTCAAGATTGCTTTAGTAAAATACATATACAAAAAAAGCTATTAGAGTTTCCAAAGAAAGGGTCATCTCAATGTAATGCTTTTAATAGTGTCATTTCCATAGAGACTGGAATTCTTCAATTGAAATTGTACAGAAAATCAGAATTTCAGAAAAAAAAACTTTTATTTAAACCAAATGCTTTAGCAATTAGTTTAGCAATTGTACTCACCACTTGAATCCAATCAGGAATTCTCTTTATATTTGTGTGGAACAGGATCACTAAGAGCATGTCATATGAACAAGGAAACAGGCTATTCGGTCCACTGTGTTCATATTGACAATCAAGATCCCGTGAACAATAATCCCATTTTTGCTCTTCCATCCCCAGTGACTCAAGGACAGCTAGTCTACAATAGGATTCTGCCACCAAGCACAGTTTTTCCTCCCTCACTCCCACTCTCTGCTTTCCACAGGGATTGGTCTCTGCATTGTCTATTCATTCCTCCCCACTGATCTCCCACATGGCACTTATCCTTGCAAGCAGGACAAGTGCTACACCTGTCCTTACACCTCTTCCCTCTCCACCATTTAGGGCCCTAAATAGTCTTTCCAGGTGAGGCAACATTTCACTTGCAAATTTCTTGGGGTCACCTACTGTATCCGGTGCTCCCAGTGTGGTCTCCTCAACATTGGTGATACCCAATGTAGACTGGGGACCGCTTTGTCAAGCATCTTCACTCTGTCTGGCACAAGGGCCTTGTATGGAAACACCAATTACCAAGAATGGAAAAGCCTATAAAATGTGGTGGATACAGCCCGCTCCATCACAGGAAAAGCCGTCCTCCCACCGCTGAGCACACCTACAAGGAGCACTACCACAAGAAAGCAGCATGCATCATCAAGGACCCCCTCCATCCAGACTCTCTTCTTGCTGCTGCCATGGGGAAGGAGGTACAGGAGCCTTAGGTTACACATCACAAGGTTCAGGAACAGGCATTACCGTTCAACCACCGGGCTCCTGAATTAACATGAATAATCTTATCTCTGTCATTTGTAGCAAGATGATTTGCACATGAGGAAAGATATTTTACTATAACTATCAAGAGCCTTGGTGAATTCACACCTAAAGTATTGTGAGAAAGTTCGGTCACCTTACCTTCAAAGTAAAAGAATACTTGCAATGAAGGGGTGCAGTAAAGGTTCATTCAACTGGTTCCTGGGATAACAGGATTGGCCTCTATTCTCTGAAATATGTCATTGAAATGTACCAAATACTTGGAGGGCTTGAGAGGAGAAATGTAGGGAGGACGCTTCCCCTAGTTTAAGGAGTTTGGAATGGGAAGCTCTATGTAAGGCATAGGCCATTTAGAACTTGGATAAGGAAACATTTCTTCACTCAAATGGTCTTTGAAATCTTCTGTCCAAGAGGGCTGTGGAGCCTCAACCATTCATTGCATCCAAAAGCAATGATTGATAGATTTTTGAATATTAAACAACTCAAAGGGCTCAGGGATAGGGTAAGAAAATGTTATTAAGGTGGAATATTAGCCAGTCCCTTTGCGTGGCAGGTGGCTTGGGGAGCAAAGTGCCCTACTCCTGCTTATGTTCTTGAGACCAAATGCTGGGATCTGAGGGTGGTTGGAATCTGAAACACACTGCCAAAGTGGGTGATGGAAGCAAATGCTCTTACAACATTTAAGTATCTTGATGAGCCCTTGAATTGTCAAGACATGGAAAGCCATGGGATTTGATGGCCAGCATGAACATGGTTGCCCTTGACCCAAGGGCCTCTTCCTGTGCCATATAATTTTAAGGAAACCACTGACAATCAGTCAAGATATCTGAAAATACACAATGTTGTCTCCACACTAAAGTAAGGCCATTAAACACAAAAGGGGGCTTGATTTCTCACTTGCTTATATTAGTTCATTAACACACCCCTTACTACTTGGTGCTTTTTGTTAAACCATTTTCCTTTATGGGAGATGGAATTCCAGCTGGGGGACTGTTTTCTTTTTGGTGTTCTTTGACTTTAGTTTTAATATTGTTCCTTGATGGCACACCCAGTAAAAGGCTGCTTTGACGTTAAACACAGTCACTGTCACCCTATGCCTCTGGCAAAAACGAAACTGAGAATTGTTGGGACAGAACACTATAGATGCCAGAATATGCCTCAAAAAAAAAACTGTAGGAGGAACTCAATGGTCAAGCAACACCTGTTGAGAAAAAAAAAAGGATAGTAGATGTTTCGGGTTGAGACCCTGCATTGAGACCTGCTGGATCAAAACGTTGACTATCCCTTTACCTCCACAAATGCTGTTTGACCCATTGAGTTCCTCCAGCGGATTGAAAATTGCTGAGTAGCTTATTGGCAAGCAAGTACTTCTTGGTAGCAATGTTGACAACACCTTCCATTACTTTGTTAATGATTGACAGTGAATGGATTGGGGGTGGTAATTGGCCAGATTGGATTGTCCCACTCTCTGCAAACAGAACATCCCCAGACAATTTATCATATTGCTGGGCAGATGGTAGTATTGTAACTGCACTGGAACAGCTTAAGTGGAAGGTTCTGAAATGTAGGTCTTCAGTATTGTAGCTGAAATGCTATCTGGTCCCATAACTTTGATCTGATCCTTTACCTCCGAGATTTCTTAGCTTGTCTATTGGATGCCACTTTTGCTTTGTGAAGAAATACCTTAAGGACCACTTTCCTTTTCTCATTAACACCTCCAGTGTTTTTGACAGGAAGTGGCAGGGGCTATACACAGGCTGTTTATGGGCAAGCACATTTGAATGCCATGAAAATAGCAGAAATAAATCATGTATCATTTACCATTTGTGTCCTTTCAGAGTTGGGCACCATGTTTGGTACATCCTTGGATTGTAGCACTACAGTTGTGGATGCACCTATTGTATAGATTGAATGGAAGAGCTTTTTGTGACAACAGGACTTCTGCATTATCTTGAACTACCACACAGAATCATATGCAGTTCGATTTAATTCTGGGTCAAAGTGGAGGCCAGAGGCAGAAAGAGGTGGAAGTACAAAAGATGAACGAATGTTTCACAAAAGCAGCAAATCCTGGCTCCTATCACTAAAACTTGGAAAAAATGGGCAGGTTAAGAACAACTCGCCCTCAAGTCTGCCCCATACTGGTAATGGGTGGAACAGCAGCACATACATACTTCTGTGGGCAGGTTAAAAACGAGATCGTAGAGCCAATATAAAGGTGGAGTGGTGAATACATGTTATCCACTTACCTTTTCTCTTGTGTATATCACTGTGCCTGATCCTCTTGAAAGGTTTCAGTGAAATAATTCATTAATCATTGGTTGGATTTTCATTTCATCCTCTTCAGAGGCTGCAGGTGGTCGGAACTTACATTTGTGTTTCTTTAAAATTAGGATGTTTCATATCTTATGGATGCATTTTAAATTGCAAGAAAAATGCTTCAAGATCTAAGCAGGAAGAGCTCTGGGCAGAGGGAAATTGTTGAAGAACGAATTGGACTTGTGAACATCATCAGGAATAAAAAAAAATAGCAGTACAGAAATACCAATTTAATATACTGAATTGTGCACTGGGAAAGAGGCAGGGAGCAAGGTTTCTCAGAGGCATATTATGAAAAGGTACAATTAATATTCTCAGTGTAGAGAAAGAAACAGCTTTTTTATTTAGCTGTTTTTTTAAGCACGTGGGGGTCACTGGCAAGGCCAACATCATCTCCAATTGTTTTTGAGAATATGGTGGTGACTCAGTGCCTCAAGCTGCTGGAGCTATTTTGGTGAAGGTACTTAACCATGCAAGAACTTTTAACCCCAAGACAAAAGAGCAACTGTGATATACTTCCAAGTCAGAATTATGAGTGACTTAGGAACAGAGCTTCCAGAAATGGGTGCCATCACCTTCCTACCTTTGGTGGGAAGAATAAAGGTATGTCCTCCTAACTCACTTTCAAGGGCTCTTTACAAATCATGTTCTTAGTATTTTTTATTTGCAGTTTGTCTTCTTTTGCACGTTAGTTGATTATTAGTCTTTGCTTATGTAGTTTTTCATAAATTCAACTGTATTTTTTCACTGTAAAAATGAATCACAATGTGTATATGGTAACACTTAGACAATAAATTTACTTTGAAGTTTGATCATTTTTTAAATGGGAAGAGAATTCAGAATTTGGAGATACAAAGGGACTTTTGAGTGCTAGTTCAGGATTCTTTTAAGGTTAACTCACAGGTTGACCTGCGTGTGAGGAATAAAACTGTAACGTTAGCATTCATTTTGAATGGACTAAAATATAAAAGCAAAGGTTTTATAAGATGTTGGCTAGACTGCATTTAAAATAACGAGCAATTCTGGGTCCTGTATTTAAGGAACGATGTGCTGGTCTAGAGGAGGTTCACAGGGATAGATCTTGAAGCATTTTTCTTGCAATTTAAAATGCATCCATAAGATATAAAACATCCTAACTTTAAAGAAACATAAATGCAAGTTCCAACTACCTGCAGCCTCTGAAAAGGATGAAATGAAAATCCAACCAATGATTAATTATAAGGTGATCAGAGTCAGTGATTGTGTGGATAGTCAGAGGCTTTTTCCCAGGGCTGAAAAGGCTAACATGAGAGGGGACAGTTTTAAGGTGCTTGGAAGTAAGTACAGAGGAGATGCCAGGGCTAAGTTGTTGTTGTTGTTTTTCTTTAATTTTATTTATGTATGTATGTATGTATGGATGGATGTATTTATTTATTTATTTACGCAGAGTGGTGAGTGTGTGGAATGGGCTGCCAGCGACGGCGGTGGAGGCGGATACGATAGGGTCTTTTAAGAGACTCCTGGATAGGTCAGTCAGTCAGTCAGTGGGTGCCGTCCCGAATCCGGGGTTGGTGGTTATGCACCTCCATCTTCTTCGATCTTGCGACAGCACCGAGTACAGCCTCTCCTCCAGTTTGTTCTCACTGGCCGCCTTGGCACCGCCCACTGCCGCCCTGCCGAACTTAAGCCCGAGGCCGTGTTGGCCTCCAGCCGCAGCTGCTTCTTTGAGCTCGGCCCTTCCTTAGGCGGAGGCCTTGGGCAGGTCCAGGCACACGGTGCAGCGCCCAAGTTCATCATGTCTCTTCTAACTAGGTGCATAGCTTACAATTCGTAGATACGTGGTGAGGCTTTAATCTCTTCCACGGAAGATGGCCGTTGGCTCACAAGGAGCTCATCTGCCCTTGTCGGGTCTTGTTTTTTTTAGTTCTGCTGGGTGTCCTCATACCCTCCTGGATGGGTACATGGAGCTTAGAAAAAGAGGGCTATGGCTAACCCTAGGTAATTTCTAAAGTACATGTTCGGCACAGCATTGTGGGCCGAAGGGCCTGTACTGTGCTGTAGGTTTTCTATGTAACACATTGGGAGTGTTTGATGTCTCTGAGTCTATAGTCTATGGAGTTCAGAAAAATGAGGTCTGATCTCATTGAAACCTACCAAATACTGAAAGGCCTGGATTGAGTGAACGTGGAGAGGATGTTTTCATTAGTAAGGGAGTCCAGGATCTGAGGGCACAACCTAAGAATAAAGAGATGTCCCTTTCGCACTGAGATGAGGAAGAATTTCTCATCTGTGGTGAATCTGTGGAATTAATTGCCAAGGAGGGCTGTGGAGACCAAGTTATTAGGCATATTTAAAGCAGAGATTAATAGGTTCTTGACTGGTACAAGGGGATTAAAGGTCATGGGAAGAAGGCAAAAGAATGGGGCTGATAGATGAAAAAATTCAGACATTATTAAATATTGAAGCAGACCTAATGGGCTGAATGGGCAAATTCTGTTTCCTAAATCTTGTGGTCTTTTTCAAGAAATGTCAGGACTGAACATATAATATGATGAGTGCCAATCAAGGATTTGATTGGCACTCATCACATTATACATTCACTACTGTGACATGCCAATGCCTTTGGGACCACCTGGTGAAAGAAGCCATTGAAATAAAATGAGAGAAAAATAATTTTAACAAAGATGAAGGTCTTGCTCTAAATAAGAATTGGAATTAAGACTGTAAACAAGATAGGACAGCAGAAACCTGACTGGCTTGTCTTCAACCAATCAGGAGAGATGGACGGCTGGGGTATATATATGCACCACCAGACTAGACGAGCCTGGGCATCATCCCTGATGAAGATGGCAGAGTTTGCCATCGAAAGGTTGGTTAAAATCAATCACCCGGCTGAAAGCCTGACAAGAGGTAATTCTGTGTTGGTATTGCGCTCAGCCAGACAAGTGAAGACTATTGCATTAGGGCTCTTGACTTGTTACTCATAGATGGGAATATTTTGGGATATCAGGTGTTCAGGCACCTTTCACAGGATATCAATCTCTGACATGCTCATGTAGCCACAGTACTTAAGACCGATCCAGTTGAGTGTCTGGTCAAAGTGACCAACCAGGATGTTGATGGTGGGGGACCTGGTAATGGTAAATTCCATTGAACATCAAGGGCAATGGTCAGGTTTCCTTATTGGAGATGGTCTTTATCTAGTTCTTGTGTCCCACAAACATTACTTGCCACTTTTCAGCCCATGCACTCAATATTGTCTAACTGCATGCTGGAATGGACTACTTAATTTTGGGGATGTCAAATAACCAACTGAAATTTAATGGCATTCTTTGAGTATAGAGGAGAATGCAAAAATAATGGAGTAATAGAAGAATTTACTATAACATTTTACTGAGAGCTTGAAAAACATACCTGAAAAAATGGCTATTAGCGTAGGATTTTAATAATTCAAAAGGCATATAATCATTGAGCAATTTGATAAAGATTCTTGTACCTTGAGAAAATTACCCTATAGGTTCATCGTGCACACACACCTACCTCCAACCTCAATCTTTGATAGCTTTGTTCTAGTCCTTCCTTAGCTCGTATTACCATCATTGGCCTCAACATATGTCTTGTATTCAAACAGAATTTCCACATCATCTCATTATTAGAAATGCCAGCAAAAAGCTATTTTCTCTATAACTTCTAAGTTCAACCACATTTTAAATTCTGGTCTTAAACCCCAGGAAACCCCTCTAGCATCCGTCAACCTCACTGGTTATTTGATCAATGATATTTCTCCAACATAGGGAGGCACTGAAAGCTTCACACCACAAACTCCGAGATAGAAATAGAGCAATTGCACAAAATGGCTGTTTAATACAAGGCATCTCACCTCAACCTACAGATGCCCCTCCAACCCTCGGCCCCTCCTGTCAATAGCAACAAATTAATTCCACTGTAGGACCAACAATATTGGCAATTTATCAAGTAGGTCTACAATGTGCTTACAATCAGACAATACCATCATGCTAAAGGATCCCTGCCATTTTGTAATTTTCTTGATTTAGATTAAAAAATCTTTCCACACAATTGATTGGCAAAAAAACAAAAACTGAAACAACCTCATATCCTGAGAAAGGAGGCCAGAAAAATAACATGGAAATTAATTTCCTAAACATACAAATTTTTTAGATGACAAGGTAGATGCCTTTTAAAAAATTGCATATATTTATGAAGTACATACAAGAGGCACCTGATTGTACGTTAGATCAGGCAGCATGTTCCAAGCTCAACAAAAGTGTAGGTCTTTGCTGCCCTCAAATATTATGCTGATTCAAATCTACCCGATCAACAGGGAGCTCCACGTGTCATTGACAGCTTTCTGTTATCATAACAAACTTTTGATTTGAAGATCTGCAGATTTTTTGATTCAAAGATCTGCAGATTTCCTGATTTTGTTATGTAGCTTTTATTATCTACTTAAACTTGTTAGTATTTAATGCACAACATTTTAATGCTCAAAATCTCAACAGATCAAATTCACAATGTTTCATCTATGCAATAAATTTTTATGCACATTAGTTCCTCTCCTTAGCCACTAAACCAGCAATACCCTTCTTGGAAGCATAATGGAGAAAAAATGAACAGCTTGTAATGGGACTGATGTCTCAAATGCATTATCACACTCAGATTCTGGACTCCAAATACATCAATTGAACAGGAGCAGAAAATCAAAATATTTTCCATCACTGTGTCAGAGGTAACAAGCAAAACACAAACAATTCCCTTACTTAAACATAAAGCTACATGCAATGAAGTTCCTTATTTCAACACAGAGATACAAAAAAAACGTGAATAATTTCAGAACATTGTCCTTTTGGCAGAGATACAATGTTGCATCGAGAACTCTTGGACCCTGTGGGACTGCTTGAGAAGCAGTTTGAGCTCTTGGAATTTTAAGCATCAGCAGATTTCCTTTAATGTTTCAAAATCACAAGACTCGATTAAAGAAAGAGGAAATAAAGTAACCTTTCTTTGAGTGATTAGAATCACTGAATGTTAATAGAGATAGTCCACAGAACTTTCAAATGTACTTAAAACCTTGTGCCTTCATTACAAGTTTTTTGATACATTTCTCTCACCCCCATTCAGGAATGAAGCAGCATCTTGCACCAAACGTTGATTGCCCAACAGTCATTCAAAACCTTTAATGGAATTTATTAATCTGTAGACATTTCCACTTTGAGGGAGCACACATGAAATGCTCATTTAAGTCTCTGTTCAGAATTGGTAGCATTTTCATCATTTCCTTACATATAATCAATGATGAACATAGCTATATTAAGAAACTAGGATATTAGAATGATGTACTATGCCTACATTATAAAGTGAAATAATGAATAAACATATTATTCACTTAAAATTTAACATTAATGACAAAGCAGTTTCTGCTGTGGAAAGTTTAACACAAGCTTTATTTTTATACAGTTAAAATTCAATTTCCGCTCAACTTCCACTCTCAACATTAAAATTTTTAAAATTTTCAGTGTTTCACCCCCTCCCCATTTTGAGGTTTTCATTCTTTCCATTACAAGGCATCCAAATGAAGTATAAACGAAGGAAACAAAGTGCTGGATGCCACAGAACAGTGGGAAGCAGGCAAACTCCAAATGCTCATTTAAATCTAGTAACAAGGCAGAAGTTGCCAAATGGAAATTGGCGGGCTTAAGCAATGGATGAGCAATATTACTGGTATGGAAGTTGTCCTATCCAAGACTGAAAGAAGCTGCAGAAGATCGTGAACACGGCGCAGCACGTCACACAAACCAATCTTCCGTCTGTGGACTCACTTTACACCGCACGCTGTTGGAGCAGTGCTGCCAGGATAATCAAGGAGACGACCCACCCAGCCAACACACTTTTTGTCCCTCTTCCCTCCGGGAGAAGGCTCAGGAGCTTGAAGACTAGTACGGCCAGATTTGGGAACAGCTTCTTTCCAACTGTAATAAGACTGCTGAACGGATCCTGACCCGGATCTGGGCCGTACCCTCCAAATATCCGGACCTCCCTCTCAGTTTTTTTGCACTACCTTACTTTCCATTTTTCTATTTTCTATTTATGATTTATAATTTAAATTTTTAATATTTATGAATTTTTACTATTTTACATATTTTTAATATTTAATATTTGTAATCCAGGGAGCGGGAAACGCCGAATCAAATATCGCTGTGATGATTGTACGTTCTAGTATCAATTGTTTGGCGACAATAAAGTATAAAGTATTATACCAAGGGTACTGGTGCTGATTTTATTGGCTGGTTTTAGAGTACTACCTGGGCTTTGCTGGGACATCTTAACCACACACCTAAATCTCTATGACCAAGGTAATAAAAGGGAAGTTAATAAACAACAAGAAAGAGAAAATACTTGCATCGAATCTCCCTAAAACAAAAATACATGCAACAAATTTGTTCATGTCTTGGGCACAGATTTATACCCAATGCAACCTCATTTGGGTGTGATTTTTTTTAATGTGTTATTTCTTTCCCCCTCACCCCAACTCCAAATGTTTATTTGACTCACTGCAACTCAAATACAGTTAGATTCATTGCATATTGTCTCTTCCTTCAGGAAAATAATCTTCACAGCAAGGCAAGGATAGACATTTTGGAAATTTTATTTTGATTAAGTAAGCTACCAAGCTATTAGCTCTTCAGGCTTCTAACAAAACGAGCCCTGAGAAAATGTGCATTCATTACATGATTCAAATGGAAACTAAAAGTTGAACTTAAAGCCATTTATGAATTGGCAAAAATAGACCGGGAAATTTGATGAGTTTAGCCTGCTGGTTTTAAAATAGTGAACATTTAAAGAAACATTTTATAATTGTCAATGATTTAACATTCCATTGGGAAAGATGATTCAATCATGGCTAAGGTGGCTAATTATGATATTAGATGAAAATGCTTTTGTTGCTAAGCCTGAGGATTCAAAAAAAAAGCAACAGATGAACAAGTGACAAATTGGAAGACAGAATATGATAGCATCTTTCACCACTTTAAGAATATCCAGAATGCTCATCCCCACTGAATCACTTTAAGTGGAGTCACCACTGTAAAAACAGAACAATGTTTATTTGACTCACTTTATTTTCAAAGTATCTACTCCGATACTTTGAAAATTATCATCATGGTCATTTCAGTGCTTCTTCCACGTACAAATTTTAAAAATAAGAAGAGTCAACATAAATGCAGGAAACAGAACTTCATTGTGTTACTTTTTAACTATTTTCATGAGCATTAATTGCTCTACTCTCAATTCAGATTTTTTTGGGCAAGGTTTTTCAAACGGAAGAAAGACAAATTAAGCAGAGATAAAAGTAAAAAAAAATCATGCTCGTTAAATTCTGAAACACAACTAATGTGGTGTTGAGTTAAAAAGTAGGCTATTTGTAATTAATGCCATCATGACAAGAGATGTATGATGGTGCAGGAATCATGCTTTAATGGACCAGACACATGGAGGCACTGAATTTGGATAGCTTGGCTCACAACGTTAGAATGCCCCATAGCATTTCACAACAAATGAATTTTTTCTAAAGACATTATTGTAACTCAAGAAATACAGCACACAATCAGTGCATATCAACCTCCCTGAAAACAATGTGATAATTATCGGTTAATTTAAAGAAATGATACTGATGGAGGGATGAATGCTAATATATTTCTCCTTAATGAGTTTGACAGAACTTTGACATTCACCCGAGGAGAGCAGTTGGGTTGGTTTATCTTTATGTTCAAATAGCATGAGGTCAACATTGAACTAAAGTGCCTTTGCAAACTTAATACCAGCTTCTAGAATGGGACATAATCCCACAATCTTCAATAGAGACAAGAGTATTACCAAGATGTGCTGACACCTAGACTAAATTAATGGTCTGCTGCAACTGTGCACAATTCTCACATTATGGATTCAGAAGCAGTTTCTAATCATTATGTTTTGATTGTAACTTTCACTCGACTCCAGGAATTATTGAGGACACCTCGTAAATTCCAGATGGGTGCAACAGTATCTGGCTGCACGTTGTACTGGTTATCCACAGCCTTGCAAATGATCTCAAGGTTTTTCTGGTCTTTTGGCAGAGGCACAGTGAGTTGCCATAATTTCCAGGCCCAAGCTTGCCCTTCATTTGGCTTCACCCCATTCAAGTCAGCCACATGCCAAGTCTGCCCACCATCCAGTGAGACGTCCACCCGGATCACTTCTCGGCCACCTCCACTCCATGCGTAGCCTTTCACTGTGATCTCATCCATGTCTGAACTGAGATGCTCACCATTGGAAGGTGCTGTGATGACAGACTGGATGGGTAATTCTTGAATTGCTGGAGCAGAACTGAAATCAACATTGTCCCAGTCCACAGAAGGAGAAAATCCCTTATAGTCATTCACTTGCCAATGGCTCTTGCTTTCTTCTTTACTTACTACAATCTTGCTCAACCACTTCACATTACGTGCTCCTACCACTCCTGGAACAATAACACGTAGTGGAAAGCCATGATCCCTGGATAAAGCTTCATCATTCATTTCGTAGGCAAGAAGCACATCACCATCTTTGTTGAGTGCTTTACGAATAGGAATAGAGGCCCCATAGGGTGACCCAGTTATATCCTTATCAAGTCCCTCAAACTGGACATGTTTAGCATCTGTGTTCTCTGGGAGCCCTGCATACTTAAGGACATCAGAAAGTTTAGCTCCAGTCCATTTTGCATTACCAATAGCTGCTGACCCCCAATTTAGTCCCTTCACTTGACGCACCACATTCATTTCAGAGCGCCGATTGCCAGCACATTGCAATGCAGCAGTAATTGTGTGCTTTGGGAACTTGGTTTGAATGTCCTGGAGAGTCAATTGAATGGATTTCATTCCCTCTCCCTCAATCTTTAAACTGAAATTTTTTGGATCAACCTCTGGGACAGGCAGGTGGTTTCGTACAAAGAAGATTTCAGTTGGAGTAAGATAATTTTCAGATAGAAGCTCTAGTGGTGGTTCTGCATTAAATGGCTTAAAACTATTCACCTTTAAAACCGGGTGTCTCAATGGCTCATTCCCATAAGGATCAGCTGCATCAACAGTCACCTGTGCATCTTCAGGGCTCAATTCCCCAATTTTGTACTCTTCAAGAATCTGGTAAACATGTTCTTGTTTATGGACAGCATACATAGACCAAAATGGTTCAACGGCACCTCCAGCAGCAAGCAAAATCTTATCACCCCCAGGATGCATTTCCACAAAATTTGTAATATCGTACACTTCAGATTTGTAGGTTACCCATATTCCACTTTCCATAGTTTTATGCTTGGCCACATCTTGCCTGGTATAAATTGGATAAGATGCTTGAGCCTTATTGTTAAGCGATAATTCTGGTTTCAGCTCTGCTTCCTGTAACGAAAAGACAAAATAAAAGTCATTTATCTTGCATGAGTAAAATACTAAAACTCATACTTTTAGCCCAGTATGGCAATTGGAACAACGTAATAGATCTCACCACTTAGATGTGGGTGGGAAAAGGGCAAAGTCAGCAGGCTCCCCTGCTTGAATGGTTCCAGACACCGACTCCTAAAGTCCATCTAGGGCAAGTTCAGATTTGTCCTCAACCACAATCATCACTGCTATGTACTCATCTTCCAAGCCCACCCAAAAATAATGGCCAATTAATCATGGAATGAGATGATTACTATTTTCACAGAAAAATGTATCCTCATAAGTGTGCATTTTCAGCAAAAAAAGAAAAATCAGGTGGGAGTTGGCAGAAGCAGAGACAAGATTGAACATTCAATCTCTTTAACATGGAATACAGTATATAATCCTCTTTAAAAATATTGCCAAGACAGAGGGCATAATTTAAGGTGACTGGAAGAAATTATAGGGGATCTCAGAGGTAAGAGAGTGGTGGGTGTGTGGAATGTCAAAACATAGAATAGTACAGCACAGTACAGGCCCTTCGGCCCACAATGTTGTGCCAACCCTCAAACCCTGCCTCCCATATAAGCCCCCACCTTCAATTCCTCCATATACCTGTCTAGTAGTCTCTTAAACTTCACTAGTGTATCTGCCTCCACCACTGACTCAGGCAGTGCATTCCACGCACCAACCACTCTCTGAGTAAAAAACCTTCCTCTAATATCCCCCTCGAACTTCCCACCCCTTACCTTAAAGCCACGTCCTCTTGTATTGAGCAGTGGTATCCTGGGGAAGAGGCACTGGCTATCCACTCTGTCTATTCCTCTTATTATCTTGTACACCTCTATCATGCCTCCTCTCATCCTCCTTCTCTCCAAAGAGTAAAGCCCTAACTCCCTTAATCTCTGATCATAATGCATACTTTCTAAACCAGGCAGCATCCTGGTAAATCTCCTCTGTACCCTTTCCAATGCCTCCACATCCTTCCTATAGTGAGGCGACCAGAACTGGACACAGTACTCCAAGTGTGGCCTAACCAGGGTTTTATAGAGCTGCATCATTACATCGCGACTCTTAAACTCTATCCCTCGACTTATGAAAGCTAACACCCCATAAGCTTTCTTAACTACCCTATCCACCTGTGAGGCAATTTCAGGGATCTATGGACATGTACCTCCAGATCCCTCTGCTCCTCCACACTACCAAGTATCCTGCCATTTACTTTGTACTCGGCCTTGGAGTTTGTCCTTCCAAAGTGTACCACCTCACACTTCTCCAGGTTGAACTCCATCTGCCATTTCTCAGCCCACTTCTGCATCCTATCAATGTCTCTCTGCAATCTTTGACAATCCTCTACACTACCTACAACACCACCAACCTTTGTGTCATCTGCAAACTTGCCAACCCACCCTTCTAACCCCACATCCAGGTCGTTAATAAAAACCACGAAAAGTAGAGGTCCCAGAACAGATCCTTGTGGGACACCACTAGTCACAATCCTCCAATCTGAATGTACTCACTCCACCACGACCCCCTGCCTTCTGCAGGCAAGCCAATTCTGAATCCACCTGGCCAAACTTCCCTGGATCCCATGCCTTCTGACTTTCTGAATAAGCCTACCATGTGGAACCTTGTCAAATGCCTTACTAAAATCCATATAGTTCACATCCACTGCACTACCCTCATCTATATGCCTGGTCACCTCCTCAAAGAACTCTATCAGGCTTGTTACACATGATCTGCCCTTCACAAAGCTATGCTGACTGTCCCTGATCAGACCACGGTTCTCTAAATGCCCATAGATCCTATCTCTAAGAACTTTTTCCAACAGCTTTCCCACCACAGACGTAAGGCTCACTGGTCTACAATTACCCGGACTATCTCTACTACCTTTTTCAAACAAGGGGACAACATTTGCCTCCCTCCAATCCTCCGGTACCATTCCTGTGGACAACGAGGACATAAAGATCCTAGCCAGAGGCTCAGCAATCTCTTCTCTCGCCTCATGGAGCAGCCCGGGGAATATTCCGTCAGGCCCTGGGGACTTATCCGTCCTAATGTATTTTAACAACTCCAACACCTCCTCTCCCTTAATATCAACATGCTCCAGAACATCAACCTCACTCATATTGTCCTCACCATCAACAAGTTCCCTCTCATTGGAGAATACCGAAGAGAAGTATTCATTTAGGACCTCGCTCACTTCCACAGCCTCCAGGCACATCTTCCCATCTTTATCTCTAATCGGTCCTACCTTCACTCCTGTCATCCTTTTTTCTTCACATTATTGAAGAATGCCTTGGGGTTTTCCTTTACCCTACTCACCAAGGCCTTCTCATGCCCCCTTCTTGCTCTCCTCAGCCCCTTCTTAAGCTCCTTTCTTGCTTCCCTATATTCCTCAATAGACCCATCTGATCCTTGCTTCCTAAACCTCATGTATGCTGCCTTCTTCCACCTGACTAGATTTTCCACCTCACAACACGCTAGAGGAACTCAGCAGGTCGGGCAGCATCCGTGGAAAAGATCGGTCGACGTTTCGGGCCGGAACCCTTCGTCAGGACTGTAGGGGGAAGGGGCAGAGGCCCTATAAAGAAGGTTGGGGGAGGGTGGGAAGGATGGTAGGTTCCAGGTGAAAAACTAGTAAGGGGAAAGATGAAGGGGGTGGGGGAAGGGAAGCAGGGAGGTGATAGGCAGGAAAGATGAAGAAAGAATAGGGGAAAACACAATGGGTTGTAGAAGGAGGCGGAACCAAGAGGGAGGTGGTAGGCAGCTGGGGGAGGGGGCAGAGTGACATAGGGATAGGGGAAGGGAGGGGGAGGGAATTACCGGAAGTTAGAGAATTCTATGTTCATACCAAGGGGCTGGAGACTACCTAGACTGTATATGAGTTGTTGCTCCTCCAACCTGAGTTTAGCCTCATCATGGCAGTAGAGGAGGCCATGTATGGACATATCTGAATGGGAGTGGGAAGCAGAGTTGAAGTGGGTGGCTAGTGGGAGATTCTGACTGTCTTGGCGGACGGAGGGGGGACTCCGCTGCGAAGTCTCCTCAAAGTATGCCTACCCTGAAGAAGTTTAAATCTTCTCTTCGATGGGAGTTCAGTGAGGCCCCCTCTCACTGCTCCCCCTCTGTGATCTCCGCCTCTCTCCGACTCTTCAACCACATCCTGACTCAGACCCGCTATGAACATAGAACTCTCCAACTTCCGGTAATTTTCTCCCCCTCCCTTCCCTTATCCCTATTTCACTCTGCACCCTCCCCCAGCTGCCTACCACCTCCCTCATGGTTCCGCCTCCTTCTACTACCCATTGTGTTTCCCCCTATTCCTTCTTCACCTTTCCTGCCTATCACCTCCCTGCTTCCCTTCCCCCACCCCTTTATCTTTCCCCTTACTGGTTTTTCACCTGGAACCTACCATCCTTCCCACCCTCCCCCCACCTTCTTTATAGGGCCTCTGCCCCTTCTCCCTACAGTCCTGACGAAGGGTTCCGGCCCAAAACGTCGACCGATCTTTTCCACGGATGCTGCCCGACCTGCTGAGTTCCTCCAGCGTGTTGTGAGTGTTGCTTTGGCCCCATCATCTGCAGATTATTTTGTGTTTAGATTTTCCACCTCACTTGTCACCCATGGTTCCTTCACCCTACCATTCTTTATCTTCCTCACCGGGACAAATTTATCCCTAACATCCTGCAAGAGATCTCTAAACATCGACCACGTGTCCATAGTACATCTCCCTGCAAAAACATCATCCCAATTCACACCCGCAAGTTCTAGCCTTATAGCCTCATAATTTTCCCTTCCCCAATTAAAAATTTTCCTGTCCTCTCTGATTCTATCCTTTTCTATGATAATGCTAAAGGCCAGGGAGCGGTGGTCACTGTCCCCCAGATGCTCACCCACTGAGAGATCTGTGACCTGACCCGGTTCATTACCAAGTACTAGATCTAGTATGGCATTCCCCCTAGCCGGCCTGTCCACATACTGTGACAGGAATCCGTCCTGGACACACTTAACAAACCCTGCCCCAGCTAAACCCTTGGAACTAATCAGGTGCCAATCAATATTAGGGAAGTTAAAGTCACCCATGATAACAACCTTGTTATTTTTGCAACTTTCCAAAATCTGCCTCTGTATCTCTGCTGCTACCAGGGGGCCTATAGAATACCCCCAATAGGGTAACTGCTCCCTTCCTGTTCCTGACTTCCACCCATACTGACTCAAAAGAGGATCCTGCTACATTACCCACCCTTTCTGTAGCTGTAATAGTATCCCTGACCAGTAATGCCATCCCTCCTCCCCTCCCACCCTCTATCCCTTTTAAAGCACCGAAATCCAGGAATATTGAGAATCCATTCCTGCCCTGGTGCCAGCCAAGTCTCTGTAATGGCCACTACATCATAATTCCATGTATGTATCCAAGCTCTCAGTTCATCACCTTTGTTCCTGATGCTTCTTGCATTGAGGTACACACACTTCAGCCCTTCTGCCTTACTGTCTTTACACCGTTTATTCTGCTTCTCTTTCCTCAAAGCCTCTCTATATGTTAGATCTGGCTTTACTCCAGGCACTTCTTTCATTGCTCTATCGCTCTGGGTCCCATCCCCCTTGCAAATTAGTTTAAACCCTCCCAAACCATGCTAGCAAACCTACCTGCAAGGATATTGCTCCTCCTCCAGTTCAGGTGCAACCCATCCAATCTATACAGGTCCTGCTGGGGTAGTGGTTGAGGCAGATAATTTGGGATATTTTAGAAACTCTTAGATAGGTACATGAACGATAGAAAATAAATGGGAGGCCATGTAGGAAGGAAGGGTTAGATTGACCTTGGAGTAGCTTAAAAGGCAGGCGCAGCATCATGGGCTGATGTGCCTGTACTGTGCTGTAGTGTTCCATGTTCTATGTTCTACGAATACTGTGAACTGGTAACACAGTTATTCATGTTGCAGAATTAAGGGGTGGCACTGATTAATAACGAAAAGATAATGGAGACAACACAAACAAAAATGTCAACTATTGCTTCAATAGTCGGAGGATGAGAGATGACCTGATAGAGGTGTATAAGATGATGAAAGGCATTGATCGTGTGGATAGTCAGAGGATTTATCCCAAAGGCTGAAATGGCTAACACGAGGGGGCACAGTTTTAAGGTGCTTGGAAGTAGGTACAAGGGGGACGTCAGAGCTAAGTTTTCCAAAACAGAGCGTGGTGGGTGCGTGGAATGCACAGCCAGCAACGGTGGTAGGGGCAGATCCAATAGGGTCTTTTAAGAGACTCTTAGATAGGTACATGGAGCTTAGAAAAACAGAGGGCTACGTGGTTTGGAAATTCTAGGTAGTCTCTAGGTTACATGGTTGGCACAACATTGTGGGCCAAAGGGCCCGTAACGTGCTATAGATTTCTGTTTCTAATATATGAGTGAACCAAACATGTTAGTAAAGTGATAATATATTTTTCTACATACCTGTTTTCCATACCATCCATAAGCTAGCATGGCACCCATACCAGCCAGGGCCCCCAGAACCATGTACCTCCATCGTGCATTATGGAACTGGTCACTTGCACTTTTGTCCTGATTAGTAGCAGTTTTCTTCCATCGTACTGAGCATGCTTGTGGGAGCATTCCAGCAGCGTCTATCCACACTCTAAAAACAAAGCATGAAGTAATACAGGTTGAGTACCCCTTATCCAAAATCCAAATGGGAAATTTCGCAAAGCACTGGAGAGGTTCCTAGCTGATGCGCAAGTCGCTGTGTACCACAGCCAGTTTTGAGAAGTGACTTCACATACGTAATGAACAGAAACCAATGAAAAGTTGAAAAACACTGTATAAAGTGAAAAATAAAGATCTTGATTGTGTACTGAAAGAGTGGATTTGTCATTGTAGGAGTGAACATAGGCCGCTTAACGGTATGCTGATCTAGAAGCAAGCAAAATCCATCACGATTAACTGAAAATTGAAGGTAATTGTTTCATGCACAAAATTATTTAAAATATATGAAATTTCACTCCCTCACATCGTAGTTGCTGTGGAATGAGCAGCTGTTTGAAATTGATAGCGGATATGAAGCCAATCACAGTGCTGGAACCTGGTAATAGTCGCAGTTGGGGACAGCTATTCACCTCCTATGGTCTGTGGAGGACCCTGCTCCATTACGTCAGACTGTGCTCTGACTGCAGACTCTGAGTTCACTCTGTGAGCTTCACACCAGCCATACATAAACTATATATGTAATGTAAGTGGGATTTTGTGTTTAAGACTTGGGTCAAATCCTCAAAGCATCTCATTGTATAGATGCAAATATTCCAAAATCCAAAACAATTCAGATAACTGATGCTCAACCTGTACACACCTACATAGCACACATTCCAAAACAAATTTTCCTTACAATAGATAGCTTCCAAACTCTTCTGGATCCAGTCTGTGGGACATTCTTAAATGAACTGCAGGTTCCTGCCTCCACACGAATTACCGTGACGACTGGCATTCATTAGCATGAAGAAACCAAACAGACAATTATGAAAAAAAAACCTAAGATTACAAACTTGTTGTTTTACCTAACATTTTAAGCATGTGTGTGTCAAGTCTTGTACTGCTGATAAACTGTAAACTGTTGTACAAATTTTCTCCATTATTCATCTGTTTATAACACTGCAATAACTCACACTCAGGTTGGAGTTCTTGTTACAATTGTAGGGTTCTTTTACAATACACTGAAAAATTAAATACTGTTGGGAAAATTTCAGAGGACTATGCTATGAGTAAGTTTTGAGGAGGTCAAGTTGTAGTTACAGGAGATGATAAAAATGCACTGATGAACTTTTCAAATTATATTTGGGTTTAGAAAACTGTATCAATCACCTCTGTTGGTGGCGCTGTAGTTCTTGAGACTGCTGCTTGGAATAAAACATGCAAAACCGTGCAAGCCTGTAAGACAAACTGATTTATAACTAGAAACTAGCACATTCAGAAGCATTTTATGACAGTGGCAAATATTCTCATGCTCTCTTCAGTTTTTGAACAGGTCATGTGGAATTTGTGGCAAGCCAAGAGTTAAGATAATGTCCAGGCAAGAATATTTTAAATATAGTGTGCACTCACCCCAGGCAAGAGTGGTTTTTGAAGAGCATATTAGCTTCCCATTGTAAGGGCATTGTGCTGGAGCCATTTGGCATACCAAGACAAGATGGAAACGAAGGATTCTAGGGTGACATTTACTGTTGGATAGTTACTTTACTAATCTTGAATTGGTCTTTAACGTGTAGATTATATTGGCTATTAACACCGGTATTATTGTAATGTGGCAACACACATAAAAGTTGCTGGTGAACGCAGCAGTACCTGACGAAGGGTCTCGGCCTGAAACGTCGACTGCACCTCTTCCTAGAGATGCTGCCCGGCCTGCTGTGTTCACCAGCAACTTTTATGTGTGTTGCTTGAATTTCCAGCATCTGCAGAATTCCTGTTGTTATTGTAATGTGGTTTGTGGATGTTCAAATTCCTTATTTGCATGATCAATTATCAAATTACCAATTAGTCACTAACAGTATTCAGTATAAAAATGGCATTTTTTTACTTGTGCACATGTAAATAACTGTTATTGAGGAACAAGTGCAAGTTTTCAAAGTCCAGTTCATCGGTGACAACAGGCAGCCACTCTATTCCTCTTCCAATGCTTCTTTACTCTCAACCAGCTCAGTGAGATCACTCTTGGTACCAATTTAAATCAAGCATAAAGATTTTCCAACCAACCATTTTCCGTTACCTCTAGTCCTATTCTCATTTTTTTCAATTTTTGCCTTGAGTGATATGACATGCAGACAGAAAATTCAGCTTTCAACAATATTTCTTCTATGATCTCATCTTTGTAAAGGGTCACATATTCAGATTCTACCTATCTAGGGACATGCATTATCAATATTTGGAAGACACAGGCAGAGAGTGCTTGAGAGAGTGCTAAGAGACCTTCTTAATAAACCACTTTATTTGTACCAGTTTGATATCACTGAGCAGCAAGTGCAGCTATTTCAGTCAACTATGTTGAGGGACTGGTGTAATACATAAACCAGAATGGTGAGGGAGATCATAAACAGGAGAAAATCTGCAGAAGCTGGAAAGTCAAAGTAGCACACAAAATGCTGAAGGAACTCAGTAGGCCAGGCAGCATCTATGGAAATGAATATTCAGGCAAAGACCCATTTTCAGGACTGGAAAGAAAGGGGAAAGACGCCAGAATAAAAAGGTGGGGTGGGGGGGTGAGAAGGAGGATAGCTAGAAGATGATAGGTGGCCAGGTGGGTAGGAAAGGTAAAGGCTGGAGAGGAAAGAATATGATAGGACAGAAGAGTAGACCACAGGAGAAAGGGAAGAAGTGGGGGACGCAAGAGGAGTGGGGAATAGAAGAGGGCGGGGGGAGGGAATTTATATTTTTTTTACCAGAAGGAGAAATCAATATTCATGCCATCAGGTTAGAGGCTACACAGACAGAATACAAGGTGTTGCCCCTCCACCCTGAGGGTGGCCTCATCATTGCACAAGAGGCGGCCATGGACCGACATGTCGGAACAGGAATGGAAGTCAGAGTTAAAATGTTTGGCAACAAAGAAGTTCCGCTTTTGGTGGTCAGAGCGGAGGTGCTAGACAAAACCACATCGGGAGCACCAGACACAATAGGCAACGCCAGCAGATTTGCAGGCGAAGTGTTGCCCCACCTGAAAGGATTGTTTGGGGCCCTGAATGGAGGTGAGGGAGGAATTGAATGGGCAGGTGTAGCACTTTGGCTGCTTGCAGAGACAAGTGCTGGGAGGGAGATTAGCTGGGAGGGACAAATGGACAAGTGAATCATGGAGGGAACAATTGTTGTGGAAAGCAGAGAGAGAGGAGGGAGGTAACGATATGCTTAGAGGTAGAATGCCTTTGGAGATGGTGAAAATTGCAGAGAATGATGTGTTGAATGCTGAGGCTCATGGGGTGGTGGGTAAGGACAAGAGGAACTCTATCATTAAGGCAGCAGGAAGTTGGGGTGAGCACACATGTTTAGGAAATGGAGGAGATGCAGACGAGGGCAGCATCAATGGCAGAGGAAGAGAAACTCCATTCTTTGAAAGAGGAGGAAAGAAAAGCCGCATCCTGGTTTTTCCCTTTTAAAACAAAAGGATATTTTTGAAGTAACATGGAGGAACAGCAGGTCAGGCAGCATCTATGGGGAGAAATGAACAGTTGACTTTTTGGGCTGAGATCCTTCACCAGGACTAGAAAGAAAGTGGGTAGAATCCAGAATAAAAGGGTGAGGGAGGGGGAAGGAGCATGAGTTGGCAGGTGAGAGATGAATCCAGGTGAGAGGAAAAAGGCAGGAGAATGGGGAAAATGGGAATGATGTGAGAAGCTGAGAAGTGATAGGAGGGAGAGGCAAAAGGCTTCAGAAGAAGGACTCTGATAGGAGAGGACAGTAGACCATGGAATAAAGAGAAGGTGGTGTGAGAGTGGGACAGGTCAAGAGGGCAGGGGAGTGGAAAGAGGACCGGTAAAGGTGCCACAGGTGGTGGTGGTAGTGTGTGTGTGGGGGGGGGGGGGAATTGACAGAAGGGAATGGTTGCCAGAAGTTAGAGAAATTGATGTTGATATTCTGAGGTTAAAGACTACTAAAACAGAATATGAGGTGTTGTTCCTCCAATCTGCATCTGGCTTCAACTTGGCAGTAGAAGAGGCGTGGACAGATACATCAGTGGAAGAATGGGAAATGGAATTAAAATGGGTGGCCACCAGGAGATCCCGACTGTTATGGCAGATGGAGTGAAGGTGCTTGAAGAAATGATCCCCCAATCTATGGTAGGTCTCACACCGATGTAGAGAGGCCACACTAGAGCACCAGATGCAATAAATGACATCGATGGATTCACATGAGAAGTGCTGCCTCACCTGAAAGGCACACTTAGGGCCCAGAATAGTAGTGAGGGAAGAAGTACAAGGGCAGGTGTAACACTTCATCCAGTTGCAGGGATAAATACTAGGGTGGGGACAGACGAGCAGACAAGGGAGTTGCGGAGAGAGAGATTCTTGCAAAAAGCAGAGTGGTGAGCAGAAGATGTGCCTGGTGGTAGGATCCCTTTAGAGATGGCAGAAGTTGCAGAGAATGAATTGTCTTCATGAATAAAGCTTGAGGTTTTTTATAATCCATACTACTTTTATCTATGGATACTTTTTTCCCCCCAATTAAATTCAATCAACTGAAATGGTAAGATTAAAATTGACATTTTTTGAATTAAAATGGCCTCAGTTTCATAACATAATAACTACAGTTGCATATTCCAGGTGTCTGTGTCTATCACCCAGTAGCATTCACATCTATGGTGGTGAAGTGCTTTGAGAGATTGGTTATGCCTAGAATCAACCCCTGCCTCAGCAAGGAGCTGGATCCACTGCAATTTGCCTATCACCAGAATAGGTCTACGGCGGATGCAATCTCATTGGCTCTCCACATGGCCTTGGATCACCTGGACAATGCAAATGCCCATGTCAGGATGCTGTTTATTGACTGCAGCTCAGCATTTAACATCATCATTTCTACAGTTCTGATTGAAAAGCTCTAAAGCCTGGGCCTCTGTATCACCCTCTGCAACCGGATCTTCAACCTCCTACCTGGAAGACCGCAATATCTGCAGATCAGAAATAACATCTCCACCTCACTGACAATTAACATTGGCGCACCTCAGGGATGTGTGCTTAACCCATTGCTCTACTCCCTCTACACCCATGATTGTGTGGTAGGCACAGCTCAAATGCCATCTATAAATTTGCTGACGATTGTTGACAGAATTTCAGATGGTGACGAGAGGGCATACAGGAGCTAGATATACCAGCTAGTTGAGTGGTTTTGCAGGAACAACCTTGCACTCAATGTTAGAAAGACCAAAGAACTGACTGTGGACTTCAGAAAGGGTAAGATGAGGGAACACACACTAGTCCTCAGAGGGATCAGAGGTGGAGAGAGTGAGCAATTTCAAGTTCCTGGGTGTCAATATCTCTAAGGATCTAACCTGGACCCAACATATCGACGTAGCTATGAAGAAGGCAAGTCGGTGGCTATATTTTATTAGGAGTTTGAAGAGATTTGGCATGTCACCAAAAACACTCGCAATTTTCTATAGATGTACTGTCAAGAGCATTCTAACTGGCTGTATTACTGTCTGGTAAGTGGGGGGGGCATGCTACTGCACAGGATTGAAGCAAGCGCCTGAGAGTTGTACAGTTAGTCAGCTCCATTATAGGCACTAGCCTCCGTAGTATCCAGGACATCTTCAAAGAACAGGCCTCAGAAAGGACTCTCATCACCCAGGACATACCCTCTTCTCATTACTACCTTCAGAAAGGAGGTACAAAAGCCTGAAGTCACACACTAAATTATTCGGGAACAGCTTCTTCCCCTCTACCACTGAATTTCTGAATGGACATTGAACTCATGGACACTACCTCACCACTTTTTTTATTTCCTATTCTTTTGCGCTACTTAACCACTGTGAATTACAGTAAATGTATATCTAGTTGCTGTTGCTACTCTCACTAGAGTGGTTGTCCTGCAAAGATCTCACCAAGAGCACAGCGTGCAATGCTGAAGGAGGCAAAAAAGAACCCAAGGGTAACATCAAGACCTGCAGAAATCTCTAGAACTTGCTAAAGTCTCTGTTCATGTGTCCACCATAAGAAAAACAATGAACAAGAATTGTGTTCATGGAAGGGCACCACAAAGAAAGGAAACCACTGCTCTCAAAAGCAGACCCAACCACTGTTGCACATCTCAAGTTTGCAAAAGACCACCTGGATGTCCTATGGTCAGATGAGACAAAAGTTGAAATGCACACTGCTATGTTTGGAGGAAAAAGGGCACTGTACACTAACACCAAACCCTCATCCCAAATGTGAAGCGTGCTGGAACGAGCATCATGGTTTGGGGCTGCTTTGCTGTCTCAGGGCCTGGACAGCTTGCAATTATTGACGGAACAACAAATCCAAAATTGTATCAAGACATTTTACAGGAGAATGTCAGGGTAGCGGTCCGTCACATGAAGCAATGAGGCAATGATCCGAAACACAAGAGTAAATCAACAACAGAATCGTTTAAAAAGAAGAAAATTTGTGTCTTGAAGTGGCCAAGTCAGGGTCCAGATCTTAACCCAATCGAGATGGTGTGGCATGACCTGAAGCGGGCTGTTCATGCAAGGTTATCCCAGAAATATTGATGAACTGAAATAGTTTTGTGTGGATAAATGGTCTAAAATTCCTCCTCACCCTTGTGCAGGTCTGATGAGCAGCTACAGGAAACGTTTGGTGGAGGTTTTTGCTGCAAAAGGAGTAGATTCTACCAGCTATTAAACACAAGGGTTCACATACTTTTTTTCTAGCCTGGACTGTGAATGATTGAACAATGTGTTCAATAAAGACATAAAAAGTACAATTGCTTGTGTGTTATTAGTTTAGGCAGATTGTGTTTGTCTATTTTTGTGGAGGGACGAAGGCTCCTGTTCTGAAAGACTCTACGCCGAAGTCTCCCAAAGGCAGCTGATGCCTGTTTAATGCGGCTCTGTATGTCGTTGTCAATGCCGCTATCCTCAGAGAGAATGCTCCCCAGATATTTGAAAGATGGCACTACTGACAACTTTTCATCAACAACAGTGAAGGCAGGTAGAGTGGGTGGGACACTGGTACTCCATTGGCAAACCACTTCTGTCTTGGTGGTATTGACAGTCAGCCCCATCCTGCTGTACGCTCTCACCGCCACAGCAAGGACAGTCTGAAGATCCTCCGGAGTATGGGCCACAAGAGCACAGTCGTCTGCATACTGCAGCTCCAGGACCCGCTCTCTACGGAGTTTGGTGGTTGTGTGGAGCCTCCTGATGTCAAAGAGGTTGCCATCTAATCTGACGTCCACTGCCATACTGCTGCTGTCTTCAATCTGGTTGTGGAGAAGCTTGGTAGCACACAAGAGGAAGATGTTAAAGAGCACTGACGCTAGTACACACCCCTGCCTCACCCCTGTGCGTACAAGGAAGGGGTCGGACTCTTGTCCTCCTATGGTCACCCGTGCAGTCAACCCATCATGGAACTGGTGGAGGATGTTAAACTTATTGGGACAGCCAAACCTAAGGAGGACATCTGTATACCAAGCGGTCTGTGTCATCACCCTCTTTTAGAGCTGTGAAGCTTGGGTAACCTACAGCCATCACATCAAGTCCTTGGAGCGCTTCCACATAAGTTGCCTCCAACGCATCCTGGGAATTACCTGGCATGAGCAGGTGTCTCACACTGAAATACTTGTAAAGACCAACTGCAGAAGTATTGATGCCATGATCACCCAGTGTCAGCTGCAGTGGCTGGGGCACATGATAAGGATGCCCCCATGTCGACTACCCCGCAGAGTGTTATATGGCCAGCTACATCATGGTCGATGCTCAGCTGGAAGGCCAAAGAAGCGCTATAAGGATCAGATGAAGAATGCTTTAAGGAAGTGCAAGATCAGACCCGAGGACCTGGAGGAGGTTGCTGCTGATCATACCACTTGGCGACAGCTGTGTAGGGACGGGGTTTGTATTCTGGAGCTGGAAAGAACAACCAGAAGACAGCAGAAGAGAGCCAGGAGAAATGCAGGCATGGTTGCCACCACTACCACATATACATGTTCCACCTGCAATAGAGCTTGTGGGTCCAGGATAGGACTGTATAGACATCAAAGATCTCACCGTTAAAGGAGTGGACATCACAATCGGATTTCGATGGACAATGTGTGTGTGTGTGTGTGTGTGTTTGTGTGTGTGAGTGAGAGAGAGAGAAGAGTTTGTCTATTATTGTGACTTAGATGAAGATCAGATCATATTTTATAAGTAATTACTACAGAAAACCAGGTAATTGCAAAGAGTTCACAAACTTTTTCTTGCAACTGTATATTTACTGTAATTCTGTATTTTCTCTATATTATCATATATTACATTGTACTGCTGTCGCAAAGTTAACAAATTTCACAACATATGCCAGTGATATTAAACTTGATTCTAATGGCACAGTATGATCACGCTGTCTCAACTATTCAGAATTCTACACTTAATTTGCTAATAAATCAATGCTATTATTTGTAAAAGGACAAAATGAACTGCAGATGATGGAATGCAAAACACAAAACAGAAGCCTGGAAGAGCTCCAGCATGTCAAGCAGTGACCTGCTACAGGTCTTGATCCAAAACATCTCTTGTCACCACAGATGTTGCTTGACCCACTAAATTCTTTCACTGTTCTGTTTTTTCCTTGTAACACAATCTGTTACTAGATATCAACAGATTCCTTTAAAAAAAAGATGGTCCATCTTTGTGTGGTAAACAGTTTATTTTTAAAACACGTTAGTTCCCAAGATAGGAGTTGGGGTGGAGGGTCAGGGGTTCAATTGGTTTTCAATATAGGAGAGCTTTACTGCAAACAGTGGTTTTGGCTGTAACAAATGACAACACACATCTCACAAGTCTAAGCTACCTTCTTCTTTGGCAGACCATCAGGACTACAGGTGACTCACTTCCACTGTAGTTCTGAGCAATGGGAGACAAAGTACATGCATGTTCTTTTAACGTGGGGTGCCTGTTCAAGGTTTTGGCAGAGTAAGTGTTGATCCAGTGACAAGGAAGTCAAAGACAAATGAAGACCCAGGCTCTGCTGCAAAAATCAAGCATGCGCTTACACACGTATTTTTCAAATTTGTACATGACATGGCCCATATCATTTTCTTCAGCCCCCCTCCCACTACCTTCCTCAGGTTTCCCATCCCCTCACTCTTCCTTTTCTGCTCAATTGCCTCAACCACCCTGGCCAACCCCCACTCTTTCAAAGACCATTCCACCCACCACCCATTGCTGCTTTACAAGTACCTTCCTCTGCACCTAATTCTGACATGCAGCAAATAAGAAAGGTCTTCAGGAAAATGTTAGGTTACAGATACACTCAGTGGCTGCTTTATTAAGTACACCTGCAGGCATTGCAAATAGCTAATCAGTCAATCATGTTGCAGCAACTCAATGCATAAACACATACAGACATGGTCAAGAGGTTCAGTTGTCATTCAGACCAAACATCAGAATGATTGCTTGTGCCAGATTGGGGGGCGGGGGCACTAGAGTATCTCAGAAACTGATCTCTTGGGATTTTTGCACACAACAATCTCTAGAGTTTACAGAGAATGGAGTGAAAAACAAACAAAAACACATTTAGTGAGTAGCAGTTCTGTGAGCAAAAACACCTTGTAGGAGCCATGCATCTGTTCTCTATCTGCATTGTATTCTGTGTTGTGCGTTTATGTTTATTATGGTAATGAGTCACATAAGTAGGGGTGTGGTAAAAGTGAAGGGAATAAGTTACATCTTCATGGTTTGTTCATTGCAGTTTGTCGTAGGTGGGGACCATCAGAGGTTATACCTTTTTCTGACTGCTCAATAACACTTAACTTATGCTTGGGTATGCTTAAGTTTCATTGCGTCAAGATTGTATGTTTGTTTGCTAATTGCTAATAAAGAATCAAATATATATCCCGATCTTTGGAGCAATCATTATTGGAGTAAGGTTGCATCATGCAAGTATAACAAATCAGTTCTGTTCAAGTGTTGAATTGAATTTGCTGTTGTTTTGTTTGGTTCAGGCATTTGGAAACCTCACGAGTCAAGCTGGAAGCAGTGGCCTTGCAGTCAAGACTGAGAGAAAGTAAACATGCGATGTTGAAAGTCAAATTGCTGGAGGAAATGAAAATACTTATAAAGCCACAGAACAGGCTATGACTACGTAAAAAGCTGAAGACAGCATGTCTAACATGCGTCCCATATGCTCTATTGATAGTAGAGCATCTCGTGCACCTGATACCTCATTGGCACAGATTAGAACAGAGGCTGATTTAGCTGAGTTATATGCAAGACAACTAATATTGAGGGATAAACATAAATTGGAAGAAAAGATGGAACAGTTTCAGAGAAACCATGAACAAATGGAAGAGCAACTTCAGAGAGATGGAACAGGTTAAGTTGCAGGAAGAAACTGCAGCCGAGCTGGCCAGAGTTAAAGTGCTAAGGGTTTAAAGCGCTGTGACTGCTCAATGTGCTTCAGCAGGACAGATCTATGGTGAGAGTTCCTTTGTTGACACAGAACAAAGAAATTGGAGCATACTCAATGCCTATATGGATACATTTAAGGAGCAAATGTCACTGAGCAAGAGTTTGAACCCCAAGGGGTAGTTCAGGCTGTTCACTCTCAGCCTGCACCCAGGGGGCACTCTGAACCTGTGCCATATCCAATAGCAGAAGGTGCTTCTGAGAACACTGATTTACGATAGGGTGACACCCGTGTTTTGGATAATAAAGGTCTAAATGCTGCGCTGGAGGCCATAAGGAAGCAAAAGGAAATAACAAGCATAGCGACACAACAGCAATGTATCGCATCTCTATCTAAAAGAAATTCTAATCTCCGATGGCAATCCATTGCAGCTTCATTCATTTATGTGGGCTTTCAAGATTAGCATTGAAGGCAAGACAAATAATTATGGAGACGGTCTCCATTTTCTTGAACAGTTCACTGGAGGTTACCCTACAAGAGCTTGTCAAAATTTGCCAGCGGGCCGACCTGGAGTAAGGATACATAAAGGCCCAAGCTTTACTATAGAACATTTTGGTCATTAGCACAAATTTGCTGTGGCCTACATGGTAAGGGCTTTCTTAGCCACATATCAAATTAGAAAACATAAAAGCTCTTCAAGATTAGTCTTTATTTAAAAAAAGCCTGTTGCAATGCCATGGAAGATGTGCAGGATATGCATGAGTTGGACATGCCTGCTAATGAGGATTGTCATCAATAAATTGCCCAATAAACTGTACAGTTACTTTCACTGATGTTGCTAATTTTATTAAGAGACGCATAAAGATTGCTACACACCTAATGTTTGGGAACACATACAAGACTACATCGCTGGCAGTAACAAAGGTGTGAACAAAATTGGATCACAATTCATTCTCAAGCTAAAGGAAGCAGCTTTGCCACCAGTGTGGCTACTGTGGAAAGCGAAGCTAAAACTGAGCCCAGAACTGATGAAAAGGGTACAGATTTGAAACAAGCCATTTGCAATACCAGAAGTTCGAGAAATCGATGTTCATGCCACCACGTTGGAGGCTACCTAGATAGCATACAAGGTGTTACTCCTCCAACCTGAGTGTGACCTCATCGCAGCAGTAGAGGAGGCTATGAACAGACACATCAGAATAGGAATGGGAAGTAGAATTGAAGTGGGTGGTCAGCGGGAGATCCCACTTTTTCTGGTAGATGGAACGTAGGTGCTTGGCGAAGCGGTCTCCCAATCTATGCCAGGTCTCACCAATATACAGGAGGCCACACCAGGAGCACCGGATATAGTAGATGGTCTCAACAGACTCACAGGTAATGTGTCACCTTACCTTTAAGGACTGTTTGGGACCCTGAATGGTAGTGAGGGAGGAGGTGTAGGGGCAGGTGTAGCACTTGTTTTGCCTGCAAGGATAAGTGCCAGGAGGGAGATCAGTGGGGAGGGATGAATGGACAAGGGAGTCATGTAGGGAGCAATCCCTGCAGAAAGCAGAAAGTGTGTGTGTGTGTGTGGGGGGGGGGAGGAAGAAGATGTGTTTGGTGGTGGGATCCCGTTGGAGATGGCGGAAATTACTGAGGATCATGTACTGGATGCAGAGGCTACTGGGGTGGTAGGTGAGGATAAGAGGAACCCTATCCCTGGTGAGGTGGCGGGAGGATGGGGTAAGGGTAGACATGCGCAAAATAGAAGAAATGCAGGTGAGGGCAGTGTTGATGGTGGAAGAAGGGAAGCCCCTTTCTTTAGAGGAGGAGGACATCTCATTAGTTCTGACATGAAAAGCTTCATCCTGAGAGTAGGTGCAGCAGAAATGGAGGAACTGAGAGAAGGGGGTGGCAGTTTTGCAAGTGACAGGGTGGGAAGAGGTATAGCCCAGGTAGCTCTGAGAATCATTGGGTTTATAAAATATATCAGTAAATAGATTATCTCCAGAAATACAGACAGAGAGATCAAGAAAGGGGAGGGAGATGTCAGAAATGGACCAGGTAAATTGGAGAGCTGGGTGGAGTTGGAGGCAAAGTTGATGAAGTCGACAAGCTCAGCGTGGATGCAGGAAGCAGCCCCAATGCAGTTATCAATGAAGCATAGGAAAAGTTGGGAAGTGATACTGGTGTAGGCTTGGAACGTAGACTGTTCCACGTATCCAGAGGCAGGCATAGCTGGGACTAACACAAGTGCCCATGGCTACACCTTTAGTTTGGAAGAACTGGGAGGAGCCAAAGGAGAAATTTTTGAGACCAAGGACCAGTTCCAACAGACAGAGGAGGGTAGAAGAGAACAGGTTGGGTCTGTTATCTAGAAAGAAGCAGAGAGCTTCAAGGCCCTCCTGATGGGGGATGGAAGTGTATGGGAGATGGAGGTGTATAGGGACTGGACATCCATGGTGAAAGTGAGACAATTGGGGGCCAGGGAACTTGGTCATTGAAAAGATCCAGAGAGCGTGAAGTGTCATGGATGTAGATAGGTACTGAACTGGGGGTGGGGGAGGGGGTGGATAAAACAGGGTGGAGGCATGGAGATACAAGTTCAGTGGGGCAGGAACAAGAAGAAACAATAGGTCTACCTGGACAGGCAGGTTTGTGGATCTTGGCTAGGAGGTAGAAATGGGAGGTGTGGATAAGGGAATTATGAGGTTGGTGGCAATGGATGAAATATCCCCAGAGTTAATAAGATCAGTGATGGTGTGGGTGACAATGGCCTGGTGCTCCTTAGTGGGGTCCTGTTTGAGGGGTAAGAAAGAGGAAGTGTCTGAAAGTTGTCACCTGGCCTCAGTAAGGTAGAGGTCAGTCCGCCTGACTACTACAGCACCTCCCTTTTCTGAGGGTTTGGATGGTTAGGATTAGTGCAGAGAAAGTGGAGAGCAGTGTGTCCGGAAGGAGTGAGGTGAGAATTGGAGAGAGAAGTGGTAAAGTCAAGATGGTTGATGTCTCATTAGCAGTTAGCAACAAAAAGATCTAGAGCAGGCAGAAGACCAGAACAGGGTGTCCAGGAAGAGGAGGAGGGTTGAAGATGGGAGAAGGGGTCATTGGGGCAGGATGGGGAGTCCTTGCCAAAGACGGTGGCATGGAGACAGAGGTGGTGGAAGAAGAGCCCAGTGTCATGGTGGGCGCAGAACTCATTGAGGTGTGGGTGCAGGGGTACAAAGGTGAGTCCCTTACTGAGGATAGAACGTTCTGCCTCAGAGAGGGGAAGGGCAGAGGGAATAGTGAACGCCCAGCATGGATGAAGGGGGGACAAGAGGATTGTTAATGTCTGAGGAGAGAGGAGGGTTGCAGTTTTCAGTGAAGGTGGGGTGAGAGGATTTACCCCTCGATCGTGACCCCACTAAGGAGCACCAGGCCATTGTCTCCCACACCATCACCGACTTTATCCACTCAGGGGATCTCCCATCCACTGCTACCAACCTTATAGTTCCCACACCTCGCACTTCTCGTTTCTACCTCCTACCCAAGATCCACAAACCTGCCTGTCCTGGCAGACCTATTGTCTCAGTTTGCTCCTGCCCCACTGAACTCGTTTCTGCATACCTCGACACGGTTTTATCACCCCTTGTTCAATCCCTTCCTATGTTCGTGACACTTCTCACGCTCTTAAACTTTTTGATGATTTTAAGTTCCCTGGCCCCCACCGCTTTATTTTCACCATGGATGTCCAGTCCCTATATACTTCCATCCCCCATCAGGAAGGTCTCAAAGCTCTCCGCTTCTTTTTGGATTCCAGACCTAACCAGTTCCCCTCTACCATCACTCTGCTCCGTCTAGCGGAATTAGTCCTTACTCTTAATAATTTCTCCTTTGGCTCCTCCCACTTCCTCCAAACCAAAGGTGTAGCTATGGGCACCCGTATGGGTCCCAGCTATGCCTGCCTTTTTGTTGGCTTTGTGGAACAATCTATGTTCCAAATCTATTCTGGTGTCTGTCCCCCACTTTTCCTTCGCTACATCGACGACTGCATTGGCGCTGCTTCCTGCACGCATGCTGAGCTCGTTGACCTCATTAACTTTGCCTCCAACTTTCACCTTGCCCTCAAGTTTACCTGGTCCATTTCCGACACCTCCCGCCCCTTTCTAGATCTTTCTGTCTCTATCTCTGGAGACAGCTTATCTACTGATGTCTACTATAAGCCTACTGACCCTCACAGCTATCTGGACTATTCCTCTTCTCAGCCTGTCTCTTGCAAAAATGCCATCCCCTTCTCGCGATTCCTCCATCTCTACCGCATCTGCTCTCAGGATGAGGCTTTTCATTCCAGGACGAGGGAGATGTCCTCCTTTTTTAAAGAAAGGGGCTTCCCTTCCTCCACCATCAACTCTGCTCTCAAATGCATCTCCCCCATTTCACACACATCTGCTCTCACTCCAGCCTCCCTCCACCCCACTAGGAATAGGGTTCCCCTTGTCCTCACCCACCACCCCACCAGCCTCCGGGTCCAACATATTATTCTCTGTAACTTCCGCCACCTCTAATGGGATCCCACCACTAAGCACATCTTTCCCTCCCCCACCCCCCCACTTTCCACAGGGATCGCTCCCTACGTGACTCCCTTGTCCATTCGTCCCCCCCATCCCTCCCCACTGATCTCCCTCCTGGCACTTATCCTTGTAAGCGGAACAAGTGCTACATATGCCTTTACACTTCCTCCCTTACCACCATTCAGGGCCCCATAAAGTCCTTCCAGGTGAGGCAACACTTCACCTGTGAGTCAGCTGGGATGATATGCTGCGTTCGGTGCTCCCAATGTGGCCTTCTATATATTGGCGAGACCCGACGCAGACTGGGAGACCGCTTTGCTGAACATCTACGCTCTGTCCGCCAGAGAAAGCAGGATCTCCCAGTGTCCACACATTTTAATTCCACATCCCATTCCCATTCTGATATGTCTATCCACGGCCTCCTCTACTGTAAAGATGAAGCCACACTCAGGTTGGAGGAACAACACCTTATATTCCGTCTGGGTAGCCTCCAACCTGATGGCATGAACATAGACTTCTCAAACTTCTGTTAATGCCCCACCTCCCCCTCGTACCCCATCCGTTATTTATTTATATACGCACATTCTTTTTCTCTCTCTCCATTTTCTCCCTCTGTCCCTCTCACTATACCCCTTGCCCATCCTCTGGGGTTTCCCCCCTCCCCCTTTTCTTTCTCCCTAGGCCTCCTGTTCCATGATCCTCTCATATCCCTTTTGCCATTCAACTGTCCAGCTCTTAGCTCCATCCCTTCCCCTCCCACTTTCAAATCTCTTTCTCGCTCTTCTTTCAGTTAGTCCTGACAAAGGGTCTCGGCCCAAAACACCGACTGTACCTCTTCCTGGAGATGCTGCCTGGCTTGTTCACCAGTAACTTTGATGTGTGTTACTTGCCATTAAATGCTATTTGAAGACCAACTCAAAATGACATCTCCCCATTAACTAGACTATTTTCAAGTAATCTATTCATTCTTGTTACTTAGGTGTATACTGTATATGCTTGCTCTAGTTAACTGATTCCTTATCATTATACCAACAAATATTGTCAAAAATATTGCGAAGTTCAGCGGTAGAAGCAGCATTGCCTACGAAGATCAACAGCAAATAGCTAGAGTAGAAGGAAGTGTACATTATCATTCCCCGTGGGCCTGTACCAGAACTACTATGTTTTTTCTTAATGTACATTAATGAATCAGACTAGGGTGTACAGTACACAATGGTTCATAGAAATATAGTGGCATGGGTAGATGTGTGGCAGATGAAATTTAATCTAGAAAAGATGTGGTATTTCAAGTCAAGTCAGGTCACTTTTTATTGTCATTTCAACCATAGCTGCTGGTACAGAACATAGTAAAAACAAGAATATTTTCCAGGACCGTGGTGCTACATGAAACAATACAAAAACTACACTGAACTACGTAAAACAACACAAAAACTACACTAGACTACAGACCTATCCAGGACTGCATAAAGTGCACAAAACAGTGCAGGCATTACAATAAATAATAAACAAGACAATAGGCACAGTAGAGGGTAGTAGGTTGGTGTCAAGCCAGGCTCTGGGTATTGAGGAGTCTGATGGCTTGGGGGAAAAAAACTGTTACATAGTCTGGTCGTGAGAGCCCGAACGCTTCGGTGCCTTTTTCCAGATGGCAGGAGGGAGAAGAGTTTATATGAGGGGTGCGTGGGGTCCTTCATAATGCCGTTTGCTTTGCGGATGCAGCGTGTGGTGTAAATGTCTATGATGGCGGGAAGAGAGACCCCGATGATCTTCTCAGCTGACCTCACTATCCGCTGCAGGGTCTTTTCATTTTAGAGGGTGAAAAAAGGGCCTGAAGGATCATTGGGGACCTAAGTCACCCCAAGTACAAATTGTTCCAGCTGCTACCATCTGGGAAACGGTACTGCAGCATAAAAGCCAGGGCCAACGGGCTCTGTGACAGCTTCTTCTACCAGGCCATCAGTCTGATCAATTCATGCTGGTACAATTGTATTTCTATGCTATATTGACTGTCCTGTTGTACATACTATAATACTGTTGTATTACAATTACAGTACTATAAATTACACACTTAGACAGAGACGTAATGTAAAGATTTTTTACTCTTGTGTATGTGAAGGATGCAAGTGATAAAGTCAATTCAAATCAATTCAATAAGGAGAGTCAATACAACTCAGAAATTGCACTCAGCTTTAATTTTCGCATTTTAGCTTCTTTTTCTCCTCAAACCTGAACAATCTGCAATAACAGCAATTCCCCGAATTACTTTAGAAAGCACCCAACTAACACTTAGCGTTATCTGAAGATCCATACAAATGCTGCGAATCATGTGGACGATAATCAGTACACAATTTTTTTTGTACCCTATACAGTTGAAGAGTGAAGTGTGTAGATAACAATATGATCGATTTCCTTCTAAATCTCACTTAGGTCTTGAGCAGCCTTTTGAGCTTCATGACATCAGTTACAAAGTTTAATGCTTTTAGTGAACTCCTAGTTATACAGCATCCCAGCATAGAATTAGGTTACCTGTCCATCAAGTCTACATCATTATTTTTTCCTCTGAACTACCAAATTTAATTCTACCCTCCATACTCTTTAATAATCTCACCTCTTAATTAGAAGTAGTTCAAGGTACTTGGCATAGTAATTTGCGGTACAAATTCATACATCCTAACTATCGACAGTTACCTTTCATAAGTCTCCATAAAATTTTTGTTATGACCATAATTTACATCATTGTGACTCTGATACATGGGAGCAATCAACTTTTTATGATGCTGGAAATGGATACCACTTAAATTTCCCAGTTCATGAAAATACTCTAACACTTCTCTCTTCATTGCCCTATCCCTCATCCACTGTAATATTGAAAAGTATCAACAATGCACCTTCCATTTCTTACATAACCTTCTTCAACTGATCATGCTCAATAATCAGCTGATACCCCAGCGCGCAAAACCATACTTGGTTTACCATATCCAGTTGTGTTGTCACCACTAATTTCTTCCCCATATCTACAACTCCTCACAATTTGTATTCTTCAGGACCAAAGCTTCAAACTGATCATGTACCTTTATAAACGCAAACAACAGGAATTCTGCAGATGCTGGAAATTCAAGCAACACACATAAAAGTTGCTGGTGAACGCAGCAGGCCAGGCAGCATCTGTAGGAAGAGGTGCAGTCGATGTTTCAGGCCGAGACCCTTTGTCAGGACTAACTGAAGGAAGAGTGAGTAAGGGATTTGAAAGTTGGAGGGGGAGGGGGAGATCCAAAATGATAGGAGAAGACAGGAGGGGGAAGGATGGAGCCAAGAGCTGGACAGGTGATAGGCAAAAGGTATACGAGAGGATCATGGGACAGGAGGTCCGGGAAGAAAGACAAGGAGGGCGGGGGGAACCCAGAGGATGGGCAAGGGGTATATTAAGAGGGACAGTGGGAGAAAAAGGAGAGTGAGAGAAAGAATGTGTGTATAAAAATAAGTAACAGATGGGGTACGAGGGGGAGGTGGGGCATTAGCGGAAGTTAGAGAAGTCGATGTTCATGCCATCAGGTTGGAGGCTACCCAGATGGAATATAAGGTGTTGTTCCTCCAACCTGAGTGTGGCTTCATCTTTATAGTAAAGGAGGCCGTGGATAGACATATCAGAATGGGAATGGGATGTGGAATTAAAATGTGTGACATGTCAGAATACTTTTATACAATTGTTTAAACTTACATTCATACAAGTTTTCACTATTTTGCCAATACAGTGCCACTCTCATTTATATAGTCTTGTAGTGCACAACATCTGGCCGGCAGGATGGGTTTGTGTACCCTGCCCCAATGACAGAATGCTCCTTGTCATGGGGCCATCAGAGCAGGTTTAATATCACTGGCATATTTGTGAAATTTGTTGTTTTGTGGCAGCGATACAGTGCAATACATTAAAAACTATAAATACAATTATATTTATATACAGTTGCAAGAAAAAATTTGTGAACCTTTGCAATTACCTGATTTTCTGCATTAATTACTTATAAAAGTGGTCTGATCTTCAACCAAGTCACAATAATAGACAAACATAATCTGCCTAAACAAATAACACTCAAACAATTGTACTTCTTATCAATACTGAGTACACCACTTAAACAATCACAGTCTAAGTTCAAAAAAGTATGTGAGCCTCTGGGGTAATGCCTTCTACAAAAGCTATTGGAGTCAGGTGTTCCAATTAATGAGATGAGGTTGGAGGTGTGGGTTGTAGAGGTGCCCTGCTCTATAAAAAAAGACACACAAAGTCAGGTTACTGACAGGGCCTACTCTTCAAGAATTATGTTTATATATACCATGCTTCAATCAAAACAACTTTCAGAGGACCTTAGAAGAATTGTAGAGATGCAGAAGCTGAAAAAGGCTACAAAAGCATTTTTAAAGACCTCAGTGTTCATCAGTCCACAATAAAATAAATTGTCTACAAATGGAGGAAACTCAATACTGTTGCTACTCTCACTAGAGTGGTTGTCCTGCAAAGATCTCACCAAGAGCACAGCGTGCAATGCTGAAGGAGGCAAAAAAGAACCCAAGGGTAACATCAAGACCTGCAGAAATCTCTAGAACTTGCTAAAGTCTCTGTTCATGTGTCCACCATAAGAAAAACAATGAACAAGAATTGTGTTCATGGAAGGGCACCACAAAGGAAGGAAACCACTGCTCTCAAAAGCAGACCCAACCACTGCTGCACATCTCAAGTTTTCAAAAGACCACCTGGATGTCCTATGGTCAGATGAGACAAAAGTTGAAATGCACACTGCTATGTTTGGAGGAAAAAGGGCACTGTACACTAACACCAAACCCTCATCCCAAATGTGAAGCGTGCTGGAAGGAGCATCATGGTTTGGGGCTGCTTTGCTGTCTCAGGATCTGGACAGCTTGCAATCATTGACGGAACAACAAATCCAAAATTGTATCAAGACATTTTACAGGAGAACGTCAGGGTAGCAGTCTGTCACATGAAGCAATGAGGCAATGATCCAAAACACAAGAGTAAATCAACAACAGAATCATTTAAAAAGAAGAAAATTTGTGTTTTGAAGTGGCCAAGTCAGAGTCCGGATCTTAACCCTGTTATGCAACCGGCAACAATGAATATTAATTGAGACAGGTTATATAAAAACAACCAAACATTTATTAAACACGTATAAACGATAAGGGAAAAAAACAAAAGGAAACTTTAACCGGAAGTTAACAGATATGCAGCCATTCACCAACTCCACTCGGCTCTGGTTCTTAAAGCACTAAATGCGAAAACAGTTCTTAAAGCAATACAGTCAGATATAATTCTTAAAGTGATAACTTCGAAAGTCCAACAGATTTACACGTTCAATTGGGAGAGAATTCTCTGGAGAAAGATTTCTTCACAGATGCACCTTTACTGCTGGTTCTGTCCACAGGATTCACAATGCCGAAAATAAACAGTTTAAATCGACTGACCTTAAATTCCTTTAGAGAGAGAGAGCACCTTTTTGCATGAACATTGCTCTTTCTGGCAAGAGTTATCTCGATGCAGGTACTCTCCAACGAAGACTCAATAAGATCGATTCTTTATTAATCTGCCAAACGATGCCGACTTCTCTCAATCCTTCGATGAATTCTTCACTCTCCCTTCAAACGTCAGAATTGAGTAAATTGGCACTTCCAGCCACAAATATACTGTATCTTATAAGAGAACGCACCCTCCGTTTTAAAAATGAAACTGCGTCACAAAAACAAACACGCAACAGAAATGGAGGCACACTACATTCTACTTGGAAATCTACAAACTCAAAAATCCCACTGCGTCACCTGAGTCGACCCTTATATAGTCACGGGGCACATGTCATCACGTGACCTCACATCGACGGGAAAATCACATCAGGTGACCTTCAAAAGACCATTACATCATTCTCACAAAAAAAACTGATCTCCTTGAGCATGTAACACCTCCCTCCAAAAAAAAATTTGGTTTCTTGAAGAACAAATTTTAACGATTTATACAAAAAAAAATACAAAGGTATAAAATTTACAAAATACACAATATATACAATCTTATCTTTCAACCCTTTACAAACTACTGTACAGTAGGAGTGTTACAAATGTTAAACTATCACTCCAAAAAAACCAAATTTTCCTTGTACATTTAACATCTAGACAACAGCGATCACATTGTCTTTACCCTTAATATGAGTGATCAAAATATTGTACTCCTGTAACATTAAACTGGATTATTAAATTGGAGTTTAATTTCCTTAACCCTTTTCCGTAACAGTTACAATAGCAATCCCTCTCATAATATGGTTTTATCATATTTATATGACACAGCTGTGTTGTCTTCCTCCAGTCTGGGGTTTTTAACCACATAATCCACCTCATTTACCTTAGATTTAATCTGATAAGGACCATGGAATTTGGCTTGTAAAGGGTTTGTTTGCACTGGGAAAAGAACCAACACCTTATCTCCAGGCTTAAATGACCTCATCGTGGCTTCCTTATCATACCATGTCTTCATCTTCTCTTGAGCTAATTTTAAATTTTCCTTGGCCAAATTACAAGCTTTGTACAATCTGTCTTTAAATTTCAAAACATAATCTAGCAAACTAGTGTGTACTTCTTTATTAACCCACTGTTCCTTCAACAAAGCCAAAAGTCCTCAAACTCTATGTCCAAACACAAGTTCAAAAGGACGAAAACCTAATGAATCATGTACTGCCTCCCTTACTGCAAAAAGTAGTAAATGTATACCTTCATCCCAGTCCTTTTCATTTTCTACACAATATGTCCTAATCATAGTTTTTAGTGTAGAATGAAATCTCTCCAAGGCTCCTTGTGATTCTGGATGATAGGCTGAGAAAATAATCTGCTTCGCTCCCAGTTTATAAGCTATCTGCTGGAACAACCCAGACATAAAATTACTACCTTGATCTGATTGTATTTCCTTAGGCAACCCAAAATAAGTGAAGAATTTTATAAGAGCTTTTGTCACAGTTTTAGCTGTTATATTCCTAAGAGGTACTGCCTCTGGAAACCTAGATGCTGTGCACATAATAGTTAATAAATATTGATGTCCAGTTTTAGTTTTTGGCAAAGGACCTACACAGTCTACAATGATTTTTGAAACGGGCTCACCAAATACAGGAATTGGTTGCAGTGGAGCCACTGGAGTAACCTGATTAGGTTTACCAACAATTTGACATGTATGACACGTTCTACAAAATGTCGCCACATCTTGTCTTAAACTAGGCCAATAAAAATGTTTAGAAACTTTGTTCATAGTTTTCTTTACCCCAAAATGACCACCCAAAGGTATACTATGAGCCATAGTCAAAATCTCATTTCGGTAAATTTTAGGAACAACAACCTGATGATTAACTTCCCATTCCTCACTAGCAGGAATTGTAGGCAATCTCTACTTTCTCATTAATACCCCCCTTTCAAAATAATATCCAACTGGTACTTTTCCAATTTCATTATCTGGAAGAGCTTGTTCTTTTAACTTAACTATCTCAGGATCCCTACCCTGCTCTGCTATCATCTCCTTCCGAGATAAAGACAAATCTTCCTGATCAGACTTACCATCAAAATCCTGATCAAATAAGGTGGGTAAGAAAGTTTCTGATACATCCTCAAAATTCGAATCTTGATTTGAACTGTCATGGGTAACAACCACATCCTTTACATCAGTCTTTTTAGCCATAGCTCTTGTTACAACACAGGAAGAATCTGTGTTAGAATCCCTCTGTGGTTCCTCAGAATTTAAATTTATTGTCAAATGCACTTCAGGAAAAACTTGTCCACCTGCTAAATCATTCCCTAACAAAAGAGAAACATCATTCACAGGTAAACTGGATTGTAGTCCTACTTTAACAACCCCTGTAACTTATCCTGACCTTAAAGTTACTCTATGTAAATGTACTGGCATAAGGGCACTCCCTACTCCTCTTATATAATTTACCTCATCAATGTCAGACTCATCACTAAACCTTAGCACACTGTCTAATATTAGTGATTGCAAAGCTCCAGTATCTCTAAGTATCCTTATTGGTACTGCATTGGATCCTTCTTTCAAGGATACAAATCCTTCTGTTATAAAAGCTTCACATCCCTTCTTAACTTGGTCAGACTCTGACACATCTTCATTAGTATTTTCTAAACCCTGTGGTTTTATAGGTTTTCCAATATGTTGCACACAAGCATCTGGGGCCACTTCTTTCTCTTTCCGTTTCAATCGGAAGCAATTAGCTACTACATGTCCAGGTTTCTTATAATAATTACAAATAATACCAAAATATCTTTCCTTCACGTCTCCCTTCATCCTTACTTTCCTTACTAACTTCAGATTTAATTTCTGATTTACCTTGACTCTCTGTGCTAGTTTTCCTTTTAAAAATTTTACCTGGAGAAAATTTATTCCTGTGAATTAAACCATACTCATCAGCCAATTTAGCAATCTCCTGCAATGTAGCAGTGTCCCGTTCATTTAAGTAAGTTCTCACTTCAACAGGAATGCTTCTTTTAAATTCCTCCTGCAAAATCAGCTCTTTCAATTTATTATACGCCCCATTCACATTTTCAGAGGAAACCCATCTCTCAAAACACACAGATTTCTCATAGGCTAATTCCACATAAGTTTTTTTCCACTGATTTCTTCAAACTTCTAAATCTTTCTCTATACGCTTCCTGAACCATCTCATATGCTTTTAATATTTGCTGTTTAACAATATCATAATCCAGTGCTTGCTCAGCATTTAAAGCTGTATAAACTTGTTGTGCCTTGCCTTTAATTACACTTTGTAACATCACTGGCCATTGGTCCTTCGGCCACTTTAAACTCAGAGCAACTATTTTGAAATGTTGGAAATATGTGTCCACATCAGCTTCATTAAATGGAGGAGCCAAAACAACCTCACGACTAGCAATAAATTGTTCAGTAGAACCAGAAGACTGACTCCCGAACTTTAATTTCTGCATCTCTAGCTCAAATTTCCTCTGGTTTTCAGCTTCTCTTTCTTTCATTTTCACATTAAATCTTTCAAAATTTAACTGTTCAAGATGCAACTGTATTTCCAGATTACTCATTGGAAACTTCTCTAACACCTCCTCATCAAGATATTCCAAATTAATATAATGTTCAGCAATCTTCCTTTGTATGAAAGCCTTGGTAGAATTTCCCGTAATTCCTTTAATATCCAACTTCTTAGCAATCTCCAATACCACAGGTTTTCTTGCAGTCTCTAAAAATCCCGAATCACGCGCCTTCAAAAACCCGTCAGTATCCATTGTTGCCGAATACAACACACACCAATCAAAAAAAAAAAAAAAAAATTGGATAATTCCCTTTTCCAAATCAAAATGGCAATTACCAGCACTTAAGCTCAAAATCAGAACATCTCCTGGCCGAGCCCCCACAAATTATGTTACGTAACCGGCAACAATGAATATTAATCAAGACAGGTTATATAAAAACAACTAAACATTTATTAAACATGTATAAATGATAAGGGAAAAAAACAAAAGGAAACTTTAACCGAAAGTTAACAGATATGCAGCCGTTCACCAACTCCACTCAGCTCTGGTTCTTAAAGCGTTAAATGCGAAAACAGTTCTTAAAGCGATACAGTCAGATGTAATTCTTAAAGTGATAACTTCGAAAGTCCAACAGATTTACACGTTCAATTGGGAGAGACTTCTCTGGAGAAAGATTTCTTCACAGATGCACTTTTACTGCTGGTTCTGTCCACAGGATTCACGATGCCGAAAATAAACAGTTTAAAATCGACTGACCTTAAATTCCTTTAGAGAGAGAGAGCACCTTTTTGCATGAACTCATTGCTCTTTCTGGCAAGAGTTATCTCGATGCAGGTACTCTCCAACGAAGACTCAATAAGGTCGATTCTCTATTAAACTGCCAAACGATGCCGACTTCTCTCGATCCTTCGATGAATTCTTCACTCTCCCTTCAACTGTCGGAATTGAGTAAATTGGCACTTCCAGCCACAAATTCCCAGTCCAAATATACTGTATCTTATAAGAGAACGCACCCTCCGTTTTAAAAATGAAACTGCGTCACAAAAACAAACACGCAACAGAAATGGAGGCACAATACGTTCTACCTGGAAATCTACAAACTCAAAAATCTCACTGCGTCACCTGAGTTGACCCTTATATAGTCACGGGGCACGTCATCACGTGACCTCACATCGGTGGGAAAATCACATCAGGTGACCTCCAAAAGACCATTACATCATTCTCACAAAAAAATTGATGAACTGAAACAGTTTTGTGTGGATAAATGGTCTAAAATTCCTCCTCATCCTTGTGCAGGTCTGATAAGCAGCTACAGGAAACGTTTGGTGGAGGTTTTTGCTGCTAAAGGAGTAGATTCTACCAGCTATTAAATACAAGGGTTCACATACTTTTTTCTAGCCTGGACTGTGAATGATTAAACAATGTGTTCAATAAAGACATGAAAAGTACAATTGTGAGTTATTACTTAGGCAGATTGTGTTTGTCTATTGTAACTTGGATGAAGAGCAGATCATATTTTATGAGTAATTAATGCAGAAAAACAGGTAATTGCAAAGGCTTCGCAAACCTTTCCTTGCAACAGTCTATTAAGTAAGTAGTGTGAAAAGAGAGCAAAAAAAGTGTTCACATTCGCCAGCAGGACAGTAGGGGCTTGGGGCCTAAAGGCCCTGCACTTCAATCTTATTTGCAGCCCAGCACGCCTTCCACGTTTCCTTTTTCTTAAAGGAAACTGCACTCAAGACCTGAATCTGCAGTCCCGGGTGTGCAGGTTTTGAGGATCGATAGATTTTCTATACGTCTTAAAACAATGTTGCTTACTGAAGTACCCACGGCTCTGACTGCAGTTTTTGGCTGTAGTATTCCTAAATGGAAATATTTGATGATTCCCTTCAGCTCAAATCCTGGATTTGGGATTCAATGGTACTGAAGAGCAAAGACTCAGGGATGAGGAAGCCAGGAAAAGAGACCTAGAAACCATCTCAAGCATAGTCCAATGTTCTGGGCCAGAATTCAGCTCTGGAACAAAGTGTACAATACTGGTGGGCATGGGTGTCTCACAATAAAATGGGTACAAGTACTGCTGTGCATGGTGGAAGGGATGGGAATATCAAAGACGTGTCAATGACTGGAGCAGCAAGAACTAGTGCCTTTGATTAGACCTATAATTAACAATATCCTATTATGGATGGCTGAATTAAAACAGATTTCTCACAAGTAATCTCAACACCACAGAAAAGTTACAAGAGAAAATCTGCCGATGCTAGAAATATACACCCCCCCCCCACCCCCGTGCTGGAGGAACTCAGCAGGCCAGGTAGCATCTATGGAGAATGAGTAAACAGTCGACATTCCTGATGAAGTGTTTCGGCTCGAAACATCAACTGTTTACTCTTTTCCATAGATGCTATCTGGCCTGCTGAATTCCTCCAACATTCTGTATGATTCACAGAATATTTTATAGATTTACAAGTAGATATACAGCACCAAATTTATCAACAGGCAACCAGACAACCAGGAGTTCAGTATCACCCATATGGACTGAAAGGAAGTGTTCTACAAAGGTCTCATCCAATCTACACTTGATTTCTCCAACATAGAGAAGTGCACACTTGTGAGCACTGAATACAATACACCAGATTGGAAGTAGTTCATGTGAATCACTGCTTGACTGTTTGGGACTCTGGATGGTGAAAATGGAACTGATAAAAGGGGCAAATGTTAAATTCCTTGCACTTGCATGGAAGGTAGCGGGGGCTACAGGAAAAATGAATCAAGGAGGCAGAGGGAACTGCCTTTTATAATTGTGAAGGCAGTGGAGGGGAGGGGGAGTTTTATTTGCTGGTGGCATCACATTGAAGGTAGAGCAAATTGTGAAGGATGACCTGTTAAATGTGGAGGCTGATAAGACAGAAGGCGAAGACAAGAGGACAGAGATGAGATTCTGTGGATATGATAGAGACACCTGGATGGTATGTTGCCTCCCAGGTGCCAGGATCAGGGATGCCTTGGATTGGGCATTCTTAAGGCCGAGGCTGAACAGCCAGAAGTCTTGGTACATACTGGCACCAATGACAAGGCGAGGAGGTCCTGAAGAGAGATTTTAGGGAGCTAGGTAAAAAGCTGAAGAACAGGACCTCCAGGATAGTACTCCCTGGAATGCTGCCTGTGCCACGTGCCAGTGAGCATAAGAATAGGATTAGTTGGCAGGTGAATGTGTGGCTCAGGAACTAGTGCAGGGGGCAGTGATGAAGATTCCTAGAACATTGGGATCTCTTCTGGGGAAGGTACGACTTGTACAAAAGGGGACAGGTTACACCTGAACCCAAGGGGGTCTAACCTCCTTGTGGGCAGGTTTGCTAGAATTGTTCGGGAGGGTTTAAATTATTTTGGCAGGGGGATGGGAACCGGAGTGATAGTGCTGAGGATAAAGTAGTTGGTTTACAAACAGATGCAATATGTACTGAGACTCCAAGCAAGGAGAGGATGATGACAGGACAAAATTGCAGGCAACAGGATGAGTTGTAATATAAAAGGTGGATAAATTCAAAAAGAGTGAATACAGGACTGAAGAACTTGTAGCACAGTTACAGGCTGGCATGTATGATGTTGTAGGCATCACTGAATCATGGCTGAAAGAGGATTATAGCTGGGAGCTTAATGTCCAAGGATACAGATTGTATGAAAAGACTGGAAGGAAGGTACAGGCGGGTGGTGTTGCTTTGTCAGTAAAAAATGAAATCAAATCATTAGAAAGAGGTGACACAGGGTCGGAAAGTGTTGAATCATTGTGGATAAGCTAAGGAACTGTAAGGGTAAAAAGACCCTGATGGGAGTTATGAGACCCACAAACAGTAGTAAGGATGTGGTCTGCAAGTTACAATGGGAGATAGAAAATTCATGCCAAAAGGGCAATTTTACAATAGTCATGGGAGATTCCAATGTGCAGGTAGAGTGGGATCCCAAGAGAGGGAATTTCTAGAATGCCAACAAGATGGCTTTTTAGAGCTGTTCATGATTGAGCCCACTAGGGGAGCAGCAATTCTGAATTGGGTGTTGTGCAATGAACTGGAATTGATTAGAGAGCTTTAGGTAAAAGCACTCTGAAGGACAAGTGTTCATAATATGATCAAATTCACACTGAAATTTGAGAGGGAGAAGCCAAAGTCTGCTGTATCCGTATTACAGTGGAGTAAAGGGAATTACAGAGGCATGAGAGAGGAATTGACCTAATGGATTGGACAATAATACTGGCAGGGAAGACGGCAGAACAGCAACAACTGGAATTTCTGGAAGCAATTCACAAGGCACAAGATATATACATCCCAAAGAGGAAGAAGTATTCTTAAGTAAAGATGACTCAACCGTGGCTAACAAGAGAAGTCAAAACCAACATAGAAGCCAGAGAGAGGGCAAACATTAGTGGGAAGCTAGAGGATTGGGAAGCTTTTAAAACTAACAGAAGGCAACTAAAATAGTCATTCAGAAGGTAAAGATGGAATACAAAAGTAAGGTAGCTAATAATATTAAAGAAGATACCAAAAGTTTCTTCAGGTACATAAAGTGTAAAAGAGAAGTAAGACTGGATATTGGACCGCTGGAAAACAATGCTGGAGAGGAGTAATGGAGGACAAGGAAATAGCTGATGAACAGAATAAGTATTTTGCATCAGTCTTCACTGTGGAAGACACTAGTAGTATGGTAGAAGTTCCAGGTGTCAGGGGTCATGAAGTGTATGAAGTTACCATTACTAGAAGATCTTGGGAAACTGAAAGGTCTTAAGGTAGACAAGTCACCTGGACCAGTTGGTGAACACCCCAGGGTTCTGAAAGAGGTGGCTGAAGAGATTGTGGAGGCATTAGTAATGATCTTTCAAGAATCACTGGATTCTGGAATGGTTCCAGAAGACTGGAAAATTGCATGTCACTCCACTCTTTAAGAAGGGAGAGAGGCAGAAGAAAGGAAATTATTAGCCAGTTAGTCTGACCTCAGTGGTTGGGAAGATGTTGGAGTCAATTGTTAAGAATGTTTCTGGGTACTTGGAGGCACATGACAAAATAAGCCTTGGTCAACATGGTTTCCTCAAGGGAAAATCTTGCCTGAAAAATCTGTTGGAATGCTTTGAAGAAATAGCAAGCAGGATAGATAAAGGAGAATTGGTTAATGTTGTGTACTTGGATTTTCAGAAGGCCTTTGACAAGGTGCCACAGAAGGCTGCTTAACAAGTTACAAGCCCATGGTATTGCAAGAAAGATTCCAGCATGGATAAAGCAGTGGCTGATTGGCAGGAAGCAAGCATAAAGGGAGCCTTTTCTAGTTGGCTGTCAGTGTCTAGTGGTGTTCCAGAGGGGTCTGTGTTGGGACTGATTCTTTTTACGTTATATGTCAATGATTTGGAAAACGGAATGGATTGCTTTGTTGCAAAGTTTGTAGATGATACGAAGATAGCTGGAGGGGCAAGTAGTTTTGAGGAAGTAGAGAGGGTACAGAAGAACTTAGATAGATTAGGAGAATGGGCAAAGAAGTGGTAGATGGAATACAATGTTGGGAAGTGTATGGTCACGCACTTTGGTAGAAGAAATGAAAGAGCAGACTATTTGCTAAACGGGGAGAAAATTTGAAAATCCAAGGTACAAAGGGGCTTGGGAGTCTTCGTGCAGAACATCCTAAAGGTTAATTTGCAGGTTGTGTCTGTGGTGAGGAAGGCAAATGCAATGTTAGCATTAATTTCAAGGGGACTAGAATATAAAAGCAAAGATGTAACATTAAAACATTATAAAGCAGTGGAGAGCCCTCACTTGGAGCACTGTGAGCAATTTTGAGCAATACTTAAGGCAGAGATTGATAGATTCTTGATTGATCAAGGCATGAAGGGATACAGAGGGGATGGCAGGAGATTGGGGTTGAAAGGAAAAATGGATCAGCCATGATGAAACAGTGGAGCAGACTCAATGGGCCAAATGCTCCTATATCTTATAATCTTATGGACAAATGGGAACTCTATATTTGCTCTGGCTGAGAGGACAGAAAGAGTGAACTGTCCCACAACTTAATTCCTCATGTGTTTAATTCTCAACAACAGGTCACCAACCTAGAGTCATAGAGCTGCACTGAACAGAAAGGGCCCTTCAACTCAACTCGTTTACACCTACTGCGGTGCCCATCTATGCCAATCCCACGAGGCTGCATTAAGCCCATAGTTTTTCATTCTTTTCCAGGTTTGAGTTTACCAGGTTCTTCTATCATTTATTCCTCAATCTTCTTTTACTGCAATACTGCACCTCACCTCCAATGAACTTCCTGCTGGAGTGGACTTAATCTGCAGGACAAACAGGAAGCCTTCAGCACCTCCACTCCAGAATAAAAAATCATTCTGACATCAGTACATAGATGACATTTGCACACTTGGAGCTCAACCTCCAAGACATCATTCACAGCTTCACTGAAAAGTAAAAGGGGGGAATAGGATTTACTTTAAACATTTGAAGGACAGAAGTCCTCTACCATTGGGTCCATTGCTGAGGCAGGTGAGAACCATACAAGTTCAGTCGGAGTGGAACTAACATCCTCACAGGTATGTTTTGCTGGGCTGTTGGGAATGATTTAAACAAGCTTGGCAAGTGCAAAAGGAATTCAGGAAGGTAACAAAAACTGGGAAGCATAAGTTAAGAAAGTAGCTAGGAAAATAAATAGGCAGCATAAACAAGGCGAGGTTAAAGAACAGAAAAAATGTTAAAAGGGTAAAATTAAGACTACAATATTTAAATGTATGCCATATTTCCAATAAGATACAGTAGCTAAATTTATGTCACAAATAGAAGTAATAAGATCATATCCTTTTAAAATTCCAGAAACATGGCTGCAGGTGGCCTAAGCTGGCAGCTGAATGTTCAAGGAAATTCAACATTTAGGAAAGGAAAAAGCCAAAAAGGAAAAGTTGATGGTTCATGCTACTCTTCTCTCTGCTTATTATCCCCTACTTGGATCCACCTGTCACTTGCCAATTCTTGTTCCACTCTTTCCCCTTACCTCTTTCTACTAGCTATCTCCCCCCTCAATCAGTCCAGATGAAGGGTCTCAACCAAAACATCTAGTTCCCTCCACAGATGCTTCTTGACCTGCTGAATCCCTCCAGCTTTTTGTTTGTTGCTCCACATTCTTTCTATGACCGACATTCTACTCCGAGTTTTTTCACTGTGTAAAAAACAAAGCCTCAAGGATACTCTCAAAGTCTTCTTGGAAAAATAAAGTAACAACCTCACTCACTCATGGAATCCCTCGTAACTGAACACTCAAAAAAAAAAAAAAAAGGAAAATCTAAAAAAGGGTATTGAGCATCTGGGTAGCGCAGTGGTGCAGCTAGTAGAGCCATTGCTGCACTTTGCCAGAGACCCAGGTTCAGTCCTTACCTCAGGTGCTGTCTGCATGGTTTCCCTGTGACCACTCGGGTTCAAGGAACTGCTCAAGAAGAAGGTGCTCAAATGAAACTCTGGTACATCCAATTTCACAGTACTCTGTCAAATCCCACGTATATAAGATTGAATAAGATGGCGCCGGTAACTGGCGACTCTGCGTGTGCTCTCCCGAGCAAACTGCCCTCTACACTATCCTATACCAGAGAAACCCCTCTAAACCTTCAATCTGCTACATCTAGCAAGATCAACAACACCCTGGCGAAGCTACTGACGCAGCTGGAGACCACCGCGCCAGAACTGCTTCTTAAACTCCGGACCGCACCTGGACCCAACCAGCGAGGCCTGGTCTGAGGCCCACCACGTTCCCGGAGACCCACGGCCTGCTACCGTGCCGGTGCGCTTGGAGACGCGGCCCATTCTGAGAGCATCTCTGGAGCAGACGACCACACAAAAGTGACGGCAGAGACCTCAAGGTGCCCCAGACGCTTCCCCGGAGCGACCACCCTAAAGCCCTGTTGGTGGCCATCCACAGCTGCTGGAAGTGAGGCCTCCGCCGCCAACCTCAGAAATCGAGCCCGAGGCTCGGCTGGAGCGGAGGCCCCGGCAACCGTGACTCAGTTTACGGATTTGTTTCAGCCAGGAGCCCAGCCATCCGGGATTAAGTGTCAGCTTCGGGACCCGACCCAATCTACAGCCCGGGCCCCCGGCAGCTGGAAGTGGCAGCGGAGCCTCCCCCGTCACTCGGCCCGACCCGGAGCTCCCGACAACGCAACCCGCTGATCGATCCCTGCGGGACGCGTCCACCAACCTCAGAGCTGACAACAACACACTGCATCGATGGAAACCTGGAAAGATGCACTATTTACCGAGGAAGCGTGGGAAAAGAGCTGGGCTGCTGGTCAGATTGAAGCTGAGGGGCTTCGGGGTCCCTATGCCCACCATCCTACTAGCTAATGTGCAAGCCATAGAGAACAGGTGGATGATCTTAAAGGGAGACTCACCTACTGCAGGGAGATGCAGAACTGCTGTGTATTCTGTTTTACCGAGACCTGGCTCTCCCCTGCCACCCCCAACTGTGCCATCCGACCAGAGGGATTTTCGATTCATCAGATGGACCGCACGGTGTCTTCGGGCAAGACAAGGGGTGATGGTGTCTGCCTACTGATCAACACTGCGTGGTGCTCGGACACAGCGGCACTGACAAGCTCCTGCAGCCCAGACCTGGAACACCTGTTGGTGAAGTGTTGTCCCTACTATCTGCCATGGGAATTTACCTCGGTCATACTGACAGCGGTCTACATTCCCCCCCCAGGCGGACGTGGAGTGTGCTTTGAACATACTGTATGCCAACATCAGTGAACTTGAGACCAGGTATCTGGAGGATTTGCTCATTACAGCCAGGGACTTTAACCAGGCCAACCTCAGAATGGAGCTGCCAAAGTTATACCAACATGTCTCCTGCCCTACCAGAGGTTTGAATATACTTGACCACTGCTACACAGCAGTCAAGGATGCCTACCGTTCCGTCCCACGAGCTCACTTCGGAAAATCGGACCATCAGGCCGTACTCCTCCTCCCAGCTTATAAACAGAAACTGAAGCGGGAGGTCACGGTGTCAAAAGTAATGTCGCGTTGGACGTTGGAAACGGATGAGGTCCTCCGTGACTGCTTTGAATCGGTGGACTGGTTAGTATTCAAGGACTCGGCAGCTAACCTCGATGAGTATGCCTCAGCTGTCATGGACTTCATTTGGAAATGCACGGAGGACTGTGTGTCTCGCAAGATGATCCGGGTATTCCCTAACCGGAAACCTTGGATGAATTATGAGGTCAAGTCCCTTTTGAAAGCTAGAGCTGCAGCTTTTAGGTCACTACACGGAATCCAGGCATGAACTCCGGAAAGCCATTAAGGGCGTCAAGAGGCAATATCGAGCCAAGTTGGAAGCCCAGGCTAACCAAAGGGATGCCAGTAGACGATGGCAGGGTCTAAATGAGATCACTGTGCACAAAGAAAAGGCTGGGAATATCAATAGCTGTAGCACTTCTCTTCCTGACAAACTTAACGTATTCTACGTAAGATTCGAACAGAAGAGGAGCGTTCCGCTCCCTCTGGATGAACCGGACCTGGTGGCATTGAGATTCATCATCACCGAGGAGGACGTTAGAAAGACCTTCCTGAAGATAAATCCAAGGAAGGCGACGGGCCCAGATGGCATCCCAGGATGGGTTCTCCGGGCCTGTGCAAGCGAGCTAGCTGGAGTGTTTGCTGACATCTTCAACTGCTCCTTGCTTCAGTCTATGATCCCCTCCTGTTTTAAGAAGGCAACGATAATCCCAGTGCCGAAGAAGAGCAAGGTGGCATGCCTGAATGACTATCGACCTGTGGCTCTGACATCAATTGCTATGAAGTGCTTCGAGCGATTGGTTATGGCACACATCAACCACAGCCTACTGGTCAACCTCAATGCTTTGCAATTCGCCTACCGGAGCAACAGGTCAATGGCAGATGCCATCTCTCTGGCCCTACATTCCTTCTTAGAACACCTGGAGAATAAAGACGCATACGTAAGGCTCTTTTTCATTGACTACAGCTCTGTCTTCAATACCATCATTCCAAATAAACTGATTCCTAAGCTCTGGAACCTGGGCCTTAGCACTCAGATCTGCAGCTGGATCTTCAACTTCCTCACAGACAGGACCCAGGCTGTAAAAATAGGGGACACGTTCTCCTCTACAATCACTCTGAGTACCGGTGCCCCACAAAGCTGTGTACTCAGCCCCCTGCTGTACTCACTGTACACCCATGATTGTGTAGCCAAGTTTCCATCGAACTCAATATACAAGTTTGCTGATGACACAACAATTGTAGGCCGTATCTCGGGTAATGATGAGTTTGAGTACAGAGAGGAAATTAAGAACCTGGTGGCATGGTGCGAAGACAATAACCTATCCCTCAACGTCAGCAAGACGAAGGAATTGGTTGTTGACTTCAGAAGGAGTAGCGGACCGCACGACCCAATTTACATCGGTGGTGCGCAAGTAGAACAGGTCAAAAGCTTTAAATTCCTCAGGGTCAATATTACAAATGACCTGACTTGGTCCAACCAAGCAGAGTCCACTGCCAAGAAGGCCCACCAGCGCCTTTACTTCCTGAGAAAGCTAATGAAATTTGGCCTGACCCCTAAAACCCTCACTAATTTTTATAGATGCACCATAGAAAGCATTCTTCTAGGGTGCATCACAACCTGGTATGGAAGTTGTCCTGTCCAAGACTGGAAGAAGCTGCAGAAGATCATGAACACGGCGCAGCACATTACACAAACCAATCTTCCGACCTTGGACTCACTTTACACCGCACGCTGTTGGAGCAGTGCTGTCAGGATAATCAAGGACACAACCCACCCAGCCAACACACTTTTTGTCCCTCTTCCCTCCGGGAGAAGGCTCAGGAACTTGAAGACTCATATGGCCAGATTTGCGATCAGCTTCTTTCCAACTGTGATAAGACTGCTGAACGGATCTTGACCCGGATCTGGGCCGTACCCTCCAAATATCCGGACCTGCCTCTCGATTTTTTTGCACTACCTTACTTTCCATTTTTCTATTTATGATTTATAATTTAAATTTTTAATATTTACTATCAATTTGTAATCCAGGGAGCGGGAAGTGCAGAATCAAATATCGCTATGATGATTGTACGTCCCAGTATCAATTGTTTGGCGACAATAAAGTATAAAGTAAAAGTATAAAGTATATCTGGGGTGGAACTTGAATCTACAACCTTCCAACTCTGAGCTTGTATCAACTGAGCCAAAGCTGATATTATCTCAATAACAGGCAAAAAAAGGCCTCATTAACTGGCAGTTTTAGAGTCACAAACTGAATTAGAGTTATTCTCCTCAATGAGGTGACTATTACCTGCTTTGCATCTGCCAAATGCCCACAGCAGACCGCGTACACCTCAGTAACGACATCATAGTATCTGCAAAGAGAACATAATTACATTTTCAATCAGTTCCCCCCCCCACCATGTCTTTTGTTTTCTTTGTATTTTAATCTATCTGTACCTCAGGTACCATCTTTGTCGTGTGGAGTTTTTCATTGATTCTATTGTTTTATTTTGTATTTACTGTGAATATCTGCAAGAAAATGAATCTCAGGGTAGTAAACTGTGACACATAATACTTTGATAATAAATTTACTTTGAACTGTGAACTACCCAGTTCAATAACAGAGAGCCACAAACAAGAAAACTAGTGGAGTAGAATTTCATTTCCCAGTATGTCATTTCAAGCAATTTAAAATGCATAATTAGAGGAAGCAATTTCAGTCTGAAAGCCAGGATTCATTGTACTCAAATGCAGTTGGTGTGTGTGCTTCAAACATAGCACATTAGTAACAAATGGAAAATAATTAATATTGTGTGAGCTCACCAAACACTGTAAAGTTGATGGAGCTGGCAATAAAAACTGGTCAGTTGTTGTATCCTCAATTCTCATTTCAAAGTTCAAAGTAAAATTTATCAGAATTAATTCATGTCCCCACATACAACCCCGAGATTCTTTTTCTCCAGGCATACTCAGCAAATATATAGAACAGTAACTATAAACAAGATCAATGAAAGAGCTAGGGTGCAGAAGACAACAAACTGTGTAAATGCAAATATAAATGAATAGCAATAAATAATGAGAGCATGAAATAAAATATAAACTGTCCTTAAAGTGAGATTATTGGTTATGGGGAGATCTCAACAGGTAAATACAGTTATCCTCACTCAGATGCAGTTCATACTCAAATACCAAAAGCTTCATCAAAACAGAGTTCTTGACAGACTCAAATTCACAAAGAAGGACCTATTCACACATGGAAGATCATTTCGCAGTTTTATTGCCAATTCTACTTTTCCTCCCCTATGAATACACTGATTCCTTTTTCCAAAACAAACTTTAGAAACGACAGCTTTAATTGTTATATTGGAATACCAGCAGTTTATGAAGTGCCATTGTAGCAAGTTTGGCCATCAGGCCATCCCCCACAGTATCCATTCCTAAATTTTTGAAACAGCATCCTTAGGTGCCTTAGACAACTTGTGCAGTTGCATTTTGCCTTTTGGCTTTTATATTCCAGTTATACTTCCTCTTTGCAAAATAGGCACACTTATCACAAGTAGATAGATTGCTGCAGGTGATAGATTTTAGCGCTATAAAAACTTCTATTTATGCAATACCTTGAATATAGAGACAGCAAAATTAGGTCCGATGTGCCCGGGACATTAACAAAGGGCAGGGAGGGGGACAACATTGGAAATCAAAGTTAAATTCCAAGAACCTTCAGTCAGTGGAGGTTGACTTGTAGGCATCCTAGACTCAGCAGTTTCAGCATCACTTGTAGAGCAACTGTCCTGAAAGCTCCCCGTATCAGAGTATATGTTGGCCGATATATTCACAGGGAATCCTGTAAACATCAAGTCCCAGGTCATCTTTGACCCACATAAGCCTACCAGTTTGTGGATGGTATTAATCCGGTATTTCTTCAGAATCCTCGCCATCCTTCCAGAAACCGTGGAAATATAGGGAAAATAGGCGGTAGCAACGAGTTCCTCCTCATTATTAGGTTTCCCAGTTTTACGGTAGAAACCATAGGAGGTGTATCTGTTTGGGCTACTCAGAGAAATCGGCGGTAGCAGAACATTGCATTTGCAATGGCCATAGGATTGACTTCAATGGCACAAACTACTGTGCCTCACCAATGGTTTTTGGGACCACCTGGTGAAAGAAGCCACTGAACTAAAACTAGAGGAAAAGAATTTTAACAAAGACGCACGTCTCGCTCTAAGAGCTGGAATTCGATTGCAACCAAGGTGGCACAGTGGAAACCTGATTGAATAAGCACTAACCAATCAGGAGTAACGGACAATGGGGTATATATACCACCGGACAAGACATACCCAGCCAGACATCATCTCTGATTAAAATGGCGGTGTTTGACATCGAAATGCCAGCTAAAATCGATACCCGTATCCGGTTGGAAACCCGAGGAGAGTTTACTCAAAATATAATGATATTTACATAGAACCTTTCACATTTAATTGATTGCTTTTAAATTTGTGGGTGGACACTGTAGTGCAGAGAGGCAGCTGACATCCACAGCCCCTCGAGTAAAGAATTGCAAAGATTAACCACCCTTTGTGTGAAGTAGTCTAGGTTAATATTTATTCCTAAAGTAACAGCAATAAAAGCTGATCATCTGGCCATGATTTATAACAAGTTTGTGACAGCTCGTTCTGAATGCGCTTCCAACACTGACTGAACTTCACTTCGAAATGCTTTGGGACCTCTGAAATAGAATCACAATTCTGTTTCCTCCAACTGTCAAGTGAGCATGTACTATGTTGGGTGGGATTGATGGGGCTGGAAAGGGAAAGAAAAGGGGAGAGAAAGTGTGATCATAACAAAGGGCCACACTTACTTTTCTTTCCAATCTCAATTAAGACTAAAAAGTTTTTCTTCCCCCAGAAATAATCCAAAAACATTTTCTCAATCCCTAGGAAGGCATTTGACAACAGGATTAGCTATATAGCTTGAAGGCTGTATTCGGTGATTATTAAAATTTCCCCGACACTCGCGTGAAAGACGAATTGGGCAGCAGCTCTTGATCTTAAAATTGGCCCCACCGCTCTCGCATTTCTAAAAAGGGCTTAGTTTCTTCGGTGCCCATAAAACATTTACCGTTTTACCGTTTTGCCGTTTTAAACGGGGCTGCCCTCGCTCCCCATCCATTCAAACAACAAAGCATTAGAAAACATTCACTCACGTTTAGTCAAAAAGCTCGTCAAAACGTTCACAGCAAGAAAATCTTTCCTCTCCACCTCACTGCGCAGCTCACATTCTCAACAGCTCGCTCGAGCACTCTGCGCAGGCGTAGTCATGGAACAGTTCCCCAAAGCTGACGAGTCTCTTGGAGTCTGCCGTCGCACTGGGTTACGGAGTGAAATGAAGCCTGCATGGTCTCTAATGGCAACCAAACCTGACTGGACTCTGCGGCAAGATGGCGGATGAGGTCGTTGGTACCGAGGTATTTGAGGCCGTGGTAACACAAGAAAAGAGAGCATGAGTACATTTGGCCCTTTGATACTGCTTCCTCCAGTTAACAAAATAATAGCTGATCCACGACGAGGAAGCCATTTTTGAAAACAAGCAAAAAACTGGAACTATACACAAACAAGAGAAAATCTGCAGATGCTGGAAATCCAAGCAACAGACAGAAAATGCTGGAGGAACTCAGCAGGTCAGGCAGCATCTGTGGAAAAATGTACAGTTGACGTTTTGGGCTGAGACCCTTCAGCAGGACTGGAGAAAGAAAATTTAAAAGGTGGGAGAGGGGAGAGAGAAACACAAGGTAATAGGTGAAACCTGGAGGGGAGGGATGAAGTAAAGAGCTGGGAAGTTGACTGGTGAAAGAGCTACAGGGATGGAGAAGGGGGAGTCTGATCGGAGAGGACAGAAGCCATGGAAAGATCCTGAACATGACCCTTAACTAGACATGTTGATTGTTTCTAGCGTTTTTTGTTTTTATTTCAGATTTCTGGCATCTGCACATTTCTTTTAATTTACATTTAGTAAACACAATTTTCTTCCTCTATCTCCATATTCCATGATCCCTTTGATATCTAGAAATCTATTGATCTTTGATTTTAATGCAATCAATGATCAGTTTTCCTCCCCTATCTCCATATCCCTGTAATATCCTGTAAACTACTCATACCTGATCTGAATGCAGTCAATGATCAGTCCTCACTAGGATTAAAAGTAATTTCTTATCAGTACAGTTGTATCTTCAATATTGCCAATTTAACCGTACAGGATTGAGATATACCAACTGGTGGTGGTGCCACAGCAACAACCTGGCACTCAATGTCAGTAAGACAAAAGAGCTGATTGTGGACTTCAGGAAGGGTAAGACGAAGGATACATACCAATCCTCATAGAGGGATCAGAAGTGGAGAGAGTGAGCAATTTTAAGATTCTGGGTGTCAATATCTGAGGATCTAACCTGGTCCAAATATATCGATGCAGCTATAAAAAATACAAGACAGCGGCTATATTTTATTAGGAGTTTGAAGAGATTTGATTTGTCACCTAAAACACTCAAACTTCTGAAGATGTACTGTGGAGAGCATTCTGACAGCTGCACCACTGTCTGGTATGAGGGGGTGGGGGCTGCTGAACAGGATAAAAAAGAAGCTGCAGGAATTTGTAAAAGTAGCTCCATCATGGGTACGAGCCCCTGTAGTATCCAAGACATCTTCAAGGAGTGGTGCCTCAGAAAAGTGACATCCATTATTAAGGACCCCCATCACCCAGGGCATGCTTTTTTCTCATTGTTACCATCAGGTAGGAGGTACAGAAGCCTGAAGGCACACACTCAGTGATTCAGGAACAGCTTCTTCCCCTCTGCCGTCCAATTCCTAAATGGACATTGAACTCAGGAACACTAGCTCACTTTTTTTAAAAAATATATATTATTTCTGTTTTAGCACTATTTTGAAACTATTTAATATACTTAATATATTTAATGTAATTGATTTACTTATTTATTTTTTCTTTCTATATTTATCATGTATTGCATTGTACTGCTGCTGCTAAGTTAATAAATTTCATGACACATGCCGGTGATAATAAACCTGATTCTGATTCTGATTAACCCATCTGTATTGTTTGTACCTGGTGCTTTCTTACTGATACATCATGTCCCAATCCCCAGGAAAAAGTGTTTAAAAATTTTGCCACTCTATATGTGAAGAAATTTCTTATTTTAGTCCTAAGTAACCTAATTCCTATTTTGAGACTGATCCCACGTTCTGGACTCCTGAGGTTGATCCTGTAAATCAAGCCTTTTTCTTGCCAGATCCCCATATTCCTTGATCCTCTTATTGTACAAAAGTCTATCAGCCTCAATGACTCTAGAATAAAGATTCACTACTCAATGAGGGCATTAAAGCATAAGATATATTCTAAGCTAAATTCAATGTATTTTTAAAAAATCTACTCACTAGAATTTTCAATGCCTGCAGGATTAAATAAGCTAATTAAATATATTAGATCTGTTTTTCCAGAGAGTGTACCTGTTTTAGAATGTTCACATCCTTGGGTGGTTTGTTTAAGAATTTGTGGCAGGGTAGAGTGAAATTTACCCTGAGTAAAGTTTATTCTGACGGCAAGAAGGTTTTTGACAGTTTTTCTCTGCCTGGATCTCTCCATTGGAGTATTGCAGCAAAGAAGGGCTAAGGATCAAGTTCATCTAGCTTTATTTTAAATTCACACATGGTACCAAAGATTTTCTGAAATGGTGGTTTACAGCAAACCACCTGTCATGCACAGTGAGTGTTGAACTTACAGCTTTCTATTTGCACAATGTAATGTTTCTTAACAAACAAAGCATCTTCTTTGGGTTGACAGATTCAGGCACTTTTTCTGCAGGAGCTCCAGTGCAGGACAGAGGAGAAACAACTGCCTTCATTCTATATCCTACGAATATAACTAATAGGTTCACAAAATGTGATATTCCTGTTCAGTTCTCAAATTCGGATCTCATGACACTGCATAGTAAGTAGGCAAGTAACAATTCCACTCAGGTCCTGATCTGAGAATCTTCTATCTGTAACTACTAATTGCACACTAAATTAAACAATGGACAATTTTATTTGCCGGAATCAGAATTGATCTCGATTTGACAAAGCTATTCGTATTTGTATTTATTTTATTTCTTACATCCAAGGGAGTAAAAAATCTTTATGTTGCATCTCTGTCGCAATGTACAAGCAATAAAGAGGGGAAATGTGGGATGATATTGCACAGGGGCAATGGTTCAGTCCTGACCTCAGGTGCTAGTTGGGCAGAGTTTGCATGATCTCTTCTTGGCCACGTACTTTACTTCTGAGTGCTCTGGTTTCTTATATCCAAAGATGTTAATTGGTTACTGTAAATTACACCATAGTGAAGGTTAATGGTAAAAAAAAAGTTGATGAGCATGTGTAAGAGAGAAAGAGTTGCAAGGGAATGGGGAAATAATAAGAGGAGGAATGGGATGCATAGGATTTCTCCCTGGGAGATAGCACATAGCTGATGGGCCAAATGTCCCCCTTCTGGGTCATTATAGGTTAAATGCCTTGAAATTTGGGTAACATTTTATTTTGCTATTTGCATTTTCCCTCAAGTAGACTTACCTTGCAAAAGGTATGTATTTTGAGAGTACTGATCTCAGCAGATAATTTGTTAAGGTAAACAGAAGCTGTGAGGATTAACTGGCCACCCAGAACCTAGATTATGTTCCCTAACCCAAATATCACTGAACTGCTACCAAGCAGACCCTCCAAAATTGGCACAGCCTTTAGCATTGGCATAAAGACAGAGCTCAAGTCAAACCCGGGATTTTCCTAGCCTGTGTGACTTGCTGTGACAGTGGCTTTCCACCAGCCAAGGCCCCAGAATGGTGACCTCAACTCCAGCCTAGTAGAAAAGCTACTGCATGCAAAGCACCAAAGACAGCCAGTGAACAGGCTCCAGGCCAGACCACTCCAGCAAAGAGAGCAACCATAGAAGCTGCACTTTCAGCCAAAGTTCCCAAAGCCTCCTGGAACATCCCTGAGCACAAGGTCTGACTGGTAACATTTGCTTCACCGATACATTTACCACTGATGCCAGGTTCTGGATCAAAATTCCAGGTGACTGTGATGTCACCCCAAAGCAGGAGGTTCGGTTTGCACATAGTTTTCCAAAGACAACAGCTTTGTCAAGTTGGATTTGATTACTGGACTGTAATTTAATACAGTGAGAATGATTTTACTGTTCAGCTCTGACTAATATAGGAGAGGCAAACTTTTTGTAATGCTCCAGTTTTGTAAGTAAAAAAAGTCTTATCATTTCAAAGAAACTTTCACCAAACCTGAGCTGGCAGAAATCCTGCCTTGTATCCAGCACCATCAAGAATGATCACACGAACTAACTGCCATTCAAAGTCACCTGCATTTGTCAGATTCACCTTGACTGCTGTTATGTTGTTTTCAGTTGTCAACTAATCAATACTAATGAATATTTCAGCTTTGATAAAGGGTCGTCAACATTATTTAAAATGATGTTCATGAATCAAAGTTTAAAAAAAAGTTTGAAGTAAAATTTATTATCTGAGATTCTTTTTCCTGCGGGTATACTTAGCAAATCTATGGAAGAGTAACTGTAAACAGAGTCAGTGAACAACAAACTATGCAAATACAAATATAAATAAATAGCAATAAATAATGAGAGCATGAAATAACAAGATAAAGAGTCTTAAAAGTGAGACAATCAGTTGTGGGAACACCAATAATAGAATAAGTGTAGTTATCCTCTTTTGTTCAAGAGCCTGATGGCTGAGGGATAATAACTGTTCTCGAACCTGGTGGTGTGAGTCCTGAGGCCTCTGTAACTTCTACCTGATGGCCGCAGCAAGGAAACAGCATGGCCTAGGTTGTGAAGATCTTTGATGATGGATGCTGCTTTTCTACGGCAACATTTCATGTAGATGTGCTCATTGGGAGGGCTTCACCCGTGATGTACTAGGCCAAATCCACTATCTTTTGTAGGATTTTCTGCTGAATGGCATTTGTGTTCCCGCACCAGGCCAGCACACTTTCCACCACACATCTATAGAAGTTTGCCAAGATTTTTGATGACGTCAAATCTCCACAGACTCCTGAGGAAGTCGAGGCGCTGTCATGCTTTCCTCACAATAATATTTATATGATGGGTCCAGGACAGGTCCTCTGAGATATTGACACCCAGGAATTTAAAGTTGCTGACCCTCTCCACCTCTGATTCTCTGATGAATACTGGCTCATGGACCCCTGGTTTCCCTCTCCTGAAGTCTAGTCTACAATCAGTTCCTTTGTCATATTGACACTGAGTGAGAGATTGTTGATATTACATCACTCAGCCAAGTTTTCAATCTCCCTCCTGTATGCTGAATCAGTGACATTTAATGATAGTCTTTGGCAGGGAATTAAGTGTTTCATTTGGGGACCACCCCTGGAAACCAAGGTTGTATAGCCTTTATATATACAGTAAAGTTTAATAATTGTTATTCAGATTTGGATTAATAAGAAGATACCAATTCAAATTATGCTGATTATGATTATTATAGTTTATTTTTAGGGAAAGAAACCTGGAATCTTTACATCATAAGCCTTGCAAACAAAAATCTTAATCATGGTGCTGGGTTGGAACATTCCCTGCTTGTGCAGAACCTCAGTTTGTTCATGAGTCATTTTTCCAACTCACCGAACCCTCAGCCTTTTGTCAAGTGAAGTGTCTATAAGCTTCATTAAAATATATACTTCCTGCAACAGCAGTGTTGAAAAGTGCCAATTAATACAGCCAATCATTAACTTTTTCTTTAATACTTCAGTCAACCATGAATAGGCAAATGCCCAAGATTATGATTCAGATTTTAAGTGATTGTCACTTAACAAGTAAAAATAGAATTTTCCATTCATTTTCTCCTCTCTACCAGTTGTGCCTGGGGTCTTTGATTCATGCTGGAATATTATCATATGGTCACACGTCAGCTTCAGTACCTCACCTGTCCAAATGATCCCATTGCTCTCTTCAAGCAGCATATATACTTTCCACAAATATTACCGACTGATTTATTTTTCATCTCTCAGCTCAGAAGCACTGAGGTTTATGTCCAGGTTCTACCCCAGTTTAAACCAGTTGATTTACCACAAACGGAACATCTATATCAGAATATTACACCAGGATGTGGTTATTTTAATCACTGGACCATCAGTATGCAGGAACAGGGGTAAGCTATTCAGTTCTGTCTGCCTTTACAATGTGATCATGGTTGAATTGAAACCCGACTCTACACATCTGCCTTTTCCCCTTATACTTTGGTACCTAGATTAACAAAAGAAAAGTTCAGCTTCACATTTAAAATTAACAATTAACCTAGCATAACTTGCGGATTGTGGTGGGAGTTCTAAATTTCTATTACTCTGTGTGTATTGTCTTTGTGCCCACCCCTCCCCCCAGAAACAGACTAACCAAATGGGGAAATCATTTTTTGTATCAACAAATATTGAAAAGTTCTTCATAACTTACACTATGAGTTTTCTAGTTCCACCAGTAACACTCCACACAAAAATAAAATGTGTTGGCAACTATTAATTCCGAGTCTTTGCAGGAAGCTTTTAAGTTCTTTATGCACATGGTAAAACTGCTTCGTATTTCATTCAGTACTCCACATTCCTAATGGGAATGTTGCTTTGTGGCATTACTCCATGATAAACCAGTAGCTTTTGAAGGTTTTTTTTGTCCACTAAAGTGGTTTTAAATCTAAAGTCGATAGATCTTTTTTTCAGATATGAGCATAATAGGATAAGAAGGCAAGGGGGTGTGGAAGAATTTAAATTCAGGTTGATCATGATCTTAAATTATGGTGCAATAGGCTTGAGAACCTGAATGGGCTACTCCTATTCCAATACTTGATTCAAAATCCAATTCTTATTGATTCGATTTTAATCAAAAGCAAATAGTTTCTTCATTGTTTGCTTTTGTTCTCTCCACCATTTCCTGACAGCAAACTTAAACAGTAAAAAAGATTAAAATGGTAGTAAGTTTGGGGATGTTCTTCATTATGCCAAGTGGTTAAGTAGTAGTCTTCTATAATATGCATTTTATATTCTCCAAATGTTCTCTGATCCTTTTGGTTTTGAATCAGAAGGTTGTGCATTCAGACACTAGAACTTAGGCACATAACCCAAGATGGTACTTCCTTGCACCTCCAAGAAAATCCTGCACTGTTGTTGTATTAACTTTTGACAAAATGAACCAAATTTTCATTTACCTATTCAGCTGGAAGTGAAAGATCCCATATTGTATTGTTTGGAGTAGAACAGAGTGTCCTGCTCTATATTTCCCTTCAACCAGGACATCACAAGTAGACATTGGTTCACTTATTGTTTGTTGAACTTGGTCTTTACAAATTGGAGCATTCAAAAGTAATTTATTGATTGCAACCCAGTTTGGAACATAGTTAGCTTTGATATATATGGTGCTCTGTTGATAAAAGCTCTCTTTTTAATACCCAGAAAGAAAGTATAGGAAATTATAGGGAGGGGGGGTGAGCCTGACATCATTAGTGGGAAAGTTATTGGAAGATATTCTAAGGGACCAAATACAGTATATGAGTACTTGGATAGACATGGACTGATTCGGGATAGCATGGCTTTGTGCATGGGAGGTTGTGTCTACCCAATCTTATAGAGATTTTTGAGGAAAGTTGAAGGCAAGGCAGTGGATGTTGTCTACATGGACTTTAGCAAGGTCTTTGACAAGGTCTCACATGGGAGGTTGGTCAAGAAGGTTCAGTCACTTGGCATTCAAGATGAGGTAATAAACTGGATTAGACATTGGCTTTGTGGGAGAAGCCAGAGAGTGGTAGTAGATGGTTGCCTCCCTGACTGGAGGCCTTTGACTAGTGGAGTGCCGTAGGGATCGATGCTGGGTCCTTTGTTGTTTGTTATGCATATCAATGATAATGATAATAATTTGGTTAACTGGATCAGCAAATTTGCAGATGACGTCAGGATTGGGGATGTAGTGGACAGTAAGGAAGACTATCAGAGCTTGCAGCAGGATCTGGACTAGCTCTAAAAATGGGCTGGAAAATGGCAGATGGGATTTATTGCAGTCAAGTGTGAGGTGCTGCAGTTTGGTAGGACCAACTAGGGTAGGCCACTGAGAAGTGTGGTAGAACATAGAGATCTGGGAATACAGGCCCATAATTCATTGAAAGTGGCGTCACAGTTAGATAGGGTTGTAAAGAAAGCTTTTGGCATATTGGTCTTCATAATCAAGGTATTGAGTACAGGAGATGGGATGTTATGTTGAAGTTGTGTAAGACATTGGTGAGGCCTAATTTGGAGTATTGTGTGCAGTTTTGGTCACCTACCTACAGAAAAGATGTCAATAAGGTTGAAGGAGTACAGAGAAAATTTGCAAAGATGTTGCCGGTACTGGAGGACCTGAGTTTTGAGGAAAGATTGAATAGGTTAGGACTTTATTCCTTAGAATGTAGAAGATTGAGTGGAGATTTCATAGAGGTATACAAAATTATGAGAGGTATAGATAGGGTAAATGCAAGCAGGCTTTTTCCACTGAGGTTGGCTGGGACTACAACTAGAGGTCATGGGTGAAAGGTGAAAAGTTTAAGGGGAATTTCTTCAGAGGATCATGAGAGTATGTAACAAGTGGCCAGTGCAAGTGGTGCATGTGAGCTCGATTTCAATGTTTAAGAGAAGTTTCGAAAGGTACATGGATGTTAGGCGTATGATGGTCCCGGTGCAGGTCGATAGGAGTAAGTGGTTTAAATGGTTTGGCATGGACTAGATAGGCCATCAGGTCTGTTTCTGTGCTCTACTTCTCAATGACACTAAACGCTATTGTGCTGTACAAAGGCAAATCAGTTAAATGTTTCTTTATTCAGATTCTTATTATATTCTAAAGTAAATCCATTATCTACTGCACCGGCAGCACTGCATTTTGTCCTTTTGGCTGAGAGAACAATTGATCTTTGTTCCACAAAATGAGTGATTCAGTCATGCCCCATGGAAATATGAATTCTGAGAAGAGTGGGAAAACAACCAGGTGCCATTCAGTACCATTGCAAAACCTTACTACAAGGAATTAAGTGACATTTTAAGAAAGTCTTTTGATAGAGATGTCCTATCAACCTTCATCTCTACCAACCCAACTATGTTGAGATATGAATAAAGGGATTCGCACCAACCAAGACATTCCAGAAGTAGAACAATTTTGCTAGTATATTAATTAGCAGTATCAAACTGTAATGATATTTGTCCTATCAAGCTATCTGCTCCTTAATTGTTTTCATAAATAACTGAGTTACATTCACTTATCCATGACTCACGTTTATTAGGGCTTCGGGAATGATATTGCACTAATAATAAATAAGTGACCATGGATAGTTCTGCCCTGATAGAAATCTCTCCCAAAGTTGTTGGATTATAGATCAAGACATAGAATCAGGACTAGTTTACAAAGGATCAAGGCATTGCTTGGAAAAGACAGGTTATTAGGCAGGCAGGAGGCAGGTAACACTGTTTCCTTGTCAAAACCAAATGCATAATGAAAATGTCTGCTATTCATCTCGGACCTGGAGGGAATGGCTATGCAAAGACAATCATTATCAATAGATTTCTGCTACAGAAATAGTTTTAAAAGGGAAACAGTTCTCATGTTGTCATGGAAAAATAACAAGTGAACTCTGATGCAATTAAAAATATCGACCAGTTGATCTAAGTATCCTAGTTTGTGTCCGATAATAATTGTGCTAGTTTTCTTGAAATAGTAAAGAAGGTAAACAGATAGCAATGCAGGGGACTGGCACTGACAACACTTAATCAGGTTTAGACACCAAAATGATAGAAACAGCAGAATCAGCAGCAGATGATAAGACAAGACACAAGGTAATATATCAGAAAATAACCTGATAACAGACCTGCACTACAAGTTTTATTTCTTTAATATTTCAAAAAGTAATTTTAAAAGCCATTAAATAATCAGGAAAACAGTTTGGAAAATATTCTCAAATAGCCTTCTCTTCCTTTTATGATGCTGATGTATGTTTGGTGTGGTATCATGGTCTCATAATTTTTCAAGTAAATGTGCTCATTAAAGGGCAGATTGAGAACACAGGCATGAGAAGTCAGTCTAGCTCCATCTTTGCACAGCAAGGTATTGTTCTGTAAATAAAATAAAGGACCAGAATAAAACATTGAGCTGCAGGTAAGAACCTTGAAGATTTGAACTGGCAAGCTCATGATCAGAAATAAAGGGATGGATTTTCACTTGTGAGTGGGTAAGTACATAATGGTACTGTAAGCACCATAATTGTGCATCTGCCGACTTGCCAAGGAGCACACAAACAGGCAGCAACAATTTACATATGTGGAATGTTGCAAGATCGTTTGTCCACCAGGACTAATTGATAGTGTTGTCATCACATTTAATATGGTATAATTCAGCTCAGCATTTCTATACTCATAGGCTACATGGTTAACAAATCCATATTATCCAATTCTACCATAGGTCAGGAGGAAGAACTAGTATCTATGTATTCAGTATGTGACAAGGTGGTGCCACAAAGTGGCAACTCTTTGCATGCAACTCCAAAGGGAATCATCACATATCCCCAGTTTGACTACTGCAGCCCAAGTCCACAATCATAGTCATGGTTATTTCAGTCAGCAACATTGTTTTAAGACATTTAAAGATGTATCGATATATATCTATATACATAAAAATACTATACATTACAATAAGAAATATATATATTTATTGTAATGTGTAGTTTTTTAATGTATTACACTGTAATACTGCTGCAGAACAACAAATTTCATGGCATTTGTCAGTGATATTAAACCTGATTATGATTCTTTAAGAAACTTTAGTTAAAGGAAAAAATATTTTGCATTAAACTATAAAGAAAATGGGAGAGAAGTATGCCAATACTGTATACTTAAGAGAAAACTTTTAAAAATCGACACATTAAAAAAAGGTTAACATATAAAGTAAATCATCATGCTCATGATGGAGTCTCTAATCTATGTACATGCCATCTCCACGCATAGCTGCAATATGGTAACAGAGATATTGTACAGGTTTACAGCAATATATTTATCACTCAAATGAAACTAAATTCATAACTGCTTAATGATAACAAATGAAAAAAATCTGTCTTTAATGTACATAGTTGTAGCTTCAAATGAACACTATATTTCATCACAGATTCCAAATTGGGCACTGCAGCTGACACATTCATGAGAACTATTAATTTAAATAAATTCCCTTTATTGTCTGGAAGTACACAATGTTATGGAATATATGGTCCCTAGTTTGTCTAAGGTTCTTTAGCATCATTATTCAGCAGCTCAGCTATAATGCAGAGGGTCGCACTCTTGACTTAGAGTCTGAAGGTTATGGGTTCATGACACTCCAAAGACCTGAGCACAAACAGAGTACCAAGGCACTGCTGTGACACTGAAGGTGCCAGCTTTCAGAAGAGACATTAAACTGTGGCCCTGTCTGTTCTTCAAAGTGGATGTAAAACATCCCTCTGAGTTCTTCTGCCATTTTATCAGGCAATATTTACTTCTCAACCAACACCTTAAGAACAACTTACTTAGTCACTACCTCTCAGTTGTTCAGGACTTTGTTATGCTCAGATTGGCTGGCATATTGCCGACAAAAGTACTTCATTTGGTTATAGAGTTATTTGGGACACTTCGAGATCACGCAACCTTTCAATTTCATTGAATGGGTGTTTTATTTATTTATTTTAGTTATTCAGGGATACAGTGTAGAATAGGCCCTTCTGGCCCTTTGAACCACACCATCCAGCAACCCCCAACTTAACCCAGGCTAATCATGGGACAATTTACAATGACCAATTAACCTACCAACTAGTATGTCTTTGGACTGTGGGAGGCAACCAGAGTACCAGGAGAAAACCCAAGGATTCCACGGGGAGGACGTACAGAATTGAACTCCGAACTCCAACACCCCAAGCTGTAATAGCATTGCGCTATTGTGGTGCCCCAATATTCTTTGCTGTCCAAAGGCCATCTTGGTTTTTACTGGGTTTTGAAAACTGGAAGCCTCCCTGAAATCAGACTCTTTTCCTAAATCGTCGATATGGTTCACTGTGATGTATGCTTTCTGAAGATATCATGCTTTGCCAACAAAGGAAAAGATGCTTTAAAAAGCCAGGGATATTTTTATCTTCTTCATTTCCATATTTCACCATATGAGGAACCTAACAGGGGGCCTGTGGGGCTTTGTCTTTAATTAATCATCAAGTATTTTACTTGGATATTATTGAAAAGAACAAAGATAAAGTTTAATCATAAAGTTCATAGGTTGTTTCAATATCATTAACATAGAATAGTACAGCACATTACAGGCCCTTCAGCCCACAATGTTGTGCCGACCCTCAAACCCTGCCTCCCATATAACCCCCCACCTTAAATTCCTCCATATACCTGTCTAATAGTCTCTTAAATTTCACTAGTGTGTCTGCCTCCACCACTGACTCAGGCAGTGCATTCCACGCACCAACCACTCTCTGAGTAAAACACCTTCCTCTAATATCCCCCTTAAACTTCCCTCCCCCTTACCTTAAAGCCATGTCCTCTTGTATTGAGCAGTGGTGCCCTGGGGAAGAGGTGCTGGCTATCCACTCTATCTATTCCTCTTATTATCTTGTACACCTCTATCATGTCTCCGCTCATCCTCCTTCTCTCCAAAGAATAAAGCCCTAGCTCCCTTAATCTCTGATCATAATCCATACTCTCTAAACCAGGCAGCATCCTGGTAAATCTCCTCTGTACCCTTTCCAATGCTTCCACATCCTTCCTATAGTGAGGCGACCAGAACTGGACACAGTACTCCAAGTGTGGCCTAACCAGAGTTTTATAGATCTGCGTCATTACATCGCATCTCTTAAACTCTCTCCCTTGACTTATGAAAGTTAACACCCCATAAGCTTTCTTAACTACCCTATCTAGCTGTGAGGCAACTTTCAGGGATCTGTGGACATGTACCCCCAGATCCCTCTGCTCCTCCACACTACCAAGTATCCTGCCATTTACTTTGTACTCTGCCTTGGAGTTTGTCCTTCCAAAGTGTACCACCTCACACTTCTCTGGGTTGAACTCCATCTGCCACTCCTCAGCCCACTTCTGCATCCTATCAATGTCTCTCCGCAATCTTCGACAATCCTCTACGTTATCTACAACACCACCAACCTTTGTGTCGTCTGCAAACTTGCCAACCCACCCTTCTACCCCCACATTCAGGTCGTTAATAAAAATCACGAAAAGTAGAGGTCCCAGAACAGATCCTTGTGGGACACCACTAGTCACAATCCTCCAATCTGAATGTACTCACTCCACCACGACCCCCTGCCTTCTGCAGGCAAGCCAATTCTGAATCCACCTGGCCAAACTTCCCTGGATCCCATGCCTTCTGACTTTCTGAATAAGCCTACCATGTGGAACCTTGTCAAATGCCTTACTAAAATCCATATAGTTCACATCCACTGCACTACTCTCATCTATATGCCTGGTCACCTCCTCAAAGAACTCTATCAGGCTTGTTACACATGATCTGCCCTTCACAAAGCTATGCTGACTGTCCCTGATCAGACCACGGTTTTCTAAATGCCCATAGATCCTATCTCTAAGAACTTTTTCCAACAGCTTTCCCACCACAGACGTAAGGCTCACTGGTCTATAATTACCCGGACTATCTCTACTACCTTTTTCAAACAAGGGGACAACATTTGCCTCCCTCCAATCCTCCGGTACCATTCCTGTGGACAACGAGGACATAAAGATCCTAGCCAGAGGCTCAGCAATCTCTTCCCTCGCCTCGTGGAGCAGCCTGGGGAATATTCCGTCAGGCCCCGGGGACTTATCCGTCCTAATGTATTTTAACAACTCCAACACCTCCTCTCCCTTAATATCAACGTGCTCCAGAACATCAACCTCACTCATATTGTCCTCACCATCATCAAGTTCCCTCTCATTGGTGAATACCGAAGAGAAGTATTCATGGAGGATCTCGCTCACTTCCACAGCCTCCAGGCACATCTTCCCACCTTTATCTCTAATCGGTCCTACCTTCACTCCTGTCATCCTTTTTTTTCTTCACATAATTGAAGAATGCCTTGGGGTTTTCCTTTACCCTACTCGCCAAGGCCTTCTCATGCCCCCTTCTTGCTCTCCTCAGCCCCTTCTTAAGCTCCTTTCTTGCTTCCCTATATTCCTCAATAGACCCATCTGATCCTTGCTTCCTAAACCTCATGAATGCTGCCTTCTTCCACCTGACTAGATTTTCCACCTCACTTGTCACCCATGGTTCCTTCACTGACCATTCTTTATCTTCCTCACCGGGACAAATTTATCCCTAACATCCTGCAAGAGATCTCTAAACATCGACCACATGTCCATAGTACATTTCCCTGCAAAAACATCATCCCAATTCACACCCGCAAGTTCTAGCCTTATAGCCTCATAATTTGCCCTTCCCCAATTAAAAATTTTCCTGTCCTCTCTGATTCTATCCTTTTCCATGATAATGCTAAAGGCCAGGGAGCGGTGGTCACTGTCCCCCAGATGCTCACCCACTGAGAGATCTGTGACCTGACCCAGCTCATTACCAAGTACTAGATCTAGTATGGCATTCCCCCTAGCCGGCCTGTCCACATACTGTGACAGGAATCCGTCCTAGACACACTTAACAAACTCTGCCCCAGCTAAACTCTTGGAACTAATCAGGTACCAATCAATTTTAGAGAAGTTAAAGTCACCCATGATAACAACCCCGTTATTTTTGCACCTTTCCAAAATCTGCCTCCCAATCTGCTCCTCTGTATCTCTGCTGCTACCAGGGGGCCTATAGAATACCCCCAATAGAGTAACTGCTCCCTTCCTGTTCCCGACTTCCACCTATACTGACTCAAAAGAGGATCCTGCTACATTACCCACCCTTTCTGTAGCTGTAATAGTATCCCTGACCAGTAATGCCACTCCTCCTCCCCTTTTTCCCCCTCTCTTTCCCTTTTAAAGCACTGACATCCAGGAATATTGAGAATCCATTCCTGCCCTGGTGCCAGCTAAGTCTCTGTAATGGCCACTACATCATAATTCCATGTATGTATCCAAGCTCTCAGTTCATCACCTTTGTTCCTGATGCTTCTTGCATTGAGGTACACACACTTCAGCCCTTCTGCCTTACTGTCTTTACACCGTTTATTCTGCTTCTCTTTCCTCAAAGCCTCTCTATGTTAGATCTGGCTTTACTCCATGCACTTCTTTCACTGCTCTATCACTCTGGGTCCCATCCCCCTTGCAAATTAGTTTAAACCATCCCGAACCATGCTAGCAAACCTACCTGCAAGGATATTGCTCCCCCTCGAGTTCAGGTGCAACCCATCCAATCTGTACAGCTCCCACCTTCCCCAGAAGAGATCCCAATGATCTAAAAATCTAAAACCCTGCTCCCTGCACCAACTCCTCAGCCACGCACTCAACTGCCATTTCCTCCAATTCTTACCATTGCTGTCACGTAGCACTGGCAGCAATCCTGAGAACGCCACCCTTGAGGTCCTGTTCTTCAGCCTTCTGCCTAGTTCCGGAAACTCACACTTCAGGACCTCATCCCTCTTCCTGCCTATGTCGTTGGTACCAACATGTATCACGACTTCTGGCTGCTTTCCCTCTCAGACCAGGATGTTGTGCACCCAGTCAGAGACATCCCGGACCCTGGCACCCGGGAGGCAACAAACCATGCGGGTGTCCTTCTCACGTCCACAAAATCTCCTGTCTGCTCCCCTGACTATAGAGTCTCCAATGACGACAGCTCTCCTCTTCTCCGTCCCACCCTTCTGCACCACAGGGTCAGACTCAGTGCCGGAGGCCCTGCCACCATGGCTCACACCCGGTCGGTCGTCCCCGCCAACAGTATCCAGGACGGTAAACTTATTATTCAGGGGAATGGCTACAAGGGTGCTCTGCACTACCTGTCTGCTCACCTTTGCTTTCCCCCCTCTAACTGTCACCCAATGACCTGCTTCCGACAGCCTAGGTGTGACTACCTCCCTGTAGCTCTCATCCATGACTGCCTCATTCTCCCTTATGAGTCGAAGGTCATCCAGGTGCAATAAATATCGAGATAAATAAATAATTGCAATAAATATTGAGAACATGAGATGAAGAGTCCTTGAAAGTGAATCCATAGGTCATGGAAACAGTTCAATTTTGGCGCAAGTGAAGTTATCCCCTTTGGTTCAAAACCCTGATGGTTGAGGGGTAATAAATGTTTCAGAACCTGGTGGTGAGAGTCCTGAGGCTCCTGTACCACCTCCTGATGGCAGCAGTGAGAAGGGAGCATGATCTGGGTGGTGGGGGTCCTCGATGATGGATGCTGCTTTCCCATGACAACATTTTGTGTAGATGTGCTCAATGGCGGGAGGGCTTTACTAGTGATGGACTGGGCCGTACCCACTACTTTTTGTAGGATTTTCCATTCAAGGGCATTGGTGTTTCCGTACCAGCCTGTGATGTAGTCAGTGAATATACTCTCCACCACACATCTATAGAAGTTTGTCAAAGTTACAGATATCTTGCTGAATCTTCGCAAACTCCTAAGGAAGTAGAGACGCTGCTGTGCTTTCTTCATAATTGCCCTTATGTGCTGGGTCAGGACAGGCCTTCTGAAATTATAAGACTGAGGAATTTAAAGTTGCTGACCCTTTCCAGCTCTGATCCTCCAAGGACTGACTCATGGACTTCCTCCTGTTTTCCTCCTCTTGAAGTCAATAATCAGCTCCTTGGTCTTGCTGACATTGAGTGAGAGGTCCAATCACAAACAAGAGCAATCTGCAGATGCTGGAAATCCAAGCAACACCCCCTCCCACCTTTTAACTCCGACTCCTCATCTTTCTTTCTCCCGACCTGCTGAAGGGACTCAGCCCAAGATATTGACTGTACTCTTTTCCATAGATGCTGCCTGGCCTGCTGAGTTCCTCCAGCATTTTGTGTGTGTTGCTTGAGTGAGAGGTTGTTGTTGTGGCACCACTCAGCCAGATTTTCAATCTCCCTCCTATATGTTTTGATGAATCACCACCTTTGATTCGGCCAACGACAGTGGTGTTGTCAGCAAACTTGAATATGGCTTTGAAACTGTGCTTAGCCACACAGTCATAAGTGTAAAACGAGTAGAGCGGGAGGCTAAGCACACAGCCTTGTGGTAGCAAGTACCAGAAATAATATTCCAAACTGTAAAAAAAAATCAGCAAATAATATAAAAATATCTCAGTTTCAATTGTTTTCTCTCTTTCAAATAGTAATTCAAAGTATATTGATTCTTTTTCAGTGGGTGTTTCCTTTAAAACACCATTAAAAAATCCACCACGGTAAGTGTACATTACTGACAGGTTCAGCATTTATTCCACAATTAGCCTTGAACTGAATTAGTCATTAGGCCATTTCAGAAGTCATCTTAGAGTCAACTGGTTGACTGAGAGCCTGGAGTCACATTTAAGACTGGTAAAGGTAGTAGATCCCTTTCCCAGAAGGACATGAGGGGGATTTTTATGTAACTTCCATTTTTTTAACTAAACGAGTTTAGTTATATGTTTGTTTTTAAGTGTTCCAGCTGTTTTCCTTGGAAAAATTAAATAATTTGTTTTCTCAGCTTTTTAATATTTTATCATCAAGGACATTCACAAACATTCAACGTTTGATAAGTTTAGCAGCCAGATAGGCTAGAGGGCGGTAACTTAGCCAGTTATCAGTTTCTTTCTTGAGTATTTCGTTGGTAGAACTTATGCTGTCCTCCCCCACCCTACTTTCAAACATGTGAATATTCAGCCTCTTAACCATTTCGGATCAGGTCAGTACTTTGAAACAATTAGTGACAAGGATGGCAGATTTCCTTTCTTGTAGGATATGAGTGAACTCACCAGGTTTTTACAACAATCCAGTCATTTCATGATGACAATATCTGATTGAAGTTTCTTCCCCTCCAAGTTATTTGCCCAATTGATTTTAAATTCCTAGCTATTGTGAAAGAACATGAACTTGTTTCCAGATCTGTAGTCTCATCTCTGGAAGTACTATGCTATCAGATCCCAGAGGTTAACAAGTGTACAGAGGCAGGCAAACCAGCTGTTTTCCAGAACAGTGAAGTCCAGAGGCAGTAAGGTGTGGAAGAGGACCTCAATACATGGAATGTGAGGTTAAATTACTTAGCTGAAAGCATAGGTCCAGAATTTTCTAACAACAGTGAGCCTACCCCTATTCACTTCTGATCCATGTGTTGTATGGGGACTTAGCTTTTGCAGACACCCTGGTGTTATTTTGATTCAACGAGTTGGACTGTTCCTTAGTGATAGACGACTGCATGGTGGCAAGACTCTGTACGTGTTCATCCTGCCATGTTTGGAGGTGGAGGGGGGCACTACAAGTTAGAGTAATGGAGCCTGGAAAGAGGTCCTTTGGCCCAGCTCATCCATGCTGACCACGGTGTTTTGTCTACATTTGCCCACGTTTGGCCCATATCCTTATAAATCCCTCCTATCCAATGTGATTATCCAAATGTCTTTTAGATATTGTTATTGTCCTGCCTCAGCCACTTTCTGACACCTTGTTCCGTATCCACACCACCTTCTGCATGAAGAAGTTGCCCCTTTTAAATCTTTCACTTCTCACCTTAAATATAAGCACCCCTAGTTTTTAATTCCCCTTCTCTGGGAAGAAAACTGAGTGCATTCAGCCTGTTTATACCTAATGATTTTATACACCTCTATAAAGTCACCCTCTCAATTTCCTACATTCTAAGGAATAATGTCCTAGCCTGCCCAACCTCTTCCTATAACTCAGTCCAAATCCTAGCAGTATCCTCTTAAATATTCTCTGCAGTCTTTCCAGTTTAATGATGTACTTCCTATTCCAGGGTGACTAAAACTGTACAAAGTATTCCAAGTGCAGTCTCATCATCTTGTATAACTGCAACATGATGTTCCAACCCCCGTTCTTAATGCCCAGACTGATGAAGGCCACCATGCCAAATGCCTTCTTCATCACCCTGTCCACTTTAGCAAACTATGTTCTTTAATTTCTTGCTCCCTTTGATCTACACCACTTCCCAAGGGTTGACTATTCATTGTATGTCTTACCCTTGTTTGACTTGCCAAAGTACAACTCTTCAGCTTGAAAGCTATTTGCTGATCTTCAACCCACTTACCAAGCTGATGAAGATACCCTTGTATTCTTATTCACTGTCTATGATACCACTGACTTTGCCAACAAAATGCCCAATGAGAAAACAGTAGCTATCAAAACCATTACAAGTTCTGTCTGATAGTTAAAAACATTCAAAGCTAGAAAAAAATAAAATAGAAAACGAATACACTTAAAACATAAACAAAGATTCTGCAGATTTTGGAAATCTTGAGTAACACACAAAATGCTGGAGGAGCTCAGCGTGTCAGGCAGCATCTATGGCAGGGAATAAACAGTCGACATTTTGGGCAAAAAGCCAATATCAGGACAATATCAGCACTTTAAAATACATTTTTAATTAGTTGAGTTTGGTTGAAATTTTTGTAACTCCACAATCACTCATTGCCTTGGCTCTCCATTCAATAAATGCTGTTCCTGTACGCAGCTTAACCTGGGTGGGAAACAGTAGTCATCAATTTTGGATTTCCATATCTGTCGTGGTCCGGTCCGTGAAATCCATATTCTGGTTCATGGTCTGGTCCATGGTTCCTTGTTCCGGGGTTTCTGGTTTTCCCCAGTTTTTGTTGTGGGCACATGATTCTTGTTTTGGGGCTGAGACATAAATACCTCTGCAAACGAGGTATTCCTGGCTGGACTGTCCTGTCACAAAGGGGGTGGTGTTGGGAGCAGACCCAAATGCAAGACACAGACACTGAAGTACAAGGAACAGGACTTGACTTGAGTAGGGATGTGACAGGATACAGACAAGGGGCAGGGACAAGAATGCAGACTTGGCTTGGACCCCGAGCCAGAGACTGGACAAGGACCCAGAACCTGGGTCTTGCCTCAGACTCGTGCCCTAGAACCAGGCAAGGACATGACATGACTGCAGGACTGGAGGCTGGGGTCTTGAGGCTTGGAGACAGACTTGGGGGTCTTGAGGCTTGAGACTTGCAGGCTGGGCGTCTTGAGGCTTGAGACTTGCAGGCTGAGGTCTTGGTCTTGAGGCCTGCAGGCTGGGGTCTTGGTCCAGAGGCCTGCAGGCCTCAGAAGTTTGGAGACTTGGTAGGTGAAAGTATAGACATCAATTAAAATCAGGACTAAGTAATAGATAGAACTGAAGGAGTATCAATCCCTCTGCGGGTTTTTGACTCCAGGAGACAGCAGAGATTGGAAAAGAGCAGGATGAGAATTTTAAAATCAATGTTTTGCTTAACTAGGAGCCAATGTGAGCCTGTAAACACAGGGTTAATGGGTCTAACTGTAAGTAAGGTTGCAGCGTTTTTGATTATCTTAGGTTTATAGAGGGTGGAAAACAGCTGGCTGGCCAGAAGTGTAAGAGCAGTTGGGACAAGTGGTAACAAAAGATGTAATTGAGGATTTCATTATTGGGCAGCTATACTTCATTAGGAGTTTGAAGCGATTTGGCATGTCAACAAATACACTCAAAAACTTCTATAGATGTACCGTGGAGAGCATTCTGACAGGCTGCATCACTGTCTGGTATGGAGGGGCTACTGCGCAGGACTGAAAGAAGCTGCAGAGGGTTGTAAATCTAGTCACCTCCATCTTGGGTACTAGCCTACAAAAGTACCCAGGATATCTTCAGGGAGCGGTGTCTCAGAAAGGCAGCATCCATTATTAAAGACCTCCAGCACCCAAGGCATGCCCTTTTCTCACTGTCACCGTCAGGTAGGAGGTACAGAAGCCTGAAGGCACACACTCAGTGATTCAGGAACAGCTTCTTCCCCTCTGCCATCCGATTCCTAAATGGACATTGAACTCTTGGACACTAACTCATTTTTTTTAATATGCAGTGTTACGTACCCCGTAACTGGGTTGCCAAACCAGCAGAAATGGATCACTCAGTTGGAGTCTGGATTACTAGAACTAAGAAAGTTTTATTAAAGAAACAAACAACACAGTAATCAAAAGGATAATAAATGCAACAGTTCAGCAATGATAAACACACATGTGCACAGAATTAAGATAACAGCATCAATCAAGCTCTATTGTTGTCTAGGGGTAAATGACCAATTTCAAAGTGACACAAAGTTCAGTTCAATTTAGTTCAGTTCGCAGTAACCGTTGCCATGGCGATGGACAACGTTGGGGGGACAGAGAGAGAGAGAACGAGAACGACTGATCATTCAGAAACGGCTTCCACTCACAGACTGGCGATATTGCTCATAAGCAGCTTTCGGGCGGGTCCTTTGTGATGTCACCTGAGGTCACCGACTGTGACCCCTCCTCCAGATGCGGTCGATCCTCTGCAGTGAACCCGGCACCCAAGCGAGGGTGGGCACACACTGGGTTCCCGCTGATTGTACCTTTCCACCCTGTGCGTTTAAGGTCCGGTACTTCCCACCGACTCGTGAGAGGCGCACCGCTTCCAGGGTCTCGTTACCTTGAGTGTCGTGTGTGTCCTGCCTTAGCAAACCTGTCCCTTTTTATCCCCCTGCTGGGGTATCGCCTGTCCATCACTTCAAACAGTTCAGGGTTCAAAGGGGGAGCCGCTCTTGACAATACCCAAACTGATGGCTCCTTCATTAACATCTCCAAATGCTGCTTCATTGTTCCTTATCTCGCCTTCCCCTGAGGACAGGTGGCAGACCAACGGCTGATGCCACTGATGCTAGCCCAGGCCAGCAAACATCTTAATTTATGTGTATTCTCGTCACAGCAGTATTTCTGTTTTTGCACATTTTAAAATCTATTCAATATACGCAATTGATTAACTTGTTTATTTATTATTTTTGTTTTTTTTCTCTGCTAGATTATGTATTGCATTGAACTGCTGCTGCTAAGTTAACAAATTTCACGTCACATGCCGGTGATAATAAACCTGATTTTGATTCTGATCTGATTCTGAGATGACATGGACATATGATGTCATGAAGGTGGACATAGCCAAATTATAAAAGAAAGAAAAGTATTTTCAACTTGCTGAAGGGTCTCGATCCAAAACATTGACACTACTCTTTTCCATAGACGCTATCTGTTCTGCTGAGTTCTTCCAGCATTTTGTGTGTGTCTTTTCAGTTAACCCTGCTCCAAATTGCATACAGCTCACACAATATTGTTAATATCAAAAAGTGTAGGGGAAAGTTTGCAGTCAACCCAAATGTTCAATGCAATTTGATTGGCAAGAGTTGCATAAACTAAAGAACTGGGCAGAATCTGCAGGTGCTGTAAATGCAAAAAAAAACAAAAATAGATAAGACAATATCTTTACAGAGAAAGTTATCCTGTGGACCTGTTATCAAAGCAGTTCTTAGTTAAGGCACCACACCCAAAATACAAACATTTTTTGGTCTGTTTGCATCTGCTGCCCGAGTCATAGAATCATAAAAGATACAGCACAGAAACAAGCCCTTTGGCCCATCTCGTCCATGCCAAACCATTTAAACTGCCTACTTTCATCAACCTACCATTGCCCTCCATACCCCTATCATCCATGTACCTATCCAAGCCTCTCTAAAACATTGAAATCAAGCTTGTTCCACACTCTCACAACCCTCTGACTGAATAAGTTTTCCCTCATGTTCCTCTTAAACTTTTCACCTTTCACCCTTAATCCATGACGTCTTGTTGTAGTCCCACCCAATCTCAGTGGAAAACACCTGCTTGCATTTACCCTATCTGTACCCCTCATAATTTTGTATGCCTCTATCAAATCTCCTCTCAATTTGAGATAGAATAAGTTAGAAATGAAGTCCTCCAGTCCCAGCAACATCCTTGTAAATTTTCTCTGTAGTCTTTCAACCTTACTCACATTTTTCCTGTAGGTAGATGACCAAAAGTGCACACAATACTCCAAATTAGGCCTCGCCAATGGTCTTATACAGCTTCAACATAACATCCCATCTCCTGTACTCAGTACATTGATTTATGAAGCCCAATGTGCCAAAAGCTTTCTTTACGACCTGTGATACCACTTTCAATGAATTATCCACTTGTATTCCCAGATAGTTTTGTTCTACCAAACACCTCAGTGCCCTAACATTCACTGTGTAAGACCTACGCTGGTTGGTCCTACCGAAGTGAAACACCTCGCACTTGTCTGTATTAAATTCTATCTGCTAATTTTCAGCTCATTTTTCCAGCTGGTCCAGATCCTGCTGTAAGTTCTGATAGTCTTCCTTACTATCCACTACACCCCCAATCTTGGTGTCATTTGCAAATTTGCTGATCCAGTTAACCACATTATCATCCAGATCGTACATATAAATGGACATTGAACTCTTGGACACTAACTCATTTTTTTTAATAGGCAGTGTTACGTACCCCGTAACTGGGTTGCCAAACCAGCAGAAATGGATCACTCAGTTGGAGTCTGGATTACTAGAACTAAGAAAGTTTTATTAAAGAAACAAACAACACAGTAATCGAAAGGATAATAAATGCAACAGTTCAGCAATGATAAACACACATGTGCACAGAATTAAGATAACAGCATCAATCAAGCTCTATCGTTGTCTAGGGGTAAATGACCAATTTCAAAGTGACACAAAGTTCAGTCCAATTTAGTTCAATTTAGTTCAGTTCGCAGTAACCGTTGCCATGGCAATGGACAACGTGGGGGGACAGAGAGAGAGAGAACGAGAACGACTGATCATTCAGAAACGGCTTCCACTCACAGACCGGCGATATTGCTCATAAGCAGCTTTCGGGCGGGTCCTTTGTGATGTCACCTGAGGTCACCGACTGTGACCCCTCCTCCAGATGCGGTCGATCCTCTGCAGTGAACCCGGCACCCAAGCGAGGGTGGGCACACACTGGGTTCCCGCTGATTGTACCTTTCCACCCTGTGCGTTTAAGGTCCGGTACTTCCCACCGACTCGTGAGAGGCGCACCGCTTCCAGGGTCTCGTTACCTTGAGTGTCGTGTGTGTCCTGCCTTAGCAAACCTGTCCCTTTTTATCTCCCTGCTGGGGTATCGCCTGTCCATCACTTCAAACAGTTCAGGGTTCAAAGGGGGAGCCGCTCTTGACAATACCCAGACTGATGGCTCCTTCATTAACATCTCCAAATGCTGCTTCATTGTTCCTTATCTCGCCTTCCCCTGAGGACAGGTGGCAGATCAACGGCTGATGCCACTGATGCTAGCCCAGGCCAGCAAACATCTTAATTTATGTGTATTCTCGTCACAGCAGTATTTCTGTTTTTGCACATTTTAAAATCTATTCAATATACGCAATTGATTAACTTGTTTATTTATTATTTTTGTTTTTTTTCTCTGCTAGATTATGTATTGCATTGAACTGCTGCTGCTAAGTTAACAAATTTCACGTCACATGCCGGTGATAATAAACCTGATTTTGATTCTGATCTGATTCTGAGATGACATGGACATATGATGTCATGAAGGTGGACATAGCCAAATTATAAAAGAAAGAAAAGTATTTTCAACTTGCTGAAGGGTCTCGATCCAAAACATTGACACTACTCTTTTCCATAGACGCTATCTGTTCTGCTGAGTTCTTCCAGCATTTTGTGTGTGTCTTTTCAGTTAACCCTGCTCCAAATTGCATACAGCTCACACAATATTGTTAATATCAAAAAGTGTAGGGGAAAGTTTGCAGTCAACCCAAATGTTCAATGCAATTTGATTGGCAAGAGTTGCATAAACTAAAGAACTGGGCAGAATCTGCAGGTGCTGTAAATGCAAAAAAAAACAAAAATAGATAAGACAATATCTTTACAGAGAAAGTTATCCTGTGGACCTGTTATCAAAGCAGTTCTTAGTTAAAGCACCACACCCAAAATGCAAACATTTTTTGGTCTGTTTGCAAATGCTGCCCGAGTCATAGAATCATAAAAAATACAGCACAGAAACAAGCCCTTTGGCCCATCTCGTCCATGCCAAACCATTTAAACTGCCTACTTCCATCAACCTACTATTGCCCTCCATACCCCTATCATCCATGTACCTATCCAAGCCTCTCTAAAACATTGAAATCAAGCTTGTTCCACACTCTCACGACCCTCTGACTGAATAAGTTTTCCCTCATGTTCCTCTTAAACTTTTCACCTTTCACCCTTAAACCATGACGTCTTGTTGTAGTCCCACCCAATCTCAGTGGAAAACACCTGCTTGCATTTACCCTATCTGTACCCCTCATAATTTTGTATGCCTCTATCAAATCTCCTCTCAATTTGAGATAGAATAAGTTAGAAATGAAGTCCTCCAGTCCCAGCAACATCCTTGTAAATTTTCTCTGTAGTCTTTCAACCTTACTCACATTTTTCCTGTAGGTGGGTGACCAAAAGTGCACACAATACTCCAAATTAGGCCTCGCCAATGGTCTTATACAGCTTCAAGATAGCTTCACATTTGGAAAGCGGTGAAATGATCGGACAAAGTCAGCATGGATTTGTGAAAGGAAAATCATGTCTGACGAATCTCATAGAATTTTTTGAGGATGTAACTAGTAGAGTGGATAGGGGAGAACCAGTGGATGTGGTATATTTGGATTTTCAGAAGGCTTTTGACAAGGTCCCACACAGGAGATTAGTGTGCAAACTTAAAGCACACGGTATTGGGGGTAAGGTATTGGTGTGGGTGGAGAGTTGGTTAGCAGACAGGAAGCAAAGAGTGGGAATAAACGGGACCTTTTCAGAATGGCAGGCGGTGACTAGTGGGGTACCGCAAGGCTCAGTGCTGGGACCCCAGTTGTTTACAATATATATTAATGACTTGGATGAGGGAATTAAATGCAGCATCTCCAAGTTTGCGGATGACACGAAGCTGGGTGGCAGTGTTAGCTGTGAGGAGGATGCTTAGAGGATGCAGGGTGACTTGGATAGGTTGGGTGAGTGGGCAAATTCATGGCAGATGCAATTTAATGTGGATAAATGTGACGTTATCCACTTTGGTGGCAAAAATAGGAAAACAGATTATTATCTGAATGGTGGCCGATTAGGAAAAGGGGAGGTGCAACGAGACCTGGGTGTCATTATACACCAGTCATTGAAAGTGGGCATGCAGGTACAGCAGGCGGTGAAAAAGGCGAATGGTATGCTGGCATTTATAGCGAGAGGATTCGAGTACAGGAGCAGGGAGGTACTACTGCAGTTGTACAAGGCCTTGGTGAGACCACACCTGGAGTATTGTGTGCAGTTTTGGTCCCCTAATCTGAGGAAAGACATCCTTGCCATAGAGGGAGTACAAAGAAGGTTCACCAGATTGATTCCTGGGATGGCAGGACTTTCATATGAAGAAAGACTGGATGAACTGGGCTTGTACTCGTTGGAATTTAGAAGATTGAGGGGGATCTGATTGAAACGTGTAAGATCCTAAAGGGATTGGACAGGCTAGATGCAGGAAGATTGTTCCCGATGTTGGGGAAGTCCAGAACGAGGGGTCACAGTTTGAGGATAGAGGGGAAGCCTTTTAGGACCGAGATGAGGAAAAACTTCTTCACACAGAGAGTGGTGAATCTGTGGAATTCTCTGCCACAGGAAACAGTTGAGGCCAGTTCATTGGCTATATTTAAGAGGGAGTTAGATATGGCCCTTGTGGCTACGGGGGTCAGGGGGTATGGAGGGAAGGCTGGGGCAGTGTTCTGAGTTGGATGATCAGCCATGATCATAATAAATGGCGGTGCAGGCTCGAAGGGCCAAATGGCCTACTCCTGCACCTATTTTCTATGTTTCTATAACATCCCATTTCCTGTACTCAGTACATTGATTTATGAAGCCCAATGTGCCAAAAGCTTTCTTTACAACCTGTGATACCACTTTCAATGAATTATCCACTTGTATTCCCAGATAGCTTTGTTCTACCAAACACCTCAGTGCCCTAACATTCACTGTGTAAGACCTACGCTGGTTGGTCCTACCGAAGTGAAACACCTCGCACTTGTCTGTATTAAATTCTATCTGCCAATTTTCAGCTCATTTTTCCAGCTGGTCCAGATCCTGTTGTAAGTTCTGATAGTCTTCCTTACTATCCACTACACCCCCAATCTTGGTGTCATTTGCAAATTTGCTGATCCAGTTAACCACATTATCATCCAGATCGTACATATAGATGACAGACCACAACAGCCCCAGCACTGAACCCTATGGCACTCCACTGGTCACATGCCTCCAGTCAGAGAGGCAGTCATCTACTATCGCTCTCTGGCTTCTCCTGCAAAGCCAATGTCTAATCCAATTTACTCCTCAATTTTGAATGCCAAGTAACTGAGCCTTCCTGACCAACCTCCCATGTGGGACCTTGTCAAATGCCTTGCTAAAATCCATGTAGACAATATCCACTGCCTTGCCTTCATCCACTTTTCTGGTAACTTACTCAAAAAACTCTATCAGGTTGGTTAGACATAACCCACCAAGCACAAAGCTATGCTGACTATCTCTTATCAGTCCCTGCCTATCCGAATGTTCATTTATCCGGTCCCTTAGAATACCTTCCAATAACTTTCCCATGGCTGATGTCATAACCACCAGCTTATAATTTCCTGGTTTATTTTTAAGAGCCTTTCTTAAACAGCAGAACAACATTAGTTATCCTCCATTCCTCCTGTACCTCACCTGTCACTAAGGGTGATTTAAATATCTCTGCTCGGGCTCTGGCAATTTCTGCACTTGCCTCCCACAGGGTCTGAAGGTGTGAGTGATTCCAGCAGTTTCTGTTTCTTGAAGGATTAGATAAAGTCTACTTTCTAAAATAAATAGTGACACATCAAACAAAGAATTGCTCATTTCCTCCCAGTATTTCAGGCTTCCTCTTTTTCAGTATAAGCTTGTATTTCAGGCTTCCTCTTTTTGATTGTAACTATGACTTGGTTAATATCAATATCAAATAATAGTAGAGATGATGCAAAAGGAAGAACTTTGTATTTAACATAGCAGAAATATTGAAAAGCAATTTAAAGGAGCAATTATCAACAAAAATGCCAATCAACACAAGCTTACATTTGAAATAAAAGGCAGAAAATGCTGGAAACAGTCAACAAGCCTAACAGCCTATGTAGAGAGAGTTAATGTTCCAGGTAAACTACCTTTCATCCAAACTAGAGAGATTTATAACTGAAGGAAGCTATAGGTTTCTGGGGAAATTAAATGGAAGGTCCACGATAGGGTGGAAAACAGGAGAGAATGATGAAGAATAGTTGTGATACCTGCTGCTTCATGATATATTAGGGTAGGGAATCAAAGATTTGATCAGCTTTTAAGGGGCATTTTAAATGAAGCAAGAAGAATTAGAGGGAGTTATTCAGAGCTTATGATATTAGCAGCCACAATTACAGTCTCCAACAGAGGAAATATTAAATGACATGCAAGAAGCCGGAACTGATGCAGTACCCCTCCAGATGATTTGGTTCCCAACTCACAGTCCAAAGATGTACTGGTCAGTAGGTTAGTTAGTCATTGTAGGGGTTGCTGGGCAGCGTGGCTCAAAGGGCCAGAAATACCTATTCTACGCTGTATCTCAATAAATAAATAACAGAGATGGGGAAGAATGAGACCCGTTTTCATCCCCGAGTAATGCCATGATGCTAGCAGCTTGAAGGGCTGGAAAGTCCTATTCCGTGCAGCATCTCAGCAAACAAACAAATAAATAAAGAGGCAGGCAGGAACGTGTTGGTATAATTAAGTCAAAGAAGTAACAAAGACGCAGATTTTTTTTAAAATTGCAGTTTGTTAATAATATGTGGGCTGATTGTAAACTGTAATACAAAAAGGGATTTAAAGTTTCAATAAGTTGAATTTATTTATCTGATAATTTTTTATTCATTTTCTGAGCCCGAATCCAGCCTCATTTCCAACAGGGAGCCTTTTGAACATAACCGCCTGCAGCCAATAGAGCACTGAGGAATCATGAGATCTTGGCCTTGGGATAACGACACAGAAGAAGCGATTTCTTCTGTTCATTGTTGATAATGAGATATTCTTAACAAAAACTATTATCGAATACTAATGGTAAGCGTACAAAGAAAAAAACTTTTGGTCAGGTTCCCAGACTTTTGAGAAGGTTCTTTATTCTGTTAAGCAGCAGAGAATAGTCCATGCCCTCTTGAATTGACATGAAGTGCACATTTTGTTGAATTCATTCAAGGAATGTGGGTGGCACTGGCAATGTTAGCATTGATTACCCAATTATAATTGCCCCAGAATTCAGTGGTTTGTTGGTCCATTTCAGAGAGCCCCTCACATTGCTGGGGGATAAAGTTCACATAGAGAACAGGAATAGGAAATTTCCATTCTTGAAAACTCATTGGTAGATAGGTTTTTACAACAATTCAGCAGTTTCATTGTCACTGTTACTTATTAGATTCAGTTTGATAATGTTAGAGTGATTTTTGGGTTTAGGACATATACATTTAGCAGTTGACTACCAGTCTTCACCTCTGAAAATGTATTGTGCATTTAATTTGGAGTGCAGCTCTGAACAATGGGTTCCTAAAAGCTGCGAATCAGGAGGTGTGAAGGTTTTATGTCACTTCAAAGAAAGCATTGTCCAAACATTGTAAATATGGTGTCATCCTTTGATGTTTGGCACATAAAATATCCAGTCCCACGTTGGGCCAGCAGACCTTTCCCCTGAAGTCATCTCTGTATGATACCTGCTGTACCTCATTTTGTCAAATAAAGAAACTGCTTTGTATCTACCAATATATCTCTCAGGTGACTTCATTCACACAACAACGATCATCTGGAATTGTAAGTCCTCAGATGCTGAGGTGGGGTTTGAATGTACGTTTTTAAATTGCAATAGCACTGTGCAGCCTGAACTCCTTGAGGTTATCAACTGCACCTTCACCACTCAATCATTCCTCTATCTCAAAGCATCTAAACCAAAGTGTTACTTAAAAAAAATTATAAACGTGCTCCACAGCCAATATCAGGGCAAATGAAGAGTTAGTGATCAAGTCATAATACTGCTAATTTGGTAAGAAGTGCAAAGGAGACAGATCTTTTAAGGCAGTCAGCTTTCAATCATGCTTTAATTAACAATTTATTTCACTTGTCTCCCAAGTTGTAGCAAATTTGACTGTTCCCCTATACATTGACCACAGTACTAACAAAAAGCAAGTAAAATAGAGCAATGGAATAGCTAATGATTCCTGTAAGGCATGCTTAACTCTAGAAACTCCAGTGACACAAATGGGATTGTTTTTCATCTCTAAATATGTACTTGGACATTACAAAATGGATTCTCATTAATTAGGCCATCAGTTAATTGGGACAACACTGAAAGAACAAAAACTAAATAGAACAAGTTGATTAGATTCCTTTTGTGTATTTGGAACACTATGCTGCTTAATTGGGACAGGAGACTTTTGCCAAACAGGTTCTACCAAGTCAGTCATGCACACTTGTGTGCTTGTTTAATGTTCCAGCATGCTAGAACAAACAGTTTGTAAATAGTGTCAATTGTGTATGTTTGTGTACAATAGCAGTGATCTTTGTCACTGATAGCTGGCAAGAAATAAGTAGTAACACAATTCAGAACTATTTTGCTCACCGTGATTTCAAGCATTCAGGCTTGGAGATGCCACAAGTGGCTAGGAGTGAAAATGAAACTGTTTCACTACTTCAACAAGTTAGAAACTATAAAGAATTGAAGGCATCAACAATCATCTTGAATGTTACAATGAAAATGAAAACTTGGGAGGATGTCATTGCTGACAGTATTGTACAAAGGCAGTCCATTATCTGCAGTAGGTGCCTGGGCTGATTCTGATCACTGCGTACACAGGATGAATTCCTCAGTCAATTATTATTAGCAACTAATAAAGTTTTGTAGTACTGTTGTTCTATTGGTAGTGTTCCAATTTGTTCTACATTTCATTTAAATACATCATTTATTACTCAGTTTGTCTCTTTTATATCTTTTTAACAATTTTCATGAAACTTCAGCTAATTGGAACAGCCGTTTAATTGGGCCAAAATACACTGGTCCTACCTTGTTACAATTAACTGCAATCAACTGTTTTTGCCTTTTCTTTGTAAATATGTGTGTGTTTTAATACACAATCATTTATAAAAAAATATAACTTTTGCAAAGTACACAATTAAAAACTGAGGGAAAGGTCAATGACCTGAAAAATTAACCCATTGATAACTTGGTGAGCATTTCCAGTTTTCATATTTTTAAAGACTAAATTTCATAAGAATGTTATTTTGATATATTTGACAGGATTTTACAAAAGGTATAACAAAATTACTTATTTTTAAACAACTGTTTCTACATTAGACAACAATGAAAATTAGAATGGAGATGCTGGAAATCTAAAATAACAGGAGAAAATGCTGGAAATACACAGCAGGTTAGGCAGCATCTGTGTGGAGAGAAACATAATTAATGTTTCAAGTCAAAATCTCTTGGTCAGAGTAAGAAACCAAGAAGCTAGCAAAGCTGCAGGGAGGGTGTCTCTTTCAAATAAAACAGAATGACCATGTCTAGTCAATGAGTGAACAGGAGCGGAGTTTCCCAGATGTAAAGGAATATGCGCCACAAGCAGACAAGGTTGATGGGGGTGGGGTGGGAAGAAAGAAACACGTAAATTAGTGTCCAACACAGGTTCAGAAGCTGGACCTTGAACATTTTGTCATGTGTACTGTTTGAATGATGTATTTTGTATAGCTGCGTACACTTGAAACAACATTGCATAATATTGAAAGAATACATCTTGTTCATTTAAATTTTAATTTTTGATTTGATAAGTACAAGAATGTGAATACTATTTACATTCAGAAACAAACATCAAGCTGGTTGAGCACACCTTCTAGTGGAAGAATGCTTGTATTACAGTGGATTGCAGCTCTCACAGTCCTCAGGGCTATAGTATAGGACTTATTTATTCATTTTATTTATTGAGATACAGTGCAGCATAGGCCGTACTGGCCCTTTTGTTAATGATAAACCAATAATAGGGCCCCTCACAGACTGGTAATTACCACGAGGTAATTTCCTACTGTCTGCTGGACCCATTTATAGAGGAAACATCAAATTAAGGCTGGGTTGACTGCTTAAGGCTCAGTATGTCAGAGTGGAAAGGAAGTGAATAAAGGCGTGGTGAGTGAAGCAGAGAACAGATTACTGGAGGATCAACAACAGTAGGTGCACAGGCACAGTCATAAAGGAGTAAAATAGCTCCTGCTTCTTTAGA